>NC_089588.1:31281693-31601097 GCF_019320115.1 Miscanthus floridulus | reverse complement strand
CCCAACCATTTTAAGGGGAATTATTATACAAGGTGTTCAAGCATGATGCATGAATCGATCTTACGAATCTAGGTACAAAAGATTTATATAATCAAAAGTACTAGATTTTTAATACATAGGACAAACCTAATCATATTATCCACCATGAACTTTCAAATAAGATAGGATTGAGGCTAGATCAAAGGTAAGAAGAAAGAATTTGAACTTTAAAATATCAAGTTTACTTTCTTTGATCCAAATCAATTTGAAGGTTTTCCAAAGTAACCTATAATAATCTTAGATAGGACCTACTCTGATACCAGCTATGGCAGAACCTCCTAAGAAATCAGGCCCACGTGCACCTATTGTTGTCTTAACAGACCTCGAATAGCGTTCATGAGTTCCCAACAACTCAACAGGTCTGTTGGGTGTCCTCGGGAAACCTGAATCATCCACGATTCTCTTTTCAAACAGGATCCCAATCACAAACATTGCAGATTACAACAATTTATTCAAATATATATCAAAGTAAAAGATAGCGGAAGTCTTAAGATAACATAATTTACAAACCAGTTGTTTTCAAACTTACAATACCATAAGTGTCATACAACCATAGTAGCGGGATAATATTACATTAACATTATTTATCATACAAACTAGTGCCTTGTCCAAAGGCCATTCATCATTCCTCATCGTCATTGACTTCAAACATAGACATGCAGCAGGGACCAAAACAAGCCTGCGCATGCGACTCACCTACAACAAGGGTTAACAAACCCTGAGTACAAAAGTACTCAACAAGACTAACCCGACGTAATAGGGGGTGAAAGACTTTAAAGATACAGGTGTTGGGACAAGGTAAGGATGTAGCAAGATTCAAAAGTTCTTTGCCAAAAGCTTACTATTCTTATTCTATTTTCAAGTTTTACCCCTAAGTTCTTTTAGTTCATTATCTCATCTAAATGTACATTTCCCATATTCCATTCCTTCTCATTCCATTCTTTTCTCATATTTAGTAATTCACCAGTCCTGCATTGCTTCTGTAATGAATCGAGTCTCCATATCCGCGGAGCTCCGACAATCCGAATTGATTCAAGTCCCAGCTGGGGATTCCTTATCACATGACATATGTAGAACTTAATCTTGCATATATCACCTCGCTACCATCCTCCTATACTAAGCCGTCTCCACGCCACCCGAGAGCACAGCACACCTCAAATCCGGCCACATTCCAGCCACGAGGGTACACGCTACTCCCGCCATCTCTCCACTCCCAGTGCGTGGGCATTCATCTTAGTATCGGATTAGCCGAAGTAGGCTTACCAGAATATGTGACCAGTACTACAAAGTGTCTTGTTCAGAAGATCTACAATGAGTGGCCTTTAAGCGACATAGTCGGCAACATTACCCAACATTCAAGATAAGTCACCCGACTAGTCTCTAGTTCATTCTACCTTCTTTCTTTCTTTGGCCAGTATGCCATGTTTGATTGTATCGAAACTTTTACTTTGAAGGCCTACCAATAAGCATACTAAGCATTATACGCCTTTGTAAAAGAAAATATCTTCAAGGATGGTAAACAATTAACAAGGTAGGCAATGCATCAAGTAGGTAACATTTGAATTAAGCAACTTAATGCAATAAGTAACATAGGTGATAAACTTTTCAAAGTAATCAAGGTAAGGGTTTAATACATAAACCGGGGCTTGCCTTCGTTGACGACCTCGGGTCTCGGATCAATACCACAAATATCAAATCCCGTGACAACCGGGGATTATTCCAGAACTTGCTCAACTAGAATCGTTTCACTCTCGGGTTCTACATGAAATGATAACATATGTTTTAACATGATGATAATGTAAACATGATGCTTTCACGGTACATGAAATGTAAAAACACCCCGAATACGATTTTCCTTCATGGCACAGTTGCAAGCCAACAAAACCAACTTGCAATCCTACCATCAAGAACCACACATGTGACTTGACCAAACTGATCTTGAAACCATACTAGTCACAAAACATGACCAAAACAAGATCAAACACTAATCTAACACTTAGGGTTTGCTTTTATTTATTTTTGAATTAATTTGGAAATAAGCCCAAAAATGAACTTGTTCCAAATGACCTCAAAATTTTATGTAAGCTTCCTCATGACAAATGAGTGTACCAAAATAAATTTCATAATTTTTGGAATTATATAGTGGCCTACAAAAATCATGAAAATTGCATTTATCAATTAAAGGACTGAATATTTGAACATTAAAAATTTATTCAAATTTCAAGTTTCAAATTTTTGAACCATACTAGAGCATGTACAGTAGCTACACACAAATTTTCAGAATTTTTGGTGCTATGATTATTTTCCTACAAATTTCCAAAGATTTAGCACTATTCAAAATCAGAAAATACCAAAACCTTGCTGTTCTTCTCTTTCTCTCTCACTGACAACCCGACCCCACTCGTCAGTGTCACATAACAGGACACGGCGGCGCTGCCATCACTGACCGGCCCAAAACGCGCCGACGGCGATGCTCTAGCGAGGCAGACCGCACCCAAATGATCTACACCATCCTACGAATCCATCCTAGCCCTCAGAACGGCAGAAGGCGCACCGGAGAAAGCTCCACGCCGGCCATGGTGGCTCGGGCATGACGGCGCATGGCGTAACCCCGGCAATGATGTAGTAGAGTCTAAAGCGAAGCAAGCATCACATTCAGTAGCTCACCACGATCACGCCGGTGTGCTTGGTGAAGACAGAGATGGGCTGGAATGACGTGGCCACGTGAGGTCGATGGTGGCGGTACTCCGACCGGCTCCGAGGAAGAAGACGTTGCGCCGGCGATTCCGGCCAACCCAAGCAACGCGAGCAACCGAAGAGGAGCATAAGGACGAGGTGATCGCGTTGGCGTAGCTGGGCATGACAGATGTGGCTCGACGGTAGCTACGGTGAGTGGTGGAGCTGGCTGGCGGTGGAGCAGAGCAGAGGGGAAAAATAGGGACGACGGCGGCGGTTGCTGCTACTTATAAGCGGGAAGGAGACGTTTGGCGTCGACAGCGCACGAACGAACCCACCACAGCACTGGCTGCGTGTCAACGCGTGAGGAAGCGGCGCAAATTGATCGGCGGTCACAACTGCGTGGCGCCGGCGGCAAGCAGAGAGGTGGCGCTCGACTGATTTTCAATTTTGAAGTATTTACAGAATTGCCACTGCGTTAATTTTGCAAATTACTCACAAATTTTCTAAAGAAGTTGAAAATCTCCAAAAATGAAAGTTGCTCAACTTTTCAAACTCTACAACTTTGCTTCAAGAAACATTTTCAAATTCTACCTCCATTTTGAAATTTGAATTTGGGGTGCATTTGAGCATTTGAATCATTTCAAAATTACTCCAAATTTTATATGTAAACTTGAAAAACTTTGAATACCAAAGTTGATCCTTATAAAATAATCTTCAACTTTGCTTTTTTGCCTCAACCCCAAATTCCACATGGATTTTGAATTAGACAAAAGGGGCAAAAAGGACTTTTATGATTTGAATTTAAATTTAAATTTGATTTGTTTACCTTTTTACTTTAACTTTGATTTTTGACCAGTAACATGGCCCATTAGGGTTATTTGAGTCAAATGACACATGGTCTCACATGATCACATGAAATTTGACCCTTGTGGTCATGATCTTTATTTAGGATTTTGAATCACATCACACATAGAATAACAACTTATGAAATAAAGCTTATTAGTGAATGCATTCAAAATTTTCTACTTTATGATTGCTTTGCAATGCATATGATGACATGTCAAATTTTAGTGCTAGGTCAAAACACCAGAGGTGTTACATCTGTGTCGCCGTATTGATGATATGGTTGCTTCTGGCTTAGTTGAGGAACTAAAAGAGTATTTTGATACTACGCTGGCTCATAAGATTGGTAACCACACTAGGCTGGCTAAGGTAATTGGTGTGCGAGAACTAAACAAATATTTTGGTGGAGGCATGAGTCTTCTGATTCCATAGATGAGATGAAAGCAAATACAAAAGCCCTTGCAAAATCACAGACTACAAAGATTCGCCATATCGCTGGTGTTTGGGGCTGGCCTGTGTGTGTGGTGGACTCTACAGAAGCCATACGCTGCCATCTAAGTGGAGGAGACCATAGTACGGAGGACATATCATGGGAACACGATGTGAGTTCTCCTGCAATTGCTATTGTGGATAAGTTTTTACATAGCTAATGCCAACGCTGGCTATCCATGTGAGTTCTTGTAAGTAATTAAATAAATCCAATTGAACTATCTTTTAATATATGCGAGTGGTACCATGTTAGTTATAGTATGGGTTATTATTTCCATGAATCAAAAATGTATTGATATTTGATCTGGAAACCTTCCACTTATTACTGCTTGTAGCATGGATGTTAATGGCAATGCTTCATATGGTTATTTGCATATTAGTACCATATACTCCCTTATTCGTTGAAAATCGAAGTACCTAGCTCTATAACACCCTTTCTTCTACCTTGTTGTACGATGCATTGATAGATTCCCCTCTAATTTGTAAATAACCCTCATTTAGAATGAACTAATGGAAACGAAGAAGCATGGAAATGCAAAGGACGTGTACCTAGGTGACAGGTAAAGGAAAGGGACTCAAAACTGGTCTGCAGTAATAACATGCATGACTGAGCAGAAGGATGCTGTTGACTGCTACTTTTATCAAGATGCTCGACACGAAGAAGCAAGAAGAGCATCGATTCTGGCAACACATGTGGTGGCCTACCTTCTGCATGCTTGCTGCTACCTGCTAGATAGCCTGATACTCGTATGCATGCATGTTGGTAGCCAATCTGACGCATGCATACATCCTAGAAGCACGCCACTACTGCCTGCCTCTGCACGCTGGAAAAGCTAGATACTCCTACAATCCTGTGGATGTCCCTGGTGTTGACCAAACGCATAGGTACGAACTATCAGAAAAAGCTAGTATTGTATGGTTATCTGTTATCCGTAGATGATTTGTCATCTAAGGCAACACGAGGCAAAGAAGAGCGAAATTTTTTTACTTTCACACATGCACGTGTCTTACAAAAATAAGTACCCTTTTTTATCAAGGAAACAAGCTTTAACCTTCAGTTTGAAAGCTCGAGTAGTAACTATAGCAGTTCTTGCATTAAGTTCTATCCTTGTATAAATGCACCAGCTATTCCTTGTCACATGGGATTAGAATGAAAAAGATGAATAGGTCCGGGGCTGATTATTATATCATTAAATGATACTTTGTAGCTCCCTGCCACCCAGCATGATTCAACTGCAATTAGCCAAGGATGTTGTAGTTCCAAATTAGTTCCGGCGCATCCTACAGGACAATTTGTAGTGCACAAAGTAGCAGTGGCAGAACCAGCAGCATTGTTCAAGAAGGGCTGGAGAAATACGATGACACCTCTAAGTATGATAAATACATACATTGAGGGTATGTTTCACCAATTTTTTTCAATGTTTTATATATGTAATTAGCATCGATAATGAAAAATCATGATATTATGACACAAAATGGGTAAAATGATGTCTTAATATGCTATAAACTACAGTAGTTATAGGGATATTAAAAACATTTCTACTGGATTGGGGGGACCACGGCCCTGCTGCCCCCCCCCCTAGTTCCGCCCACTGCAAAGTATTGAAAAGCTAAAGAACAAATAAAACAGGACTATAGCCAAACGTTGTGTGTGTGTGGTGGGGGGGGGGGGGGGAGGGGTTGGCGTATTGAACAACTGCAAACAGTCGAATAATAATCTTCCTTGCTTAGACTGGTCTTCTTATTAACGATTACGTGCTACAAATATTTTATAGTAATAAATGTCGTTATCAGGTGTTGTATCGGGTATCGGCTAGGGATGGATGCGGATGTCAAGATTTCTAGATATCCGAAAGATCCAATATCCGTATTCATTTAGTATAAATATGGATATCCGTATTCGTACTCGATCTAAATATGAATGGTAAATGGATGCATCCGTATTTGCTTTTGAAGAGTCTTCTCTATCTGATTCCCCGTTCATATTCGACAAACTGTGACAAAGCCGGTACTATCTTAGTAACGATATAAAAATCTTAAGTTTAATTAATTTTAATATGGCTAATCATATTAATTACTATCTTATTTTGTTTATATACTTGTAGAATTTATTTTTATTCATTTGAATCCAGCAATTGATATATAATATTTATAATTGTCTTATATTTCATATATTTAATTATTAAAATATTTATTAAATTATTTTATTTTCTGTAGTTGTCTTTGTGCATGGTGTTATATAGCTATGTTTTAAATCCCTCTATCCATTATGGTTTTAGTATAGTATTAAACTATTGATAAGTAATAGATACCTGTCATCCTCAAAATCAAGTAGATATCCGAATTCGAGATATTCGTTTTGCATTTGTATCTAAAAGTATACATACTCGTATCTGAATTTAAATTAAAGTATGGTAATCAGTGGTGTACGCACCCGTATCCGTACTGCTCTGATCCGAATCCATCCCTATCGCCTCTCTTCTATTAATATATGCATTTCGTACAACAGTGTAGGAAAGGCAGGATGCAAGCCAACGGTCATATAACTATTGTTGAATAGTCGATGTGTGCCTGCAAGCAAAGGCCGCTATTTAGAATAGGGAAGGCTAGTGTACCTTGCCTTGGAATGGCATGGTTGTTCGGGCTAACACTGCTACCATGCAACTACAAGGTAACTGCTTACGAACAGGGACCCAAACAATTGATGGAAAACTGATGGCAGCTAGATAATCACATATATGTCCTAGCGAATCCATAAGTGTGCTGGATGTATGGAAAAAACAAGGGGTACATTGCTGGCCCATAAGATGGCCAAATAGTATACGGCTGTCGTGACTGCAGAGGTCAAACAATGCCTATTCTTATCTTGCTATCCTGTGTTTCCTCCTTATTAGTGGTATAAAGTAGAATTCCTTACTCATAAGAACTTCTCGATGTTGTTCAAATCAACTAATTCTTCATAAGAGGTCAGCCCTTCTGCCAAACTTTTATATAGGGATTCTTTTTAACGATGTCCCCCCTCATGACACTACTTTACCAAACAATGGAAACCACAGACCTTACAAAATTTTGGCCTAAATTTACATACTCCACTTATTTGTCTAGTGTGTTCCCTTTGGTCTAGTTCTGATTATTCAGTTGGGCGATGGTGAGGTGGCATTGTAGGGGTAGTTGGACGCCTAAGGTTCCGGCGTTGACCTATGAGGCTCCGCACTTTGGTGGCCCATGCACAAGGTTAGAGGTGCACTTGACCATATGCCAGCAGATCTTCCTTTGGTTAATGTCCTTGCAACTTTGTAAAATAGGCTAGTGTAGCAACTGGTCATGTACAGACAATTGCATATAAGGCACCTTTATCAGTACCCTTCTAACTGTTCGGCAATAGTTTGCTCTGGGAAATTGAACCGCTCGAGCATACAAATCATGGCTCAGACATGTAGAAGGGTCGTTCCCCACATATATTTAAGTCACTGAAGGCCGGTAAAACGGCCATAGCGCCAACAAAATTACAAGGATGGAGGGTGGAAGGAAGGAAGAAGAACAATCTAAGTGCGCTAGATTGGTGAGCGCTCCAGCAAAATTTCAACGTGGAGGTAAACGGCACTCTATTTATTTTCCTCAGTTCATCTGGCTAGGGCCTAGCAAAGATCGTGAGGCTAGAGTAAACACACTAAAGAGATGTGCAATTGCATCAACCTTGGGTCCTTCGGAATCCACTCCAGAGGTTGTTCAAGGCATACTACGAGAGGTCTATAATTTCGAGTACCCTTGGAAAGCAGTTCCAGTAGGTCCTAGAACTTATCTCATCGAGTTTCCATCCATAAGCATCTTAGAGAAGGCTGCAATTGGGCAGGTATTATTTGGTTCCAATAATGCTTTGGTAGTGAGGAGATGGGAGGAGAACATAGGAGCACATGGAACGCTGCAAAGGTTTTGGGTGAGGATAAGTGGATTGCCTAGAGAATGTTGGGGTTGGGATGATGTAAAGGGCATTCTTGATTATTTCTGTAAGTTTGAAAAGATGGAATGTGTTGAAGCTACCAGGGACAACCGTGACTATGTAAGGGCACTCATTATTACGGTTGGACCTGAACTTTTTCCCATTTTTGTTAGAGTTGGGAGCAACTCTCAGCTTCATGACGTGTATATTCATGCTGAAACTGGACAAAGTATGCATCTCTCAGAGCGACAACAAAAGCATAGCGCCTCACAGTTGGCATCTGGATTACCAGTACCATCAGATAACAAATGGATGAGTGTCCGTGTGAAGAGAGGATACATTGTGCCTAATGAACCTGCAGAATCTATTGGAGCAATCCAATCCATGTCTTTCACTGGTCCTTATGTCCCAAACAGCCTAGAGGCATACTCCAAGGGAATTGGTCCTTCACGACTCTCACGTGAAGGGCACAGCAAGGATGAGGCAAGATGCACAGCCAATCAAGGTATGAAGCTATATTTAAGATGTAGTCTAAGTGGGTTGCTGTTGCCTTTTCTACCGAGGTATGGGGTACACATGCACAAGGATATTTATTAATGGTGCACATGATTCTACAGGGTCTGAAGGAGCTACGCATGGAAGCTCAACCGCAGGATGCAAAAGGTATATCATTATACAAGTGGAGCTCCCAAAAAAATCCCCAAGAGTAATTGGCTCAAATTTTTATTTATGATATATTCTCAGTGGGCAATATCATTAATGTATTAGTTTACCAGATAAAGTTCTGATTGTTTGAAACTGTTTCTAATACATGATATCAAAACTCATGCAGCACAAACAGTGGTATATGTTTTAATTATATGTGTTACTGGGACACGTTTTGAGCCCATAATGATATAGGAGCTAAATCGTTTGAATATATATGTAGTACATAACGGCTTCAGTTTCTTACATAAGCCACTGCACTTGTACTGCAGGAAACCACTAGAGCTTTTTCCAGATGATTTTTGGACAGAGCCTGTCTTAGGAGGAACTGTCTTAGGAGGAACTGGTGCCATGAAGGACAGCACGGACAACACAAATCTAGCAGGAAGCGGCACAAACAAGGAGGATGTCATAGGCGACATTAATCTAGGGAAAGCTACCACCAGTGGGTATGAAAAATTTTAAAGCCCTGATGAAGGACGACAATGGTACCGGACCAGGGTCAGTCGATGGCTACAATCTATCACTAAGTTTGCGTATATTTTGTTCAACCTAGTTATGTTTCCTAATAGCAAGGTCAATAGTGGTTGCCTATCATAGCAGCACACTTTGGATGGGCTATGTATTTTATTCGATGCTGGACATGATGTCTTTGGAGTTAGTGTTGTACTATGAGGACCTAATGCATGGAATGTGATCTTTTTTTATTGAATCCCAATAATGACGTGCCATCGAATACCATTGCTGGAGGTCTATTGCTATTTGAGTGTTAGAAGATAGTAGGCTAGGGGCATCACCAACATAACTCGAAAATAGGTACCTTGTAAAGCTGGAAACAGTCTCACATATAAACTATGGAATGGTGCCAAATATAGTTTTCTCATAAAACAAAATAATTAGGTTAGGAACGTAGCACTAGAAATGTCACAAACGGCTAGCCAGAAACTCGTAGGAGAAGATAACATTATATATTCAAAGCTACTTCACATGTAGGTGGTACAAAACAGTACTGGACAAGTACATCAAATAGAAAATGTCCCTGTTAACTTTTTATTTAGGATTGGCTTCATACATAGGTGACACCAGGGCACCAGTCAGCCAAGGGACGAAATAGGACACTGCAAACAGTCTACTAATTCTAGATGGATTATTGTACTCTTAGGTACAAATACATCATTGCCATAGCACAAGCGACAAGGCAGACTCTTTATTTAGCGATAGCAGTAGACAGGGTGGTGGAGACCATAAAGATGGAGCTTCACGCCTCACTGCAACTTGAAAGGATTGTTGGTCATTATATGGTCCATGCATGTTGTTTATACTTAGAAACAATACCAAGTAAATTAGATAACCTTTGTTTCTCTTTTTTGGAAGGAAATAACTCCTTGCGAGCAGATCGTGGTCGTTTATTTCCCAGCACGTTCCTGCACGGGGAAGATAAAATTAGAATGCTCCAACAAATAACATTTTATCTACCTATTTATACCAAAGAGGATATACTTGCTAAGGTCCTGCAACAGGTAGTTCATGCATATACAAGACAAAGCTAACATTAGGGACAAAAGGCATACCCATGGTCCTCATGAACAGCACCAGTTGCCTCCTTTCCCTTGGCGGATGAATTTCTTGGGGGAGTGGAGGTACGAGCATTTAGAGGTGGAGTGCTTTCACCAGGAATGGCAGACTCTGTAATTGCATCGGACGGCCCATCACTTGCTTCTTTATTACCGGGAGTGACATTACCAGGAACACTTTCATGCACACTTGGAGGATTGAATAACCTTCTGGCCTGAAAACACAGCTGCCCTGTCCTAAAAGCCTGTTCACTGATAACTACTTGGAACACATAGCTGTGGCCTACATTAGCACGCAGGGCGGCAGGCAATAAAATCTGGTTTGGCGAACTTTCTTCCACAAGATCAGCAGCAGTCCGCCTTACGACCTGCTCAGCTACACCTCCAAACATAAATATTTCCCACGGCCAGTGGCATCTTCGATGACGACATTTAGCTTGTAGCTTTGCATGCATCGAGAAAACGTATTAGGAAACCAATGTTCACCACATAAAGGTTAGAGACATGGTCTTAGCAGATAAAGAACCTTACCTGGGAACGATCACAGGCTCCGTCTCAGCACAGTTTACACATTCAAACCCTTGGAGTGTTGCCTTCAAACCCTTCTTACATACGCTGCAACCTTTGTACCACCAACCATTTGTGACGTCTATTTCCCTTATACTTGCATGGCATGTAAAGCGTACATCCTAATGCAATGTGGAAGGCAACAAGTTAACCAGTACACTATAATACATATGGATATAAATATAAATGGGACCATGCATTACATTATCTTCATGGGGGTTTAAGGACAAGAGTTCGGACACAGTCTTCCTATTAGCATTTTCCTCGTCACAGCCACCAGCTGCAGCATCAACACCCCCTGGTAGAAGTTGAACCTCAGAGCCTCTTCCTTGTAAGCTATGGAGAAAAGAGGGGAGCAAATAAGAAAAGATTCAAGCAGGCATGCATCTATAGAACTTAACAAGACGAAAGAGAGTAACGCATACCTAGCACGGAAAGCATTAACCTCAGGGATGTCAATATTTATGTACCATTTTGTTGCTGCATGGCTCCGGCAGCTGGCCGAACCTATTTGCAAAACAAAAATGGATGTTTGGATCAAAACTCTAAATTTGATTCAGCACTAAATATCAATGGTTAGCACGAGTTAGCACCACCTAAAAATAGCCTTGCTTGGACCCCAGCAAAAATGATCACAACCGCCTCATCGTTTCCTATAGTCTCAATAAGGAACTGGTCCTCAAAAGATGTTGCATGCTCACCCCATAAAGTCATCGATAAAACGCGGTCACTGTGATATTAAGAACACAACCTATTTTAGTAACCTCTTTATAAAGGGTTTTCCAAATGACCGTGAAAAAATAGCAATCATACTCTAGATTGCGCAGCTCCACTTCCCGCCTTACAGATGGGCCATTCAAACTGCTAGAATGCACCATCGGATGCACGACAGTGAGTTGCCCAATGGCATCTGTTGAATGAACACATCATTAGATATAGTACAATAGGTATACCGCATTACAGTTTGTCTACCTAAGCATATAAGCACAATTTAGTTTTGTAGAATTCGTTAGGGTGCATACCTATTAAGCCATCCCCATGCCTTGCTTTATCATCTAAATCTCCAAAATCCACAAAGTTAAATACATAGAGCGGCAGGCTGGCGGACAACTTAGGAGGGATTTCTTCAATAATGGTCCACGGCGTGAAAAATATGGTGTACATGCTGGGTATAGCTCTGAACTTCCGTGCTTGCTTGCTGACTTGGAAATTTCTTATATAATAGGAATGGCCTTCAGATATGGATCTAGAAAACTTGTCAAGGTTTTTCTGCCCAATGCAGGCTGTGACCCCTAGGCCCTGTAGAATAATATAGAGAGTAAAGGTAACAAGAATAGATATATCTCAAAAACAAATTAGATGTGTTAACTGGTGCACCTCTTCATCAACGAGAATGAGTTCCATTGAGCTAAATTCCTTCCCCTTGGAAGTGCCAGAAAACTGCCATATCCTTGTGGCTCTAACCTTGACACGCCAATTGTACTTCATTGGGTTAATCTCCGACAACATGTTATAGGCCATCTGTCGTTTAATCATAAGCAAAGGAATCATTAGACCGAGTACGACCTTTAGTAAGACGCAAGTTGTAAGCATACAAAATTTAAATAGGCATTAACATGCGGAATAGAGGCTAACGATTGGCGCCATGGGTCGATAGTTACCACAGGGCCTGAAGCACCTCCTTGTATACAATGTTCTGGGTGACGGTGCAATCTGAATCTGTATCATCATCAATTAGGACCTTAAGACCTTTCCTAGATGTTACGCGTGATATAGCAACATACAGTTGCCCTTGGCTAAAAACTGGGCGTGGCAAGTAGAGGCCAACATTCTGCAAGGTTTGTCCTTGACTCTTGTTTATGGTCATTGCATAACATAGACGAATTGGAAATTGCCGCCTACTAAGTACAAAGGGCCATTTGGTACTTGATACGTGCAAGGCAATATGAGGAAGGATAACTTTTTCAGCAGCGTGTGATCCTGTAATTATCTGAGCCTCCACAACTAGATCACCTAATTGCGTTATTATAAGACGTGTACCATTACAGAGGCCTGCACTTTGATTCAGATTGCGTAGAAGCATCACAGGCGAACCAATCTTAAGTGCAAGCTTATGAGGAGGAATGCCTTTGAACTGCAGCGAATTAAGAAACTCAACTGGATAAAGCAAGTCTAAATTACCATGTTCCTTTGAAGACTCAACCAATGCATCTGAGCTAAGGTATGCCTTTGCATGGCCTGGGATTAAAGAGAGGACACGTCCATTAATTTCATCGATAGTGTCATTTTTTGGAGAGATAATAGCTCTTTCCCTTAAGTAGGCTGGATCCGAGTATAATGTGGCTAAGTTTGGGAATGTAGATCTTATTATATCATCAATGGCTGACTCTAACCTTGGGATTAAAACATCATGTGGTATTTCTACTAACTCAGAGTCTCCATCGTCACTATGCACAGTTCCTTGTGCAGTACCATCTCCAATACTTAACACCCAGTCATTAAATTCTTTCACTTGCTCTATAGGTAACCCACTGTCTGCCATGGCAAGCAGGCGCATGTTCACTATAAGTCTTAGTATCTTAATGTGCTTCCAGATGTAGGAGTTAGTTATGGATGCATCTATGGTTTCTGATCTACTCCCACCCTCGACAACAGGTAATACTTGGCAAAAATCTCCACCAAGTAGCACCGTTTTCCCACCAAAGAGCTTATGAAAATTGGAAGAGTCCAGTTTACCAAGAATGTCACGCATGCTGCGATCTAGTGACTCAAAACAGTGTCTATGGGTCATTGGGGCCTCATCCCAGATTATCAAAGAGCATTGGACTATTAAATCTGCTAGGAATGAGCCCCTTCTAATCTCACAAACAGATGACTCATCAATGACTATAGGAATTTTAAACCGGGAATGTGCAGTACGTCCTCCAGGGAGCAAGAGTGCAGCAACCCCTGAAGAGGCTACTGCAAGAACAATAAGTTTTTCAGACCGTAACCGCGAAATGATTGCATTCCAAAGAAATGTTTTTCCAGTGCCACCATAGCCATAAACAAAAAAACATTGGCCAGACTTTTCATAAATTGATTGTATAACAACATCATATATATGTTTTTGCTCAAAATTTAATCGATTCACAAGGCTGTCATGGATATGCATAAGACTGATAGGATCATAAGCCAATTCCTCTGATAGCAGCCTATTTTTCACCTTGTTACAAAGGCTAAGATCAGGTTTCGGAAAACCATAGTCGGTCATCGATGCGCCATTCTTACTAAATAAATTATCAAGCTCTACTAAAACATGGTTTTTAATATGCTGTTCTGGAACCGTATAGAATGGTAGTTGCAGCATCCTCTTGATTTTATGATGTATATCATCAGTGAAATAAGTATAGAACTCAGAGAACAAGGAGGGCACGTCGCAAACTGAACAAAAAAGTACTATAGTAACAAGAAGCAGGCGCATTTGAGCAGCTGATCCCCAGACAGATGCTTCTCTAAGAGCCTCACGCCACTCATTGTCGTCTCCAAGATGGCCAAGCGCCTGACAGGCATCTTTAAATGTTGGGTACATAACACCAGCGATAGTTCGAAGATCCTCATAGGATGTAGCACCTTTGGCAACATTCAAGAGCATACGTAGGTAGTACAGCTCACCACAGCTAGGGTTTATATATATAGCCCTCCCAATTTTCTTAGATCCTTTGTGGGGATACCAAGCTCTATCCTTTTTATCCCAAACCCACCTAGTAGGGAATTCTATATACGTTAGTTCTCGGGCAGATGGGTACACCCTATTAGCGCAAAACCACTCAGTCAATGTTGTTTTCAGGGAACGAGGGTCATCTACAATATCAGCTAAGGGGCGGTTAGCCTGGTACACAAGGTTGTTCATGAAAGGCAGGTTCACAGATAACCTCTCTACTGAGGGTGTCCTATAATGTATATCAAACTCGAACATACGCCAGACAGCCTCATGAGAGGATAAATAACGACAATCAATATACTCCCTAACTTCATCAATTTCGTCATCCTTTTTCTGAGTATCTACCTGTGGCAGAGTGGTGCCATCGTTACCTACATGGTGTTGTTGAGAGGGGCCAGCATGAGTGTCATTATCAAAGCTCTCAATTACAGCTCTAGCACGATCTGGACCCTTCGTGACGTACTTAAACAAATATTTGATTAGATGTGTCTTGTTGCACCATTCAACATTTATGTGGGCTCTAAATCTCTTTAACAAAGACAAGTTGTAAGGAACAACCCATCCACTGTCAAGTCTAACCCCGTACCGCTCGACATAACTACCAGATTCAGGACGCCTATACTGCACCAACCCATCCTCACCAACAATTGTGCTTTGCTGGTAAGCTTTAGGGAAAAATTTTGAGCACTTATTGTTCTTCATGCATGGACATTTTTTGTTAAGCTCCCCACAAGGACCATGCACCATGAATTCATCGACAAGGCTATAACCCAAAGGGTCTGAAACTCTATCTGGTATATCAGCAGTAATTATTGAATCAATAAACGAAGGCCGTGGGTCTCTCGAGTTACCTTCAAGCCAAAGCAAAATATGCACGTGAGGTAGACCATGCTTCTGGAACTCGATAGTGTAGAGCACTGAAACAGAAAGCAACGGTAAGAATATATGGCATCAAAAGATAGGATCCCTGTGAGCGCAATGAATACTATAGTCGAATAAATCATATAGCATGCATTATTTGGTTACGACATGCTTTTATGGTAAACTAACACAGGCAACGAGACAGGAATACTGAAAGATCGTGTATCCAGGCAATGGGTAGGGGCCGTTTGGTACAACTCCTTAGGCAACTCCTGGAGCCATTTTTGCTCTCCTTCAACCAAACGGTGGCAAGGCAAATGGCTTCACGCTCGGAGTCGCGGAATATCCGCTGAGAGAAGAGGAGAGAGAGGGTGGGAGCTGAAAAACGTAGCTTCCATCGGCTTCGCCTGCTCCCGTGGGCCCAGCGCACGGCAACGGGCGGATTTGCCCTCGCTGGGGCGTCCGGGCGCCACCGAGCGCAGGGCCGCCGGGTCGCCGAGGGGCGAGCTGTCGGGGGCGAGAGCTACGGTGCCGGGGTGCGGGGATGCCACGCGGGGCTGCCGGGGTCGCTGTCGTGCTCGCGCTCGGAAGCCGCTAGTTGCAAGGCCGCCGTGCGGAGCCACCGGGCGCGGACCACCGAGTCGCCAAGGCCGTCAGGCGTGGGGATGCGGATGCAGCAGCCGTCGGGCGTCGGTGGTTGAAGGAGATGCGAATAGGATAAGGTCGGGCGTCGGGCGTGCAATTCACCTAGCAGATATGGTTGGGAAAAGAAAAGAAAAAGAGAAGAGAAAAAGAATAAAAAAGGTATTATGGACATTTCGTTGTTCTAGTGAATTGTGAAACGATAAAAAAATCTGCTTCAGTTCCTATGGAGTGCTTTCACCAGGAATGGCAGACTCTGTAATTGCATCGGACAGCCCATTACCGGGAGTGACATTAGCAGGAACGCTTTCATGTACACTTGGAGGATTGAATAACCTTCTGGCCTGAAAACACAGCTGCCCTGTCCTAAAAGGTTGTTCACTGATAACTACTTGGAACACATAGCTGTGGCCTACAATAGCACGCAGGGCCACAGGCCACAGTACTCGTTGCAGGATGCATTGTCGGGTAGGTCTGGCAACCATGAGTGCTGCCTGCTACTTTTATCGAGGATGGCGGTGTCTCCTAGTCTCAGCAGGATGCCCGTGCCCTCCACACAAAAAAGCTAGTAGGAGAGCTATGAGCCTCAACTCTTGTGCAGGGCATATGATGGCATACTTTCTGCATGCATGCTGCTAGCCAGTCTGATGCACCCATGCATCCTTGGAGCATGCAACTATTGCCTACTTTTTCACCATGCATACTCTAGATTTGACCAAGAGCTAGTTACAAATTAGCGTGAGAAATGCTAGTAGATACCGAGTATGTTAAAAATAGCAGTCGTACCTGCTCGTGATTTTCCAAAGTAAGTACCCTTCTTCAGCACCGAAACCAGCTCCTGAACCTTCAATTTAAAAACCCGACTAACCATATCAGGTCTAGCGTTAGCTTTCTGGCCTGGTATAAATGCAAGGGAGTCGTCTATTTCTTGCCACTTGGGATTACAAGTAAAGGTGATAAACAAGTCTGGAGGCCCATAGAACCTTCAAATAGCCATTGCGTCCTGGTAGTTTTGTACCATGTATCTTTTGCTCCCAATAAAGCTAGCAGGCAATATAACTTTCTTACAAACATTGTTTCCGTCAAAATCACCCTTGTGTAGTGCGTCATGAATACCCTTGTAAATCTCCGACCTTAGGTTCTTATTGTTTTTAATAATAAATCGAAGCCTATTCTCCTCTACTGAAGCAAATGCATTGACTATATACTGCTGGAATAATCGGTCGCCGCATAACAATGTAGTGGCCTCACAGCTACGTTGTTGTAAATGGAAAGCATAATACTCGAGCATGGTAACCTCACCCCTAGATTTAACCCGCCAGGTCCCCGTGTGGCTATACTTGATCCCTAGTTTGAAGCCCTCCTCACCATATGGGAAAAGAACTGGGTACTGCAAAGCCATGTAATTAGAATGAAGGTTACTAATCCTTCTAAGCCCACCGCCTCTATCCTGAATTATTATATCAGGACTCTTCTTCTCCTCCGAAAAGTCACCAACTATCAAAGCAGCTATCTCGGATCCTGTTGGTGCATTGTACTGAGGTGCAGCTTTCGATCTATCGTGCAATAACCTGAGACGCAATTGGCGGCAACTATTGTTTTGGACCAATAGGTCCCTAGCTGCCCTAAAGGATTTCACCAGCTCATTTGCTGCATCAAACATCCTCAATAAGCCCTCGACAATTCTTCTATCAATTTCATTCTCACCCTCACAGTCCCTATCCCTATCAAAAATTGATATTCGATTTTCAACCTCATTATCAGTGTCATAAATATAAAGTTGTGCATATACAGGAGACTTACCCTCATCTGGTAGTAAAGATCTAATTCGATGGTGGACCTGTCCATTAATTTTAAAGACATACGGGCCAGGACCCTTGTTTATATCCATGTCAATTTTAGCACCGAGTGAAGTGAAAGCAAACATGGAGTTGTATGAACGTATAGATTTGATGAAGTATTTAGAGAAAGTATCACCATTTGGGTTCAACAAACCAGCTAGAAATGGAGGGGGATCTTTTAGAAGAGGCAAGCGCACCTTACCTCCCCTACAACAGAGATGAAAACGTACACGGTCTCCTTCACCTCGATACGTTCTTTTCACACGCTCTTGGTACCAAAACTGCGCACCACAGTACTGACACTTGTGCGCAGGAGGCCCGTAGTATGATATCTCATCGTCTGCAACCACCACCAAGGAAAATATGATTTTTCTGCTTGCAATATATAGACACACACATGCAAACAAGTACCTTCTTTCCTTGACCTTGCTTTTAGCCTCTGACACTGCTGCCCTCCCTCTGCTGCCCTCTTACTGGAACCTATAACCCTACCTACAGCAACGTAAGATAATTAGTTGGTCATCCTAGAGAATCTACCCTAGCTAGTACCCCAATATAATATAGGGGTCCATGGCTTGCGAAGAGCGCACCAATATCTTTGGATTATAAACACACTCCCCTCCGTCCCTAAATATCTATCGTTTTCGCTTTCCGAGAAATAATTTTGACTAAATATATATTAAAAATATTAATATGTATCGTACATAATTAGTATCATTGGAAAGATCTTTGAATCTAGTTTTTTAACAAATTTATTTGGAGATACTAATATTGCACGCATTTTCTCCAACTCAAGTCAAACTTACGGCACGTACACCAACGGCGACAATTATTTAGGGACGGAGGAAGTACTTTAATGACTACCTTCTTTCTTCGCTCTTATTATAGATCTTCGGCACTCCTGCCTCTCCCGTATAGTTCTCTCATTAGATGGTGTAGCAACTCCTGCAACATTGATAGCAAATTTGCTGCTTATACACAATAAGCAAATATATAATGCAACCACAAGAGAGCGCACCTGGCTGGGAGGAGGAGCCTTCTCTCCGAACCTTCTTCCTTGTGTTGCTAGCAGGCGCCCCCTCCATGAAACATTATTGGTGGATCACCTATAGGGAGCATAAAATCATCTCCATAGATAAAGGTACCAAACTCAAAAGTGACAAGAAGCATGCACAGACGACATATTTTCTTGTTGAACCGATTCCCAAGGAAAAGGTCTAACACGATTTAAAGGCCGGCAGATTTTGTGCCTGTACATTTGCAATGTTTCTTGACCTGAGGTGGCCACAAAATTAAATGTATGGAAGGTGTCTGGTACTACTTTTTTTAATATGCTTCATAGGACCATCAGTTTCAGTATATCTAACTTGATATTCTGGCACCAAATGTCTCCTAGTTCAACTTTCACTGCCCTACACGAGTGTCTCGAGTAGGCAGTACTCGAAGAGCATAACAAAGGCAAAGACAGATGAGGGGGTGCCGTGGAGCAGCAGGAAGGGCATGATTATATAGGCAAGAGGAGAATCTCGGAACGCACTATCGGTAAGAACACGACGAATAAGAAATAGACATGACCTAGGTTCACATGGGCACATAATGCATGGTTAATTTAATCTACTGCGAACAATGGAAAATTTAAATCCATGTACTAAACTGGTAAGAACGATGTAGTAATCAAATTCAACCCATGCACTGGTCTGGGAATAACAAAGAAATCAACTTTTCAAAATATCGAAGGTACTAATCTGCGCTAATGACCCATGGAACAAGTAATACAGTAGCAACAAAGTACAAATGATGCACTAGTACGATGGTGACATTTCATGCATGCATGCCGTCTGATGCCCTTTTGTCTTCTTTGTGTGGAAGTGTATGATGGTGACATTTCATGCATGCTCTATATTCATTGCAGTGATTCATCCATATCGTGAGAAGGCGGCAAATTGCAGCACGAAGGTAGCTTCCTCTTCTTCCCTCCTCTCTCACCAGTCAGGCAGTCACCACAGGCCACAGTGTGCCTGCCTGACTCACGTGTGCGATATTCAAGGATTGGGAGTGTGTGCGTGTACGTATGTGCCACTGTGGCTGTGTGCCAAACATCATACATACGCACTGCACTCTGAACCAAAGCTGGGTGGGTTGTCACAGCACAGCTATACCTCCTGCGGGATCCCAGGTCATGATTCCATACCGCCACAACCCTATAAAACCAAAAATCATTCAGTCGATGCTATGACATTGCAGCAGGCTAGTAATAATAAGTAACCCTAGAATGGTTCCAGCTTTCAAACAAGATGGTTATTATCCTATATATGATGCACGAAACGTATCCATCTGTCACTTTATTCTTGTTGAAAAAAAGGATCCTGAGAACTGAAGCAGTTTCTCTCTACTGCTAGTGCTACTATCATCGGAGGCCTGTTCCCGGGTCCTATCATGAGAAATGCTTCAGTAGGCAACATGCATAATTACATAGAAAGGACAAAAGGTTGGCAAGCTGTGTGTTGTTGTGCTAGCATAGATATTCGGCATGAAGGGTCAATATCATGTACGAGATTAAATGGATGTCTGGAGTTCAAAATTTTTCCCAATTTAATCGATCAGATAGGTGTGAAGTCCAATGTCTGTAGCAGTAGAAGACAAAAGTTTATGAAACGGCGTGGGACCAACGGAGGGAACTGACGGAGTGCGGGTGCTCTCATCCACTCATTTTTGCACTGCAGCACCAGTCGTCTGTCCTTGCCCGCTCACACAGTAGCATTGCAGCTTCTTGTCACCTCACACAGCAGCGTTGCAGCTTCTGCATTCATGTCACCTCACACAGTAGCGTTGCAGCTTCTATGATGCATGCATGCTATCTGCTGCATGCATATGGTTGAGACCACCGGCAGCATGCGTGGAGAATCTAGCCTGTAGCACAATACCAGATTTTTTTATCCTTGTGCTTTCTCCATATGTAGAGCAAGCATATAATAAAAGGTTGAGCCAACAACATGCATGTTACAAAAACTCATAGTGAAAAATAGGAACAAGGCGATCTGAGCCATAAAAACAATATCGGACGGGGCTAACAGAGCAAGCTATCGTGGCCATGCTCAGAGGCCGCAGAGTGCGTGGAGAATCTAGGCTGTAGCATAATACCAGATTTTCTATCCTTGTGCTTTCTCCATGTGTAGAGCAAGCATATAATAAAAGGTTGAGCCAACAACATGCATGTTACGAAACCTGTTCTCCTTCAGTCCAATCATGAGAAGACAAAAACTCATAGTGAAAAATAGGAACAAGGCGATCTGAGCCATAAAAATAATATCGGACGGGGCTAACAAAGCAGGCTATCGTGGCCATGCTCAGAGGCCGCGGAGACGGCGCGGCCTCATACTTCTAATAGGAGTACAACATCATCAACAAATGTTTTGACTTGCTTAGAGAGCATTCTTTGGTTATTCTTAAGCCTTGGGAAGAGAGGTACTCCAGTGGATCGGAGCTCTTGTTTGCAAAAACTAGCCCGTGTTTAGTTCAAAAAAGCTTCCCAAAAAGTGCTACAGTAGCCATCACATCGAATCTTGCGATACGTGCATGGAGCATTAAATGTAGACAAAAAAAAACTAATTGCACAGTTTGGTTGGAAATCGCGAGACGAACGTTTTGAGCATAATTAGTCCATGATTGAACACTAATTGCCAAATAAAAACGAAAGTGCTACAGTAGCCAAATTCCAACTTTCCCCCAACTAAACACTCACCTACTCGAATCATAGAGTACACGCTCAATTAATTAAAATGACTTCAGTAATAACTACTATCATTTACTCATGTGTGGGTGTCGGTATTTTGGACCGGGGGTCCTCAACCAACGAGTGAATTTGTGCTGCGTGCTCCCGATTCTGGATGGTGATGCAAAGAGACACAAGGTTTATACTGGTTCAGGCAATGGATGCCCTACGTCCAGTCTGAGAGAGTGTTCTTGTATTCCTCGCACCGGGGTGCTTGTAGTAGGGGGTTACAAGCTAGGCGAGAGAGGGAGTTCATCCCAGGTCTCTGCGAGGGGAAATATGAATTACAGAGTGAGGTGCGTTACTTGTGTGGGCATTCGTGAGCCGATTTGATATGTCCTACTGGCCGTCCCCCGAAACGGTACTGGCTACCTCCTTTTATAGCCGCAAGGGGAAGCCAGCGTACATGAGAGAGCTATACGTAGAGCTTTTAAAGGACTATTTGATGACGTACTCTACTCCTGGGGCAGTGTGCCGTCGTGGGAGTTCCCATAGAAGTCTAGTCAGTATGGTCAGGCAGGCGACATGCTGCGCTCTTGTGGATTTGTTGACTTGTGAAGTGCCGAGGCCTGGCGGCTGCTGTAGCTGGTCGCGCCGAGGCCCGTTGTGCAGAGGCCTTTAGAAGCGACAATGCGGGGGTCTCGGCGGCCATCGTCGTAGTTGATTTAGGCAGAACAGTGCGGGACATGCGTCTACAGGGTATGGTACCTGTATTGTCAGCAAGGGATGGTAAAAAGGAGATTTGACCGTTGTCCCGTCGCTCCTGTAGTAGTGCACTGCCGATCGTGGCTTACGTAGTGGGTGCAGCTGGGCACATTAATTGGATGCGACAACTTACCAGAGAGACGTTTGAGGCGGAGACGACGAGGTTGCAGGACGAGCCCGGCCTCGGGCGAGGAGGAGCACGAACAGTTTGTCCGAGGCCCCTCTGGAGGGTCTCAGGCGAGACGGAGCGGGATCAGTGAGTCCGAGGCCTTGTCGAGGGGTCTCGGGCGAGATGGAGCGGTGGGTGCGCTGATTCCAAGGTTACAGGGACCCAGCCTTGACTCCCCACGTTGCGTTATCCTTGGTGCAGGAGTTAGGTAGCACAGTGGTCGGTAACCCCTACTTTGTCCCGTCGCAAATGGCAGGGTGTTGACACGACTGACGTATAGTCGGCCACTTCGCTGTACTATGCCGTCGTGCGGTTGTCGGAGTAGTTGAGCACTTTGATTGGATGTGATGTTCAGCCAGAGCTGTTTGGTCAAAGCGGCGGTCACGGGGCTGGTGCCGAGCCGGCCTCGCGCGAATCGGAGAATCGGTACTTCTTCTGAGGCCTCGGCGAGGGGGCCTCGGGCGAATCGGAGATTTTGGCCGAGACCTTGTTTGTTCTATTGGTTCTTGCTTTTTAGGGTCTAAGCAGTTTTTCGGTCTTTGCTTGGGGTACCCCTTTTTTTGGTATCCGACAGTAGCCCCCGAGCCTCGGGCGGGAGTGTGAGGCACTCTCCCTGAGGTTTTTTCGAGACTTTGTTTCTCAGTGCCTTTTGTCGGGTTTGTTTTGTACTCGTGATTCCGGTGGGTGCGCGCGAGCGCACCCGCCGGGTGTAGCCCTGAGGCCCTGGAGGAGTGAGTTCATTCCTCCAGGGGATTTTTTCTTCGTCGAGCAAGGTGTTCTGTCGTGTTTGTCAGACCCATGAGGGTGAGTTCAGGTCGTTAGTTTTTCGTTCGGGGTGCAGGAGGAGTCCCTGAGCCTGCCGAGCCCTCGCGTGCGAGCCTAGGTCGCTGGGTCTCGGCATGGTTGCAGGAAGAGCCCCCGAACCTCCGCACGGAGCGAGAGGGCGGTCAGGAGTTCCCCTAGCTTTTTGTACGACCCTCGTGCATCCTTTTCGTTCGGAAGGAGGGGTTGTTTGCCGAGCCCTCGCGTGTGAGCCTAGGTCGCTGGGTCTCGGCAAGGTTGTAGGAAGACCCCCGAGCCTCCGCATGGAGCAAGAGGGCGGTCAGGAGTTCCCCTAGCTTTTTGTATGACCCTTGTGTGTCCTTTTTGTTTGGAAGGAGGGGTGGAATATGTCAGGCTACCCTCGGTGGGCGCGAGCGGTGACACTTTCGGTGAGCTGTTATCGGGTAAGTCCGAGTGGAGGCCCATGCCCCATTTGATAGGGGTCGGCTTGTGGTCCAGAGACGCACTCCAAAAAAGTACCAGAGGGCTTCTCTAGCGGGTGCCGGGGCCGTTCGATTGGCCCTAGGGGCTCGGTGCCTCCCTGCGATGGGATCCCCTTTAGAGAACTCCCGCTGGTCTCGGACACGACTTTGGGCACCCTAAGCAATTGTCTGCTTGGGCCTCGGCCATGTACGGGCTTGCCCATAGTGGTCCCTGACTCTGTTGTCCTGGGGCGGCTGTCAAAACCCTTAGTGGCCCAGCCTTCGAACCCCTAGACCGTAATGGGCTCGGTGCCTTTTTCATCGCGTTTTTCTGACCCTTGGGGTGTGAGCTTGGGTAACTCGTTTTTGTTTTTGGGTGCAGGAAGAGCCCCTGAGCCTCCGCACGGAGCGAGAGGGCGATCAGGAGTTCCCCTGGCTTTTTGTGCGACCCTCGCGCGTCCTTTTCGTTCGAACGGAGGGGTTGTTTGCCGAGCCCTCGCGTGCGAGCCTAGGTCGCTGGGTCTCGGCAAGGTTGCAGGAAGAGCCCCCGAGCCTCCGCACGAAGCGAGAGGGCGATCAGGAGTTCCCTTGGCTTTTTGTACGACCCTCGCGCGTCCTTTTCGTTGGGATAGAGGGGTTGTTTGCCGAGCCCTCGCGTGCGAGCCTAGGTCGCTGGGTCTCGGCAAGGTTGCAGGAAGAGCCCCCGAGCCTCCGCACGAAGCGAGAGGGCGATCAGGAGTTCCCCTGGCTTTTTGTACGACCCTCGCGCATCCTTTTCGTTCGGAAGGAGGGGTTGTTTGCCGAGCCCTCGTGTGTTAGCCTAGGTCACTGGGTCTTGGCAAAGTTGCAGGAAGAGCCCCTGAGCCTCCGCACGGAGCGAGAGGGTGGTCAGGAGTTCCCCTGGCTTTTTGTGCGACCCTCGCGCATCCTTTTTGCTCAGAAGGAGGGGTGGAATATGCCAGGCTACCCTCGGTGGGTGCGAGCGGTGACACTTCCGGTGAGCTGTTATCGGGTAAGTCCGAGTGGAGGCCCGTGCCCCATTCGATAGGGGTCGGCTAGTGGTCCAGAGATGCACTCCAAAAAAAGTACCAGAGGGCTTCTCTAGCGGGTGCCAGGGCCGTTCGATTGGCCCTAGGGGCTCGGTGCCTCCCTATGATGGGATCCCCTTTAGAGAACTCCTGTTGGTCTCGGACACGACATAGGGCATCCCAAGCAATCGCTTGCCCAGGCCTCGGCCATGTACGGGCTCACCCATAGTTGCCCCTGACTCTGTTGTCCTGAGGCGGCTGTCGAGACCCTCGGGGGCCCAGCCTTCGAACCTCTGGACCGTAATGGGCTCGATGCCCAGTTCCTTAGTCTGGAAGGAATCGCGTGGGGGATATTCCCTTTCCATCGGCTGACAACGGCAGGCGCGCCTTTCACGGCGGTTTCTCAGGGGGCAAAAAAGGCGCCTGTCGTTGCTGTGGATAGACTCTGTCGCGCTGTCTACGGACGGGACGTTACTACGCGCAGTTAGTAAAAAACGGACGCGTGGGCGGTTTTACCGGATCTGCATTAATCGCGCTAGATCTAGAAAATCATCACCCCGATTTCGTCGCTCACCCGTTTCTGATTTCGTCGTTCGCCGTTCGCCCTCTCCCCTATAAATACGCGACGAGCCACGGCTCTGACTCTCCTTACCTTTTTCGCTCGCAATCGCCCTCCCTGCCTTCGAGCATTTGCTAAGAGCAGAGGAGAGCGCCGGGAAGAAGTGGGGAGAGGGGAAAAGAGAGAAAGAGGGAGCGAGTAGTCGAGGGTTCGTCTTACCGTTGCAGTTGTGTTCTCCACTGCACCGATGGCGGGCGTCAAAATCCTCCAGGCGGATCCTTGGGGTCGCTCCGACGCGTCGGTGGAGATGCTGCAGGCGAGTGTCGACACTGGTCTTCTCCGCCCGATCACCGACCCTGATAGGCCGGAGTGGATCGCTCTGGGGAGCAAGTCGGAGCCGAGGCCACGTGACGGCTATGTGGTGAGCTTCGTCGTTTTCCACGAGCGAGGCCTCGGTTTGCCGGCGGACCAGTTCATACGGGCGCTCCCACACTACTACGGTGTGGAGCTTCACAACTTTAGCCCCAATTCCATCGCGCAGGCGGCCATCTTCGTCGTCGTCTACGAGGGGTATCTAGGGATCGCACCCCACTGGGAGCTGTGGCTCCACTTGTTTCGGGCAGTTTTCACCACCAAGCCGGCGGGTGTGAAGGGTGCTCAAAAGGCGTTGAGGGCCGGCGGCTGCACTCTCCAAGTGCGCCAAGACCGGCAGTCCCTCTATATCCCGGCTCAGCTCACGTCGTCCAACCGTGGCTGGCATAACGGATGGTTCTACCTCCGCAATGATGATGGCGGGTTTCCCCCCTATACTGGGTGGATTGTGGAGAGTCAGTCGGAGAAATGGGGTTATGGCGTTGTCAAGGTCGATCAGCCCAGGCTAGAACCGCTCCTAAGGGCCCTGGGGAAGCTGCGTGACCGCGGCCTTATGGCGGCCATGGTCATGGCGGCTTTTCATCGCCAGAGGGTGCTGCCGCTGATGGCTCGGCGGCAGCGCCTGTTTGAGATGACGCCGAGTGATCCGATCGAAGGTATCAAGATGTCCGCCTTCGCCATTTCAAACGACGAGACCCTGCGTCGGGTGAGAGAGGTGGTGGATGGGAAGGTGAAGCTTGACGATTTGATGCCTTTCCCGATGCGCCCGTCACGGGGGTACATCTCACTGGTAAGTTGGGTGTTGCCGAGGCCTTCACGGCCTTCTTGCTCCTTGTCTTTTTTGTCCGTCGCCTTATTTCGTCGTTCCTGTAGGGGATGAGAGACGTGCGAGCCTCCCCGCCGCCTGTTCCTGAGGACGCGGTTCGACGGGCGGCGAACCGGACGCGTGCCAAGGCACAAAAGAAGCAGAAGGATGTCGAGGAAGCAAAGCGCACGAGGAAGATCCTTGAGCGTGAAAAGCTGGATGAACGTCGCCGGCGTCAGAAGCTTGAGGGTCTCCCGGTGGAGTCGTCGCCGATGCCGTCGTCGTCGGAATCCTCGGGCGATGACGACGAGAGCGAGGCGGCGAAGGGTACCCTGGACCACCTCCCTGACGTTAGGGAGGTGGCGCCCGGGGTGTCTCTAGGAGACGTCCATCTTGTTGTCGAGGACGATACGCCCGACGCGCGGGTGTTGGGGAAGCGGGCTGTCAGCCCGGTGAGCTTGGCGGCGGAGGTAGAGCGAGCGACGGCGGGGGCGCCTCAACTGTCTCTGCGGATGGTTGAGGGGGTGCCAGGGTCCGGCAGTGACCAGCCGGTACCGGTGGATACAGAGGCCGTGCCACCGCCGCCACCGCTGCCGTCGAAGAGGAGGGACATCATACATAAGCGGTTGTGTTCCCGTTCGCGGTAAGTGTATTTTTTTGGTGGAGTTTGTAGTATTCCCTGCTCGCCCCTTGGTTGTACGCTGACCTTGGGAGTGTCTTTGCGTCCAGCTTGAAGCGTCGGGTGGAGGAACCTGCCTTGGCACCCCATAAGGCGCTCAAGGTGGACATCAGCTCCACCGCCCATCAGGCAGAGGAGGCACAGGCTAGCGTGCAGGGTGGCACGGCATCGGGCGAGGCCATCCTGGAGGAACCGGCTGCCCAACAAAAGGGCGCCGAGGCGGCCACGGAATGAGTGGGGGAGGAGGAGCCCACGCCCCGTGGTGTCGTGGGTCTTGGGGTGAATGAGGCCGAGGCGTCCACCCCTACCGAGGCCATCGAGGGTGAGGCCGAAGCTCCCAAGACTTCCGAAGCCATGGCGGTGGACGTGGGGGTCATCGAGGTAGAGATGGCAGAGGCCAGAGCCCCCGGTTCCGTCGAGGCCGAGGCAGTGGAGACGGAGACGGGACAAGTTTTGGCACCGCCCCTGGTTCAGGCGATCTCGTCTAATGATTCCTCCCATGGGAAGGAGGCAGCGGACGTCGAGGCGGCCAGTATCGTGGAGCAGCCAGTCCTGGCTCCCGCCGAGGGGAGTTTGGTCCTCGTCCGGGTCCGACCTGAGCCCCGCGGGTGGAACTTCCCGCGTGTTTTCTAGCGGGACTGGGCCGACCCTGAGGGGGAGACCGTGTTCGCCCTTGAAGATGTTGCGGAGGGGGGGCAATGGGACACCCTCGAGCAGTACCGCCAACTGGCAGTGCAGTCACTGCAGACAGCGATGTCTATTATGGAAGGGGACTTGCCTGGTGTTACCCAGGTAAGTACTTTCCTCTCTCGTGCCGCGTTGTTTTCTCTCCGAGCCCCGTCGCAGCATTTGACGTGCGTTTTTGCCTTTTCAGGAGCTCGAGGCCCGGTCCCTTGGGAAATCGGTGTTCCTACGAAAGGAGAGGGACATCTAGGACCAGCTCCGGTGGCAGAAGGGCCTACATGCTGATGCCCAGGGGCTCTTGTCGGCGCGGAGTGCAGAAGTGGGGGACCTCCGCCTTCGCTGTGCTGACCTTCAGGCCGAGGTGGCCATGGCTAAGGAGCAGTCTGCCCCTTTGGTGGCGAAGATCAAGGAGCTGGAGGAGGAGCAGGACTCCTTCAGGTCCCGGGCCCAAGAGGCGACGACCTCTGCCAAGGCCACCGCCGGGCAGCTGGGTGCGGAGCAGAGTGAACACCAGCTGACGAAAGTCGCTTTGGCAGAGGCTACCAAGGCGGCCGAGGCCTCTCGTGTCGAGGCTTTAGACTGGAAGAAAAAAGCCGAGGGTAAGTTCTACCGAGCCGCGCCCCTTGTTCCATTTGCTCTGGTTTGCGTTTGACTCCTGACTCTTTGTTGTGTCATAGATTTGGAGATAGAGTTCTCCCGGGCGGTCGAGGCCTCCGTCGCAATGCAAGCGGTGCTGGACGTTGAGGTCCGGGAGCACGAGGCGCTGCGCAGCGCCGCCCGTACCGCCTGCGAGGCTCTGGAGGTTGAGGGGGTTGAATCAGTCGACTCCCTTGGGAGCCGCCTGACTACGTTGAGCGGCCGCGTCGACGAGCGACTCCGGGGGGCGTTGCACACGGCTGTCAAGTGCGCCCTAGCCGTTGTCTCTTCGCACTACGCCATCAACCTCGAGGTTGTCAGCGATGGCTACGTCTTGCCGGAAGATGACGAGGAGGCCGATGCAGAGGTCGCAAAGCTGATGGAGGCGGCCGAGGCGCCTGGCACGGCGCTAGCCCATCTGTTTGAAGAAGAGGTGGTCCCTCCCACGCCAGGCACCGATCCTTAAGCTTTGACCTAGGCCAAAAGTGGCCATGTAACCGGATTGGGTTAATTGTCATATCGTGACGTTTTGTGGTCGTCGAGGCCTTTAAAGTATTTGCGTGTGTGCGTTTTTTAACCGTTTTCTGTTCTATTTCCGAGCATGTACCCTCTGTCTCGTTCTTGGACACACGCAAAGAACTTCTTCGGAGCGTAAGCCGTCCCTTGGCGAAGGGTGGCGAGGGAGTTGTCGTAGCCCAGAGGCGTAGGCCGTTCTCACGGCTCAACCGGCCCTTTGGCCTCGAGACAAGCTTTTGGTCCTTAGGTTTTTTGTGATGGTCCTATCGGAGCGCGAGAGAGTTTGGCATAGAAATTTTCGAAAGATGGTTAAAAAACGGTGTCCGGGACTTAGGGGGGTTTCCCCCTTATAGCCCCCGAGGGAGGCTCGGCTTTGCAGAGGTAGAGCCGAGTCTCCCTTATAGCGTTATTGTGACGTCGAGCCCCTATCGATAGACAACTTTTTTGCAAAGAACTTCCTCGGAGCCTAAGCTGTCCCTTGGCTGAAAAGGTGGTGAGGGAGCTGCCGTAGCCCGGGGGCGTAGGCCGTTCTCACGGCTCGGCCGGCCTTTTGCCTTTGGGACGATCTTTCGGTCCTTAGGTTCCATACAATTGACTTGTCTATAAGGGGGTTCCTCGAAAGACTATATCAACTAAAGAACGCTTCTTTATTGTATTTCGAGAAACAATGTAAACAACGTTTGGAAATTTAAGGGTAGAAATGACGTAGCTGTTCTATTTTCCAAGTGTTGGTGAAGATTTCGCCCTTCTCGTTGGCTAGCTTGTAGGCTCCGAGCTTCAGTACTTGGGCGACGATGTACGGTCCTTCCCATGGCGGGGTCAGCTTGTGGTGGCCCTTACTGCTCTGCCTTAGCCTCAGCACCAGGTCGCCCACCTTCAGGTCTCGGCTCCGAATGCACCGGGCTTGGTAGCGTCATAGGGCTTGCTGGTATTTGGCCGAGTGTAGTAGTGCGACGTCTCGGGCTTCCTCCAGTTGGTCGAGGGCGTCCTCGCGGGTAGTGCGGCTGCTTTGCTCGCTGTAGGCCTGTAGCCTCGGGGAACCGTACTCCAAGTTAGTGGGGAGGATAGCCTCAGCACCATAGACCAGGAAAAACGGTGTGAACCCCGTGGCTTGGCTTGGTGTATTCCTCAGGCTCCAGATGACCGACGGGAGTTCGGCAAGCCATTTCTTGCCAAATTTCTTCAACCGGTTGTATATTCTAGGTTTGAGACCTTGTAGGATCATGCCGTTTGCACGTTCTACTTGGCCGTTTGTCCTAGGATGTCCTATGGCCGACCAGGCCACACGGATGTGGTGGTCGTCGCAGAACATCAGGAATTTGTGGCCGGTGAATTGCGTCCCATTGTCGGTGATGATGGTATTCGGGATTCCAAACCTGTGGATGATATCCATAAAGAACAGCACTGCTTGCTCGGATTTGATTTGGGTGATTGGACGAGCCTCGATCCACTTGGAGAATTTGTCGATGGCTACCAGCAGATGGGTATAGCCCCCGGGTGCCTTCTGCAGAGGCCCAACCATGTCCAGCCCCCACACGGTGAATGGCCATGTGATGGGGATGGTTTGGAGGGCTTGGGCCAGGAGGTGCGTCTATTGAGCGTAGTACTGGCATCCCTCGCATGAGCGTACTAGCTTCGTGGCATCGGCCACCGCTGTTGGCCAGTAGAAACCTTGGCGGAAGGCGTTTCCCATGAGCGCTCGAGGCGCCGTGTGGTGCCCGCAGGCTCCCGCATGCAAGTCCCAAAGTAGGGATTGGCCAGCCTCGGTGGTGATGCATCGTTGGAGAATACCGGATGGGCTACGCCTATACAACTCGCCGTTGCAGAGGACGTAGGACTTGCCTCGTCGCGCAAGCCATCGAGCCTTGGTCCTATCAGCAGGAAGCTCTCCTCGAACGAGGCGATCAAGGAACGGGACTCGCCAGTCCATGCCTTGGTCACCCTTGGGAGGTTCCGCATCGATTGCCATGGCCTCGGGCTCAGCAGCAGAGGTCTCGGCGACAGAGGGGGCCTCGGGCCCTGCGGTGGGCTCAACCGGGGGGGCTGCCTCTGCCGTTGATACGTAGTTGATGGAAGGCTTGTGGAGGTCTCTAGCGAAGACGTTCGGGGGGGCCGGGGTCCGTGCCGACGCCATCTTTCCCAGCTCGTCCGCGGCCTCATTGAACTTTCATGCGACGTGGTTGAGTTCGAGGCCATCGAACTTGTCCTCTAGGCTGCGTACCATCGTGCAGTATGCCTCCATCTTGAGGTCGTGGCAGTTTGACTCCTTCATCACTTGGTTGATGACGAGCTGCGAATCTCCTCGAACGTCGAGACGCCGTGCCCCAAGTTCAATGGCGATCTGCAGGCCGTTGACGAGGGCCTCGTATTCGGCCACGTTGTTGGAAGCGGTGAAGTAGAGTCGGATTACGTAGCGCATATGTACTCCGAGGGGTGAGATGAAGAGCAGACCCGCGCCTGCCCCGGTCTTCATCAAAGACCCGTTGAAGTACATGGTCCAGTATTCTGCCTGGGCTTGAGTAGGTGGTAGTTGGGTATCGGTCCATTCTGCCACAAAATCGGCCAAGACCTAAGACTTAATGGCTTTTCGGGGTGCGAAAGACAGGGCTTCCCCCATGAGTTCCACGGCCCACTTGGCAATCCTACCCGAGGCCTCCCGGTTATGGACTATCTCTCCCAAGGGGAAAGATGTCACCATGGTAACCGGGTGGGACTCGAAGTAGTGACGCAGCTTGCGTCGAGCCAAGATTATGGCGTAGATTAGCTTCTGGATGTGGGGGTAGCGCGTCTTGGTCTCGGAGAGCACCTCGCTGATGAAGTAAACAGGTCGTTGGACGGGTAGAGCGTGCCCTTCTTCCTGCCTCTCGACCACTATAGCCGCGCTGACCACTTGGGTCATTGCGGCGGCGTAGAGTAAGAGGGCTTTGCCTTCAGTTGGTGGCACTAGGACGGGAGGATTGGTGAGCAGTGCCTTGAGTTTGGTGAGGGATTCTTTGGCCTCGGGGGTCCAGGAAAAGCGTTCGGATTTTCTCAAGAGGCGGTACAGAGGCAGACCTTTTTCGCCAAGGCGTGAGATGAAGCAACTCAGGGCCGCAAGGCTTCCCATAACCCTCTACACTCCCTTGATGTCCCGGATCGGTCCCATGTTGGTCGCGGCCGAGACCTTCTCTGGGTTAGCCTCGATGCCGCGCTCCGAGACTATGAACCCCAAGAGCATGCCTCGGGGGACCCCAAAGACGCACTTCTCGGGGTTGAGCTTAATGCCATTTTCCCTGAGGCATTCGAAGGCTATCTCCAGGTCCTTGACGAGGTCACTGGCCTGCCTGGACTTGACTACGATGTCGTCCACGTAGGCCTCGACGGTTCGCCCGATGTGCTCGCCAAAGGCCTGGGTCATGCACTGCTGGTACGTGGCCCCTGCGTTTCTGAGGCCGAATGGCATAGTCGTATAGCAGTATAGGCCAAATGGGGTGATGAAAGAAGTCGCGAGCTGGTCGGACTCTTTCATCTTGATCTGATGGTAACCGGAATACGCATCAAGGAAAGACAGGGTCTCGCATCCCGCAGTGGAGTCGACGATTTGGTCGATTCGAGGCAATGGAAACGGAACTTTTGGACATGCCTTGTTTAGACCGATGTAGTCTACACACATCCTCCACTTTCCATTTTTCTTTTTAACTAATATAGGATTAGCTAACCACTCTGGGTGGGACACTTCCTTGATGAATTCGGCCGCCAAAAGCTTCTGCACCTCCTCGCCGATGGCCCTGCGCTTTTCCTCGTCGAATCGGCGCAGGCGCTGTTTCACCGGTCTAGAGCCGGCCCGAATGTTCAAGGCGTGCTCGGCGACCTCCCTCGGTATGCCCGGCATGTCCAAGGGGCTCCATGCAAAAATATCGACGTTTGTGCGGAGAAAGTCGACAAGCACGGCCTCCTATTTGTTGTCGAGGGTGGCGCTGATCCTTAGTGCTCGGTCGCTGGAGCAGGTGGGGTCGACCGGGATGCGCTTGACGGCCTCTGCTGGCTCGAAGGTCCCGGCTCGACGCTTGGAGTGGGGTGCTTCACTGCCGAGCTGGTCGAGGTTGACGATGAGGGTCTCGGCCTCAATGATAGCCTCGACGTACTCGACGCATTCGACGTCGCAGTCGTATGCATGCTTGTACGTGGACCCGACAGTGATGACGCCGTTTGGGCCTGGCATCTTGAGCTTGAGGTAGGTGTAGTTGGGGATCGCCATGAACTTGGCATAGCACGGGTGCCCCAGATGGCATGGTATGTTCCCTTGAACCCAACCACCTCGAAGGTAAGAACCTCCTTGCAGTAGTTGGAGGGGGGTGCCGAAGCAGACGGTCAAGTCGATGCGTCCGAGGGGTCGTGTGCGCTTCCCTGGCATGATGCCGTGGAAGGGCGCGGCGTCGCCTCGGAGCCGTGACCGGTCGAGCTCTAGGAGTTCTAAGGTGTTGGCGTAGAGGATGTTGAGGCCGCTGCCTCCGTCCATCAGCACCTTGGTAAGCCGGGTGTTGCCGATGATTGGGTCGACGACAAGTGGGTACTGCCCGGGGTTCGGGACATAATCGAGATGGTCCTTTCGGTCGAAGGTGATTGCCTCCCGAGACCAGTGGAGGTACTGGGGGGTGGCTACCTCAACTGAGAAGACCTCTCGCCGTTCCTTCTTCCGCTGACGCGCCGTGAGGCACGCTGACGGTCCGCCGAAGATCATGAAGGCATTTTGAACCTCGGGGAACCCATCGTCCTTGTCGTCTTCCCTGTCACCTGCGCCCCTTTTCTTGGCGTCGTCGTTGGGGAGTCCGAGCTTGGCGTAGTAACGCCAGAGCATGGTGCACTCCTCAAGGGTGTGCTTCACCGGGCCCTGATGGTAAGGGCAGGGCTTCTTGAGCATGTCGTCGAAGAGCCCTGGGCCTCGGGGGTTCTTGTGGTCCGCGGCCGCGATGAGACCGGCCTCGAGGGCCTCCCGCTTCCCCTGATGACCTTTTTTCTTCTTCTGGGCGGGGCGAGATGTCGAGGCCTTGGGGGTCTCGTCGCTCTTCTTCCCTTTGGCATTGTTGTTGGGGAAGATGGCCCCAACGGCCTCTTCGCCTGAGGCGAAACTAGTGGCGATGTCGAGGAGTGCCGATGCCGTGGTTGGCATGCTCCGGCCCAACTCCTGGACCAGGTCTCGGCAGGTGGTGCCGGAGAGGAACGCCTGGACAATCTCTGAGTCGCCGACGCTAGGTAGCTCGGTGCATTGTTTGGAGAATCGCCGGATAAAGTCTCAAAGAGACTCATCTGGCTTCTGGCGACAACTCTTGAGGTCCCAGGAATTCCCTGGACGCGCGTACGTGCCCTGGAAATTCCCGACGAAGACCTTTACCAAGTCTCGCCAGTCGTGGATCTGCATGGGGGGAAGGTGTTCGAGCCAGGCTCGCGCTGAGTCTAACAGGAACAAGGGAAGGTTGCGGATGATGAGCAGGTCATCGTCCGCGCCGCCTAGCTGACACGCCAGGCAGTAGTCGGCCAGCCACAGTTCGGGGTTGGTCTCGCCGCTGTACTTCGAGAGGTTGGCCGGTTGTCGAAACCGGGCCGGGAAGTGGGCGCTGCGGATGGCCTTGCTGAAGACCCGAGGGCCAGGTGGCCCGGGAGAAGGACTGTGGTCCTCCCCACTGTCGTAGCGGCCGCCTCGGTGCACCTGGTAGCCTCGGGTGGCCCCATCGCAGTCGTGGCGCCGTCGCCTTTTGACCACGTTGTGGTCATCTTGCGCCTCGCGTCGGTCGTCGAGGCGGTCGTGAACCGAGGGAGCCTTGAGGCGGTCGTGCACCGAGGGAGCCCTGAGACGGTCGTGCACCGAGGGCTGTTTTGGGGTGTCCCCGTGCCGTCGAGATGCGGAGCTTTCATCTTGCTGTACCGCGGCGGTCTCAAGAAGCTCCTGGAGCTCGCCGCGGACCCATCGTCCCTCCGTGGTGGAGGGCTCGGGCATCGCTCTGACTAGCATTGCCGCTGCCGTGACGTTCTGGCTAGCACGGTTGAAGACTGGGGGCTGCTCACTCCCCTCGTCGTTAATGATGCGGCGGTGGACGTCGCGAGCCCTCCGTCGGGCCGCTCCGCCATCACCGCGACCCTGCTGCTCTTGCTCGAGGGTGGCTCGGAGCTGCTGCAGGAGGAGTCGATCTTGCTCGACCTTGGCCTGAAGCTCACGGAGCTGCTCCAGGTCTAGGCGTCGAAGTTCATCGGGGGTGGGGACACCCGCTAGCGCTGGCGGGGACCCTCTGCGTGGCGGCGTGGCGTTGGCTGCCGCTCCGCCTTCGTTGCCCGTGCTCGGCATTCCGAGCTCGATTTGGAAACACTCACGAGTCGGGTCGTGAGCGTCCTCATCGTTGGAGTCGGAGTAGCCGAAGCAGTAGTCGCTTGCGACCATGAAGCGGCGCATCGCCTCGGGGTCGCGAAGCCCGGTGAAGTCTGCTCCGGCCCACGCTTCATCCTCCTCCGAGGAGTCAGTGTGGGCGTGGATCGGAGTTGTGGTAATGGGGTCAAGGGCATGATGTTGATGAATGGAGACGAGAGCGGTGGCGTAGGAGGCGGCGGCATTGGTCAGCCCAAAAGAGTACGGGGATGGTGCCGTCGCCGGGCCCTGCTCCGCCGGAGCTGGCTCCTCGGGAGGAGACGGGACAGAGCCTGATGATGGGGTGACGCCGTGCGCCACCGGTGTTTTCCCCCCGTCGAGGCTTAATCCGGACAGGTCCCCGTGCAGGGACTCTGTACCAGCAGCCGGGCACAGGACATCGGCGGAGCGCGGAGCGTTGCCCTGAACTCGCGTGGCATTGGGGTGGCCCTGCTCGCGTCGCGCCTGGCGAGCTTGACCGGAGCGGCGGCCCGGGCGCCGTTCGCGCGTGGGCTGCCGGTGCGTGACGTCGTCGTCGGTCGACGGTGCTCTGGGTGAGAGGAGTACCATGTCGTACTCGTGCCCTAGAGACATGAACTCTAGGCTCCCGAACCAGACGATCGTCCCGAGACGCAGCGGTCGCACGGGATCTGCGATCGGAATCTGCTGGGATGACTAAGCTGACACGCAGAGGCCCCTATCTGGCGCGCCAACTGTCGGTATTTTGGACCGGGGGTCCTCAACCAACGAGTGAATTTGTGCTGCGTGCTCCCGATTCCGGATGGTGATGCAAAGAGACACAAGGTTTATACTGGTTCAGGCAATGGATGCCCTACGTCCAGTCTGAGAGAGTGTTCTTGTATTCCTCGCACCGGGGTGCTTGTAGTAGGGGGTTACAAGCTAGGCGAGAGAGGGAGTTCGTCCCAGGTCTCTGCGAGGGGAAATATGAATTACAGAGTGAGGTGCGTTACTTGTGTGGGCATTCGTGAGCCGATTTGATATGTCCTACTGGCCGTCCCCCGAAACGGTACTGGCTACCTCCTTTTATAGCCGCAAGGGGAAGCCAGCGTACATGAGAGAGCTATACGTAGAGCTTTTAAAGGACTATTTGATGACGTACTCTACTCCTGGGGCAGTGTGCCGTCGTGGGAGTTCCCGTAGAAGTCTAGTCAGTATGGTCAGGCAGGCGACATGCTACGCTCCTGTGGATTTGTTGACTTGTGAAGTGCCGAGGCCTGGCGGCTGCTGTAGCTGGTCGCGCCGAGGCCCGCTGTGCAGAGGCCTTTAGAAGCGACAATGCGGGGGTCTCGGCGGCCATCGTCGTAGTTGATTTAGGCGGAACAGTGCGGGACGTGCGTCTACAGGGTATGGTACCTGTATTGTCAGCAAGGGATGGTAAAAAGGAGATTTGACCGTTGTCCCGTCGCTCCTGTAGTAGTGCACTGCCGATCGTGGCTTACGTAGTGGGTGCAGCTGGGCGCATTAATTGGATGCGACAACTTGCCAGAGAACGTTTGAGGCGGAGACGACGAGGTTGCGGGACGAGCCCGGCCTCGGGCGAGGCGGAGCACGAATAGTTTGTCCGAGGCCCCTCTGGAGGGTCTCGGGCGAGACGGAGCGGGATCAGTGAGTCCGAGGCCTTCTCGAGGGGTCTCGGGCGAGATGGAGCAGTGGGTGCGCTGATTCCAAGGTTACAGGGACCCAGCCTTGACTCCCCACGTCGCGTTATCCTTGGTGCAGGAGTTAGGCAGCACAGTGGTCGGTAACCCCTGCTTCGTCCTGTCGCAGATGGCAGGGTGTTGACGCGACTGACGTATAGTCGGCCACTTCGCTGTACTGTGCCGTCGTGCGGTTGTCGGAGTAGTTGAGCGCTTTGATTGGATGTGATGTTCAACCAGAGCAGTTTGGTCAAAGCGGCGGTCGCGGGGCTGGTGCCGAGCCGGCCTCGCGCGAATCGGAGAATCGGTACTTCTTCTGAGGCCTCGGCGAGGGGGCCTCGGGCGAATCGGAGATTTTGGCCGAGACCTTGTTTGTTCTATTGGTTCTTGCTTTTTAGGGTCTAAGCAGTTTTTCGGTCTTTGCTTGGGGTACCTTTTTTTCTTGTATCCGACAGTGGGCTCTGCATCATCATGCCCAGATCGACCATGCAACGACCGAGGTCACCAGATTTGCTGCCATAAACTGCGGTGCATGATGATTTGGAGCCAAAACAAGCGTTTTATATACAGGACGCAACTTGAAAGGAAGATCTGCAGCCTAGGTGTATCGAAAAAGAAAAAAAAAGAAACTCACGCATAGCACTTGCATAGCTCGAAATGGATAGAGAAATTATCTGAAGAATCACACGATGGAATGAACCCAAGCAGCGAACAAAAATTCTGTCGTACCTTTTACAAGATGGAGCTGATGAAATGCATTTGGATGCTCCGCCGGGGGAGAGGCGCTAGATAAAAGCGGGCGCGGCCTCCCTGGCGCGTGGGCCCGGAGGGGCCAGACGGGACGCACTAACCACGTCGGCGACGGGGAATCTGGCCCCGTACAGCAAACTTCAGATGATATATAGACGGAGGAGGGGGAAGCCCGGGAGGCTATTTTTTTGCCCACCATGCTCCGCCTCTGATTACTCCCCCTGCACCGGCTCCACCTCTAGAGTCACTCGTCGTCGTTGGCTCTCAATTTGATCTGCAAAACGATTCGTGTACCAGGAGGCAGGAGAAACGTACCCATCAACATGCATGGCAACGAAACAGAGACAGACAGATGTCAATAGGTCATAGAAGGGCAGATTCAGTGGCGTGGGACGGCCCCCCTCTCCAACTGTCCCATAAGCCAAAGCAATGGAGCCCCCTTGATCGAACTCCTCCATTTTTTAGGAGAAAGAAGGAAGGAGAAAGGAGAAAGGAGAAGGAAGAGATCAGAGGGGAAGAAGCAAGGACGACGGGAGAAGAACGAGAAAGGCGTCCTGTCCTGCTTACCAGAACTCTTGGTCCAAGTGGAGATGAAGTATTTATTTGTTGGGCGACTTGACTTCTCATTGTATGAGTAATTTGTTGGGAGTAGTATATGTAGAAGAATGAACTCTTCTTTGTGCTTGTGCCAGATCCAGAACTGCTTACCCACCTGGCCACATGAAAATTTCGCTGATGAACAAGTTAACTTATGACTGGCCCTCAGCCAATCCAGCAAAACCATAAACTGAGTTTGCACTTACCTGAAAGGAACCATGAAATGCAACAATAGCTCAAACTTGCAGGCCCGTGTTACAAATTGCTTCTCACATGCAACCAGATCTTTCAAACCATAAATTGAAATGTGATGGAACGTTACCACGATAGGACGGAGACGAATAGACAGCAGGCGTTGCAGATCTGGCATTGTTGCAGTTCATTCCTCTCCGACAAGCCGGAGGGCCGGCCTACACGCATCGTTATTGCTTCCAGCTCCAGAGGCGTTGACCTGCGAGCGTCCAACGATGCAAAGCTAAGGGCAGTCCCAATGGTGTAACGATGATGGTTTCTATCCTTATTAAATGACTTGACACGTAGGCAAAACGCTGACATGGCAACGTAATTAATGAAGAAAGAGAGCAAAAATCCTAGAAATTGTTTCCTCATGAAGAAATCAGGTCTTCTCTTGACCCAATGCACCAAGAAACCATGAAATCGCCATTGGGGAGAAACCACCAGTTTCTAGGAGGCTCGTGCCGCACTCTCATTGAAGGAAGAAGATAGAGTTGGGAGAGAGAAAGAGAAAATAATTATTACTCATAGAAACCATGGGTTGAAAAGCAATACTTTTTTATGCGGTATCCTATGTTATAGAAACTACTACACTACTACAGTTCATTTAATGGAGGCGGGCACAATGCATTTTTGGTGGCGGGCAATGGCGCCCGCCTCCGTCGAGAGGTCACGGTAAATAGGAAGACTATGGAGGCGGGCGCCGTATGCCCGCCACGGTAAACCGGTGGCAAAAAACAAAAAAAAAGCCCAAAGCCCGCAGCCGTCCGGTTTGGATCAGGGCCACGGGCCACCAGCGCGCCGCCACCGCACCTGCGCGCCGCCGTGAATCCGCACCCTCTTTCCCATCCGCCGCCGTCGCGGATCCGTGCCCGCTGCCCCCGCCGCCGCTGCCCCCGCCGTCGCTGCGGGGATGGATGGGGAGGCCGCCTCCGACTAGATCCGGCCGGGGAGGAGGAAGGGGGCCAGATCCGCGTGAGGGAGAGGCTTGAGGCGCGCCGCCGCCGCCGCCGTCGCCGCCGAAGGGCCCCACCGTGAAGACGAGCAGTCGCTGTGGGCCCGCAGCGCCGTCACCACCGTCGCCAACGGATCCACCCTCGCCGCGGCCAGATCCGCCCTCATAGCGGCCGGATCCGCCGTCGCCATCGCCAGATCCGCCCAATCTGGCCTCCGCGTCGCCATCGTCGCCACTTGGCATGTGGAAGAGGGGAGGACCGCGCCTCCCTTCCTGGCCACCGATGGAGGGAGGAGGGGCCCGGCGGAGGGCGGATCCATGCCGCAGCCTCCCTGCTTGGCCGCGCGCCGCCCCGCAGAGCCAAGACGCGAGGAGAGAGGAGGGGACGCGAGGAGAGAGCGAGTCGCCAGAGGAGGGAGACTGCTGCTCGTGAGAAGGCCGGGAGAGAGGAGAGTGAGGTGGGGAGGAGGCCGGCCAGGTGAAAACCTAAGTGCCATTTATATATGGCCCAATAGCAGTCGGATGCGGGCTTGGCTGTGGGCCTCAGTATATTTTCCGAGACGGGCCTTTTAAGCTGTCCGCTTCAGAAAATAGAGGCATATTCTGTGGTGGGCCTCTTATAAATGCCCGTCACGGTAAATCGATTTACCGTGGCGGGCAAAATTGCCCGCCTTGGTAAATACAAAATGCCCATCTCGGTTAATCATGGGCATTAACTGTGGCGGGCACATATTTTGTCCGCCACGATAAAGTTTTCGAGATGTCTCGCAAAATCGTTTATGTAGTAGTGCTAGTTTCTTTCGTTGGGAGTGCCCTAAGTGGCAGACGTTGGCTATTTAAGGCAGGCTGCACAGAACTACGAAGTGGGCAGCTTGTGGTGACTCACGCCTTTACATCATGACCCACTCGTCAGTTTTTATTTGAAAAAAAATATAATTCAAATGGACCTGGCCTGGCTTATCTTGGTAGTTGCGTACCAAACCAAACGCGGCCCACCGGGCTTTGGTTGATCTAGAGGTTAGAGCAAGTATAAATCTTACTCGACAGGCTATAAGCTAATCCACATCATCAAAATGCTATGTGGCGGAGAGAGAAATCAAAAAAGATAATGAAGCGGGCGCTTGCCTTACCGCCCGGCGCAGCGCGCGTAACGAGACAAACAGCTTGTATGCAGCCTACATGCTGCCATGGGAGGGCAAAAGAAGACTCTTTCTTCCCTGCCAGGCTGGTAGTATTAAATGACTAAATTTCCTTTATAACTAACCTCTTAGCTTGCCTAGTATACATTACTAGAAACAGAGACTTTGCCGAGTGCAAAATTCTTTGTCGAGTATCAAAAATCGGGCACTCGACAAAAACCTTCTTTGCCGAGTGCTGCACTCGGCAAAGAATTGCACTCGACAAAGAGTGCTGCACATCTGATATCACATGTAGAGATGTCCTGGTTTGTAAGCATCGTACGTGACAACGTGCACGAAATCTTCTGAAATTTTTATCATAGCCTTCACATATGATATCACAACATCTGAACAAGTTTCATGATTTTCGGACTTCGTTTGCTTTTTATAGAATTTAAAAACACTTCGCACGCAAGTTCGCGGTCATGTTCCGTGAACAAGATGTCCGAAATTTTGGGTCCCCTCCTGGATACGGCCTCACACTACACTTAACATGACTATCATTTCGAAAAATTTCAAGTAAATGAAATAAAGTAACTAAATATATCAAAAAGCCATAAAAATCCCCAAATTCTAACTAGGAGTTCCTGGTGCTTTAAAAGGGCTGCACAAAAAATTTAGAGGCAAAAAATAAAAACAACAAAAAACTTTGCCGAATGCCGGGGCATGGCACCCGGCAAAGGGGGGGTCTTTGCCGAGTGCCACGGATAAGGCACTCGGCAAAGAGGGTTTGGATTTTTTTTTAAAAAAAATTTCTTTGCCGAGTGCCTTCATGGGGCACTCACCAAAGACATTTTTTTAAAAAAAATTAAATGGGCACTCGGCAAAGTATTTTTTTTTCGAAAAAAGACATTTTTTTAAAAAAAAATCTTTGCCGAGTGCCGTGCTAGGAGCACTCGGCAAAGTATTTTAAAAAAAGAATTGTCGAGTGCCAGATCTGGGACACTCGGCAAAGAAATTTTAAAAAAAAATTAAATCTTTGCTGAGTGCCATATCTGGGACACTCGGCAAAGAATTTTTTTAAAAAAAATAAATCTTTGCCGAGTGCCTCCCTGATCCGGCACTCGGCAAAGAGGAAATCTGAGACTTAAGCGAATTCGGCCAGCCGGGCAGTCAAACAGATAGCCAGCAAGCCCCCGCACCCACGCCCGTGCCGCCCCCGCCCCCGCGCCGCGCGCCCTGCCCCCGCCCCCGCGCCGCGCCCTGCCCCCGGCCGTGCCCTGCCCCCGGCCGCCCCAGGCCGGCCTGCCCGCGCGCTCGCGCTGCTCGCACCGCCCGGCCGCCCACGCCCTGCCCCCTGCCGTGCCCGTGCCCGACCCCATTCCCGACTCCGACGACCCCGACTCCGACCCCGACGCCGCCTGACCCCAACGCCGCCCACCCCTACCCCCGGCGCCCGTCAGGTATGCCTTCTCTATTTTTGTTGTCGTGGTAGTGATAGTTGTAGTAGTATTAGTTGTACTAGTAGTGCTAGTGGTAGTAGTAGTATTAGTAGTGGTAGTAGTAGTACAACTAGTGGTAGTAGTAGTAGTAGTAGAATTAGTGGTAGTAGTAGTAGAAGTAGTGGTAGTAGTAGTAGTAGTAGTAGAACTAGTGGTAGTAGTTGTAGCAATAGTGGTGGTAGTAGTAGTAGAACTAGTGGTAGTAGTAGTAGCAATAGTGGAAGTAGGAGTAGAAGTAGTGGTACTACTTGGATATATTCTTATGCATGGATTGATATCCAAATTACATGGCTTCTCTTGAGACATATGTGCTTGTCGGCCATCGTGCCGCTGTTTTTTGCAGGTTTTGGAAACCTCACCATGCAGGGGAGGTTCTGCCAAATTTTTTTTAAATGATAGTATTTTGTTCCATTTTTGTAGAAAAGAGCCCGTCGGAGCCGAGTCGGAGTTCCCGTCGCCGTGCCGGTCTGCCTGCATCGCGCCGCCTCGCCACTGCACCGACCTGCCACGGCCCCGCTAGCCTGACTCCGCCGCCACCCTAGGTATAACCCCTATTTCCGTATCATGGTCGTAGATCGCGTAACCTAGTTAGGCATCTCCCGTTCGAAAGAGATACGGTTGGAGGTATGCAGATCTTTGCATATCTATGACCGTATCTTTTTCGGATTGTCCACGTTTTTTGGACAGCCCGCAGATGCGTAGATGGGTTAGTTTCCATGGTCTGCTCTAGTCCGAGACAGAGTTTCGACATCACCTCCCTGTTGTTCTCTGGATACGCACTCTTCTTTGGCAAGACGTGTATCTGGAGAACAACGGGGAGGTGCTGCCAAAATTCTGTCTCGGATAGGAGTAGAGCATGGAAACTAACCTCATCTAGGCATCCGCAGGTGGGATTAGGACCTATCCTCACCTATTAGATAGTAGGAACACCATGTAGATGCAATTGATGGTTACATTACTCGCTGATACATATGTTAGAGGATGGATGACCGTCAGTGGATGTACACGGGCTGGAGAAGTCAGAGTGATTACACCACGGAATGGATGAACAAGACCGATGCTTTCTTGAACAGTGCATTTGGCAAGGCTGCTAAAGGACATTGCCTAGTTTTGTGTCCCTGCAGCAAATGTGGAAACAGGAGGAGGGTAAACAAGGTGGAAATGGGTAAACATCTTGTGAAGAATGGATTTACGCTGGACTACACCCGGTGGGTCCACCATGGTGAAGCCCATCGTATGAGAGAGGAGGTGGTGAGACCACAGGTGGAGGCTTTTGATGCTGATGCCGGGGTACTAGACATGTTAGATGACTTTCACCAAGGACAGTTCGATGAGGGACGTGAGAAGGAGGAGATGGAGGCAGCCGCACAGGCGTTCTACGACATGATGGACTCAGCACAGAACCCCTTCACGATCAGTCAACGGTGTCTCAACTAGATGCCATTGGACACTTAAAGGGGTTGAAGTCCGAGTTAAACTTGAGTCAACCTGGCTTCGATAAGATGTTGGCCGTGATTGGCACCCTGCTTCCGGAGGGCCACATTCTGCCAAAGAGCATGTACGAGTCACAGAAACTACTTCGAGCACTTAAGATGCCGTATGAGCAGATACATGCTTGTTCGAAGGGGTGCGTCCTATTTAGGAAAGAACATGAGCATGCAAAGTTCTGTCCAAAGTGTAAATCCTCCAGGTACCTGGAGGTAGACTCTAATGATGGCCAGAAGAGGCAACTTACGATCCCCGTGAAAATCCTATGGTACCTTCCATTCCTACCGAGGATCCAACGGCTATACATGATCGAGCAATCCACAAAACAGATGACATGGCACAAAAATGGCAAACGGTACAATCCTAACAAGATGGTACTTCCATCCGATGGTGAAGCTTGGATCCGCTTTAATGACAAACATCGTGAAAAAGTAGATGAGGCTCGTAATGTATGTGTTGCGCTGGCAACAGATGGGTTCAATCCTTATGGAATGATGGCTGCCCCATACACATGTTGGCCCATCTTCATTATCCCCCTTAATCTCCCCCCCCCCCCCCGGTGTCTCCTTTCAACGACATAACGTATTCTTGTCGTTGATAATTCCTGGACACCCAGGGAGTAATATGGGTGTGTTCATGGAGCCCGTGTTTGATGAATTGGTCTGTGCTTGGGATGAAGGGGTATGGACATACGATCGAGCTACAAAGACAACCTTCAAAATGCACGTTTGGTACCACTACTCCCTGCATGACTTCCTGGCGTATGGGATATTCTACGCTTGGTGTGTTCACGGGAAGTTCCCTTGCCCAATATGCAAGGAAGGTGTGAGGTTCATTTGGTTGCAGAAGGGTGGCAAGTATTCGTCGTTCGACAGACATCATCAATTCCTACCTCTTGACCATCCATACAGACAAGACATCAAGGACTTTACGAAAGGTGTCAAAGTGATATCTGATGCACCCCGGATGATGACTGGTGCTGAGGTTCATGCTCAGATAGATGCTCTCATGCCTAATGAAGAAGGTGGTTTTGTGGGATATGGTGAGCAACATATGTGGACTCATATCTCGGGCATGACGAGGCTCCCCTATTTTGATGACCTTCTTCTGCCACATAACATTGATGTAATGCACACTGAAAAGAATGTCGCCGAGGCACTTTGGGAAACACTCATGGACACTGAAAAGTCTAAGGACAACCCTAAGGCTAGAGTGGACCTGGCAACATTGTGCGATAGACCAAATTAAGAGATGCAGCCTCCAAGTCATGGTAAGACCTGGAGAAGGCCTAAGGCCGATTTCGTCTTGAAAAAGGACCAAAGGAGGGAAGTACTTGAATGGATAAAGACGCTAATGTTCCCTGATGGGTATGCGGTGAATCTAAAGAGGGGAGTGAACTTAGGCACTCTGCGAGTAAATGGGATGAAGAGTCATGACTACCACATATGGATTTAGCGGCTTCTTCCGGCGATGGTTTGAGGCTATGTCCCGGAGCATGTCTGGCAAGTGCTGGCAGAGTTGAGCTACTTATTCCGCCAGCTTTGTGCCAAGGAGCTCTCTCGGACCGTCATTGATGACTTGGAAAAAGCGGCACCCGTGTTGCTTTGTAAGTTGGAGAAGATCTTTCCACCCGGCTTGTTCTTGCTGATGCAGCATTTGATTGTGCACCTCCCGTATGAGGCACGGATGGGGGGGCCCATGTAGAATCGTTGGTGCTATCCAATCGAGAGATGTTTGAAGACTCTTTGCAAAAAAATGTAGAAATAAAGCCAAAATTGAGGCTTCCATTGCAGAGGCATACATTCTAGAGGAGGTGTCGAACTTCACAGAGAAATACTACACTGAGAAACTTCCTAGCGTTTATAATCCACCCCCTCGTTACAATGCTGGCGAAAATGAATCGAAACTCAGCCTTTTCCAAGGGCAACTCGGAAGCGCAAGTGCATCGACCACTAAGCAATTGAAAAATGAAGAGTAGCGCAGTATCATGCTATATGTGTTGACCAACCTTGTCGAGGTGCAGCCGTTCATTGGGTAAGTTCTGAACGAACTTGTTTCATTTCGCCATATGTCCTTGTTTCTTTATCCAACCCCCTTGTTTCTCGTTGGTACAGGGAATTTCTTCATCAATCCTGGCATGGATCAAGGCAACCTACCCTACAAGAAAATGATACCCTTCTTTCATGGGGTGCGGGACCAGGGAGCCCCGATTTCATTTGTTGGTTCAAACAGAAAGCCCAAACTGATGCGTCTATAAGTGATGAGCTGAGACAGGTTGCAAAGGGCTGTGCCGTTAGGGTCAAGTCATTTACCGGTTATGACGTGAATGGATATCGTTTTCACATAGCAAGCTACGAGTAGAGTCGGCCCAATCGAAAAACCACAAACAACGGAGTTGTTATGCCCGGCATTGATGGACTCGACTATTATGGAAGAATTGAAGAAATCTACGAACTATCATTCTATGGTTCTAAACCTCTTACTCCTGTCATATTCAAATGCCACTGGTTTCATCCTGGAGTAACAAGACGGACCCCTAAGCTTGGGCTAGTCAAAATTCGACAGGATTCCATCTATCCAGGAAAAGATGTCTACATTGTGGCTCAACAGGCCGTCCAGGTATATTATACGTCATACGCGTACAAAGACATCGAGCATCTTAAGAGTTGGTCTATTGTGCACAAGGTATCGCCACACGGTAAACTACCTGTCCCAAACGATGAAGATTACAACTTCAACCCAAACACATATGATGGAGAGTTCTATCAAGAAGAGGGACTACAAGGGAGGTTTCACATAGACTTAACCGAAGAGATAGGAATGGAAGTAGACAATGAAAGGGATGATGACGAGGACGCTGGAGACAAGGTGCGAAATCTGAAGGACATACAAATGCTTGAGCGATTACGTTTAGGCAATGACAATGAAGACAACATTCCTCCTTCGGATAGTGTTGATGAGTTGGACAATGTTGATAGTGATGACGAGACCTATGATCCAGCTAATCTCAATCATGAAGATTATTTCTAATACATGTAATACTATATTTTTTGTAATTATGTTTTGTTCATTTTTGCACCTATTTCTAATTACGTCTTGTTTTTCTTTTTTGTTGCAGGTGATTGAACAAAGATGGTGGGCGACCGTCATAGGTCTGTGAACTTGATTTACCAAAGACCACGCCGGCTGCAGGAGGAGGCGGAGGGGGCGGTGGAGGGATCGGCCAGGAGGAGGAGGAAGAGGACCGTTAACCGTAGGAGGGGGCCGTCTGCTCCCACGCCGTGTGAGGGGGAGCCGGAGGAGGAGGTGGCGCCCGTGGACGAGTCGGACGATGAGCTGGTTCGCCAGATGGACGAGGAGGAGGGGCCGCACAAGGACGACGAGTTGGAGGCGTCAGGCACGGGTTCCGCTTCCTCCGACTCCTCTTTGAGTGTCTACTTACGAGGTCCAGCGAGCCTCCCACAGGCTCCGCTTCCTCACCAACGCCCAGTGATTCGCCCCGAAGGGCAAAAGTAACTTTATATGTTGTCACCACCACTTCATATGATATGATGAAAAAAACTAATAATTTTTCTTAATCACTTGTGCAGGAACTGGGTGGTTGTGTCGGGTGGTAACGCACGGCTAGTCAACGGCATCCTAGGTCTTCTGTGCAGGCAACACTTCCCTGGCATTGTCACGTACGCATCGAAGACAGAGCCGGCCTACTCGTTTGACCACTACGCCGTCGCCACCGATGTGGAGTACCCCAACAAGGCGGCGCGGGTGAAGGCAGAGCTTTGGGTAAGTCTCCCTCGCACAACATTGCTCAATACGTCTCATTCATTGGACTTTTCTTGAAATAATGAATGGATACATTGCTTTTGTATGAAGACTTATTACAGATGCGAGGAGGGATTTGAGGCCAGGGCGGAGCAGGTGACTACCAAAGCCTGTAAAAAACTCGTCACCGACATGCATCACGAGGCACACATCTAGGCCATCGTAACCTACTACGGGTCGAAGCTTGGAGAGAGGAAAACCAAGAAAGACGCAAGAGAGATACAGCTGACCCGGGAGCAGTACCTTGAGGTAAATGAAGAACATCAATATTGATTCGTTTTGAGATTAAGTTGGTTTAATTTGATCTTCTTATATGTCCAATACTTGATGACGTGTAGATGATCCCTGGTGGTACCAAGCGTATCCCGAGTGCTGGGCGATGATGGTGGAGAGGTGGTTCACGGAGGAGTAGCTCAAGATGCACAGGGATGCCCGGGACTGTTGTTTGCAGATGCAAGGTCCATCACATCATCAAGGCAGCCGCAGCCTCGCCGGATACAAACAAGCATGGGTACGCGAATTCATTTATCTATTGTGACGCTCAGTTCTGCCTAATTTGTAATCATCGTCATGTCTTTCTCGCAGTCGGCGTCACATAGTGGTCAGGCTTGCTCGGACTTCCAGGCATGGTGTATGGCCCACAAGGGCAAGGCGACGTCCGACGTCTCCTTCAACCTGGAGACCCGCCCGAGGCATACACGAACCCGAGCGTCCACTCTCACATCAGTGAGTACACTAAGGTGGCAAGGTCGCTCCATGGGTCAGACCACGATCCGAGCACCCAGGACTTTGATGGAGACGCCGTCATGAGGGCGGGGCAAGGCAAGAAGCATGGGCGGTTCTGGCTTGGCGACGGCATCATCGACACGGCCTCTACTCCCTCTCTCTCCTAGATCCGAGCACGGAGCACGACCGAGAGCCCGGCCATTCACGCACGGCCGACCGCTGCACAGCACCGAGTCGACGCACTTGAGGTTATTCCTGTTTTACTCGTCATACATTGATCTTTACACACCTTAATTAGCTTTGCATTACTGAAACATTGGAGTGAAATATTGCAGGCCCGGCTGGAACAAGAAATGAGGCAACGTTAGGAGCTGGCGGCCCAGCTGGACGCCGAGCGGACCGAGCGGCAGGCCCAGGCGCAGAGGCTGACGGACATTATGGAGTTCCTACAAGGGCTTGGGCAACGTGTGGGCTTATCTCTACCACCTGGGCTGTTGGTTCCACCTCCGCCTTCGCATCCTGTAGCTGCATCTACTCCTATGAGTATGAAAGTTTTTTACTTTCGCTTGTGCTTTGCTTGTATGGCATCTACCTTCCTAGATTAGCTATCTAAATAATCTTGTCTCACATGCAATCTTTACTCCTTTGTGTAGTCTCCATCTAACGGTGGTTTGAATAATCCACCTCATGCACCTCCGAATGATGCAACTAGGCCTTCACCACAGTCGCAGTGGCCGAGATGAGTGCACGTTGTATTTTTTTCATTTGTTGTTCACTTGGTGATGGACTTGTGATATACTTGTGATGCACTTGTGGACTTTGATGGACTTGTGGATTTATTTAGATGGACTTGAGCACTTATTATTATATATGTGATATATATTGTGATGGATGTGATATGTGCGGATGGATGTGTGGATGGATGAGATATATATGTGATGAATGAGATATATATGTGATGGATGAGATATATGATTGTATGAATTATTTGTCATGATGTAATGTAAAAAAAATTAAAAATGGCCGTTTTGGGTCACTTTGCCGAGTGTTGCACTCGGCAAAGGACCCCTTTGCCGAGTGCCATGGTCACAGCACTTGGCAAAGCTGGAAAAATGAGCTGATGGAAAACCATTTTTCCAGCTTTACCGAGTGCCAGGACCATAGCACTCGGCAAAGAATTTTTTAAAAAAAATTCCAACTTTGCCGAGTGCCGGCCGGAGGACACTCGGCAAAGAATTTAAAAAAAATCAAACTTTGCTGAGTGCCGGCAAGAGGGCACTCGGCAAAGATTTTAAAAAAAAATTCAAACTTTGCCGAGTGCCGACCAGAGGGCACTCGGCAAAAAAATTAAAAAAAAAATTCAAACTTTGCCGAGTGCCGGCCCCAGAGGGCACTCGGCAAAGAATTTTTTTTAAAAAAAATCAAACTTTGCCGAGTGCCGGCCAGAGGGCACTCGACAAAGAATTTAAAAAAAAATCAAACTTTGCCGAGCGCTGGAAATAGGGCACTCGACAAGGAATTAAAAAAAATTAAACTTTGCCGAGTGCCGGCCAGGGGGCACTCGGCAAAGAATTTTTTAAAAAAAATAAAAAAATCTTTGCGAGTGCCTGTAGGGTTGACACTCGGCAACGAATTTAAAAAAAATAAAAAAATCTTTGCCAAGTGCCTGCGGGGTTGGCACTCGGCAAAGCCACCGTCAACGGGGCCGGCGCCGTGACGGCCGCTTTTCTTTGCCGAGTGCCCCCGGGGCACTCGGCAAAGTCTTTGTCGAGTGCCCGATAAAAGACACTCGGCAAAGAGGGCTTCGCCGATCAATTTTTTGCCGTGTGTTCTTTGCCGAGTGCCACACTCGGCAAAGGCTTTGCCGAGTGCAATTTGGCCTTTGCCGAGTGCCTCAGGCACTCGGCAAAGAACCTGAATCCAGTAGTGATAGGTGATGGCTTAGAGCAAGGTCAATAACTGAGCCAAGTGCTTGGCTATAAGCCAAGTTATACAATAGTTGTCTTCTATTTGTCTGTAAAAAAAATTCTCTTTCCTATTCTTTCTCACAACACTTGCTATTTGGGCCCACCACTACATATGCATTCGTGCCAAGCTTGGTGCTTGCATAAGAGCCAAGCTACCATCTCTCTACTCTCTTCTCTCCTCCACATCAGCATAAGCTTGACTATAAACCCATTATTATACTCGCTCTTATACTCTCGCACACAACCTGCTTGAAGCCCACGGTTGGCGTTTCTATTGGCCTTACTCTTATCCACTCTTTGCCGTCACAGCTCACTCTAACTATCGGTATGGACTATGTCTCCTACAACTTTTAAGATGTACATGATTAAAGTAAGTTAAAATCAAATGGCACGACTTCCTACATCTTTTTGAGGCCACGCTTCTTCACACCGCTTCCACGCAAAAACTAAATCACAGCAGTTTATATTGACCGTGTTTTTCCACCTTTAGGATCACACGTGCTTTGTATCGAGGAAAAATAATATCCGACCATCTCAACGCAGACAGAGCGCTAACCAAAGCCAAAGTTAATGGACACACAGGCCAATGCTCCATCCAGTACAACATTCAGGTCTAAACGACATAAGAATGCCATTGCGGGCTTGCGGCAAACCTCGGCAGTCGGCAGCCCATCCTTAGCAGAGACGTGCCCACCCTTGGGGAGGATGTGCCTCAACTGCCCTTCTGATGTGGCATCCAAAATGAAACATTCCCAGGAATCACTCTCAAAGAGCCGCTGCTGCTGCTGCAGACTGCAGCTGTGCTGCACTCTCCTTTTACTGTACTAGATGACAAGCAGCTACATTGTTGTTTAGTGCAGCCGATCAGGTGGCGCCTTCAACCAAACAGGGAGGGGCTTGAAGGACCAACAGTTAATGACCCTAGCTAAGATGCCAAAGTATAGTTGTGGTAAATTTCTCCGACACTGAGATAATAACAAAACTACCAAAATAAATGGACTGTTAGATTAGATATACGATACTCCCTGCAATGCATAGAGCTTATAGTCATATTAGATGATGGATTAGAGCCTGATATGCCTAGTGCAGCAATACCACAAAACAGGCCAATTTATGCCCCACTGGGAAGCTTTGCACCAGACATGAGCCCTCACAAGTTCATCGTCATGCTCAAATATTGCTCGTGGGTCTGGGGAGGGAAGCATATGCATGATGCGAGCACACTGGCCCACTGGGTAACTCAATTTCACCACATGGCTAGAAATAGGTACCACATGACTATTGATGCACACAGGACATGAACACACAGTAAACTCACAAAGAACTAACAAATTTATCAGTGGAATATACCAGGCAGCAAACAAACAACTCAAAGATCACTAAACCATGTCCTGATCATGATCATATTAACCTCTATTTCTAAAAAGTACCGCAACTTCGCACCCACCTCTCCTATCAACTCGACCATGCTGCCTCTCTCTCTATAATAACCACCATTCACGTGGCATATGAACGTGTAACCATAATACAGTATAAGTTAGGTACAGTACTAAAAGCAACTTAGGGGGTGCTTGGTTCCACCCTGCCGGCCAGAGTTCGAACCCCCTCGGGGGCGGATTTGTTGGTCCGAGTAGGCATAGTTTATCTACGCGTTGAAAAAAATTCTCTCCCACGCCAAAGCACAGGTCTAAGACCAGCCCAGTTTCACGAGAGCTACGGTGCCGCTGTATATGGTTGGGGCAGAGGTTCGGGGATTTTCTCGACCTACGTGAGAAGATCTTCTTCTTAAGCACAATGCACAGGAGTTGTCTTACCCCACGCGGGTTGAGTTTTTTTTCACAGTCCCTATCACATTGAATGTTTGATACTAATTAAGAGTATTAAACATTGACTAATTATATAAGTAAAGACTAATTCGCGAGACGAATATATTAAGCCTAATTAATTCATGAAAAAAATCTAAGCCATCCTTGAGGCAACAGCCAGATATTGAACTTGAATAGAACACCATCAATTGTCTTGCCGTCCTTGAATTTTGAAGCGAGAAACAACATATAAAAGCTGATGTGGTATAGTATGAGAGTTCCCATGATAAGGAATTGCATCCCAAGGTCCTCAAAGTTCTGTCCTGCCTTTGGGGCAGAGGAGTTCGGGGCAGAGGCGTTCGACAGTAACCATGACAAGACAGCAGCAGAACACAAGCAGCTTCTCCGCAATAGAATGCATGGAACCTAGTAAACTCTGATTTGAAACAATGAAGTGAGATGAACAAGCATTTACATATTCACGATTCAAGTGTTTGTATGTTCACTTTAGATATGTACAAATTGAAGAACAAACCAACAAAAGGTCTAGTGAATTCCACAAAGATTTGCATGAACATCAATTGCTAGGATATCTTACATCTGACCATGTTTTGATGGTTTAGGTATGTTTTTTCTTTTTCTTGTTCTTTTTGGCACAAGAGTGTTCCACTTTTCATTGCAATAAAATAGAAATAGTTTAGGTGTACCCTTGAATGGTAGGCAAAGGGGAAAGAGGTTAAGGTAAATTAAAATTACCTTCTCGATCAGCTGATTGGAGGCATGAACAAGTTGATGTCGTCACCATATATAAAATGAAAAGTAGAAAAACGTAGAGGTTGAGAGACAAAACCACAAAAGTTTCTCACCACAGGTGGCGTGCTAGGGCCCTGGCTAGTGTATGCGATTCTCCATTGTTGTCAGGCGATTATCGAGGAGAACATGATGGCTCACCGCTCACTATTGTTTTCAAGATGGGAATGCTGTATTGTTGTCAAAAGAAGCATAAGCTTATCGATGTGATCATTCTTGCTCTCATTGGAATGGATTCGCTCAGCTCCCACTTGATTATTAGCCCCCTGTGCAGCGACAAAAGGGCAACAAGCAATAAAAATGTAGTAATAAGAAGGCTAAAAGTGGCAAAAGGGTCTCAGAAAAGAATTTTTGCTGGGTTTTTTTCTTTTTTTAGGAGAGCAACAGAGTTTGTGTTGACAAATTGGCCTATGCTAATTCTTTTTAATCGAAATCAAACCATACAAGCATAACCGTAACTCCAAAGACACGGGCACGGGCACAGGACGCGACATAGCTATCCATCTAGCATCAAATGGATCAACGGGAGGATTGCAGTTGCTTTCAAAATTCCAATCAACAAAGGAAAATGCTAGCGCACGGACGTCCGATGGGATGAATTCCATCGGACGCCCACCCGTCCGCCTGACAAGCCTGCCCCAACGCCAGACCCGCCCCCATCCCCATTTGTTCACCCCGCCCCTACAGGTGCAACCTCGACCCCGTAGGTGCACCCCCGCCCCGTCGTGCCCCCGGCCGCCGGCCCCCAGCACGCCGCATGCCACATCCGCCGGCCAGCGGCTCGCTGCACCCCGTTCCCCAGCGCCCCATGACTCTCCGAACAGCAGGAAACACGTGCAACCAAAATTCCAATCAACAAAGGGAAATGCTAGCGCACGGACGCCTGATGGGCATGAATTCTATCGGACGCCCGCCCGCTCGCCTGACAAGCCCGCCCCAGCGCCTAACCTGCCCCCATCCGTGCACCCTGCCCCATCCCCATCTTTTCGCCCGCCCCTACAAACGCACCCTCGCCCCCACAGACACACCCCCGCCCCGGCGTGCCCCCGACCGCCGGCCCCCAGCACGCCGCACACCACATCCGCCGGCCACCGGCTCGCCGCGCCCCATTTCCCGGCGCCCCCTAACTCTCCGAACAGCAGGAAACACGTGCAACATGAAATACTGGAATACAACATACGTCTCAAACAGATGAAACATCTGGAATATACAATTGCAACATATGTGTGAAAACATATTGAACATCCAAATAGAACACTTGCAACTTGCAACATAAAAACACTTGCTGCAACAGAAGACTGAAACAGATGAAATATTTTGGAACATACTGTTGCAACATATGTGTGAAAACAAATGCAACATCCAGATCAAAATGCTTACAACATGCGTCTGGAAACAGATGAAATAGTTTGAACAAACGCTTGCAACATGCCTCTGAAACACTTGCAACATGTGCAACATCTATTGATCTACTTTCGCAATATCCATATGAAATAATTGCAACATGTCTCTGAAATGTCTAAAACAATTGAAACATACATTTTAAACATAGGGGAAAGAGGCCTAGGCCAGTCAATTCTGGTCGACGGGGTGGGAGCCGACGGCGAGCTGCTGCGCTCGAGCACCACCCAGCGCCAGCACCAGTGGCGCGCATGAGCACCACGACCACCAGCGCCACCGGCACCGGGCTTGGCTCGGCGGCAACGGTGAGGGGAGCTCGGTCGTCGGGGTGGGAGAGGGCGTCGCCGGGGTGGGGAGCATGCCGCGCCGGGGTGTGGGAGAGCCGCCCACTCCCCTACAACACTGCCGCGCCACCTCCATGAAACTAGCTCGTGCTCCATGGACCTCACTAGGGTGGGGGAGAGCGCCGCCGGATCTACGTGTATTGGGGCTCCCGATGAGGACACCGAGGTGGGGGAGGACGTCGGGCATTGGTGCGCTTCGGCAGTGGATGAGGAGCGCATAAGGGGTAAGGATGGGGAGGAGGAAGCGAAGGGATTTTTTAATATACATGCGGGCAGGAGCAAGCGCTGAGGGAGAAAAAACGTCCGACGTTTGTGCGGTCCATCGGATGCATGACACGTAGCATTTCCGATCAACAAAAGGAGGCAGAGGAACGATGCGACTCGTTCTTGATGACTCGATCTCTTACCTTGCTAGACATGGGCACGGGCTGAGCTTCAGCATCTTCCCCGACATCTCTGCCGCTTCCACTTCCTCATCCGGCACTGCCGTCAGGGGGCTAGGAGAAGAAAGGGTGAAGACAGGCCCAGCGGCTAAGGAAAGCAATGATCCCGAGGAAGGACATGGGGCGGGACGGGCTGAGTGGGAGCGGCAGGAGGGACATAAGAGCACCAGAGGGGCCACAAAGCCATGCGCGGACGCGGAGGGTGGATCGGGAGAGCGGTGGGGTTCTAGATCGGCGGCACAACGTGTCGACAGGATGGGATCATGGGACAAGTTGGAGGAGTGGTTGGTCGCTTGTGCAGGGACGTCCGGATGGGAATGGGAGGTAGTCGCTCTCGCCGCCTGTTGCTCTCTGTGGAGACTCGAGAGATGGAGTACTGTACTACTGAGGTGGAGAGACGAAGCTCTCTCACAGAGCTAGGAGCGGCGAGCAGATGGTATGGGACGGGGCTTATGCCCGGCAGCAGAGCGTGTGCCCAAACGCCGGGTTCCAGCTGCTGACATACAGCATCGATCTTTTTCTGACTTTTTTCACATTAATACTGAACCGTGACTATAGTTACTTTTAATATTGTGTATCTGTTTAATATAAAAACCACAAGGGATAGCAAGAGTGGTGAGCACACACTACAAGAAATGTGTGGTTTTTTGACGTATTTAGCATGACAACATGTCAGAATGTCATTATATCATCCGGTTTATGACATTCTGTTTTAGGCACTTCGACTTAGTGACAATAAAAAGTTGTATGTCACAAAAAACGTCATATAGTTAGTCCAATTCCATCCAGTGACAATATTTGCTACGTCATAGAGGCATTTTCTACGTCACAAAGTCTAATTTATAAATGGCATCAACCTATGACAAAGTTTGTGTGTCAAAAAGTAATTTGTTAATTTTTTTAAACATTGGTGTCCATGTTGGCATGTTTCACAGCCATGTGATTAGGTAGGTACATATTCTTTTTTATTTTAATTGTTTTTTCAACATATTTTAGTCCAATGTTGTCTATATTTCACGGCCAACGTAATTAAATGTGGCGCTTTATTTTATATACGCCTAATCACTACAATAGAAAAAATAAGCAAAATGACACATATTATCTTGGAGAAAAAAATAAAATACATTTCAAAAATTTATGAGCAAGGGTGCTCAAACCTAGGATCAGACAAAATAAAAGCAAGAGTCTTACCATTGGGCTACAAAGAAGTTTCAATTATCTTTTGCAGTTCATTCTATATTATAGTTTGTATAGAAGCGAATTGACTTAGGCTCTGGAGCACAGGCGCCGAAAACTGACTGAAACATGTGGTTCTGTTTTTATATAAAAAAAGAAGCAAAAATTAAGCCAAAATGAAATTAAAAAATGCCTCTCCTGAGCCCATTTTTTCTCTTGTGCAGAAATTAGAAGACCTCCTCTCTTTCTCTTGGGCCTAAACCACCCTCCTCTCTTCTTTTTGCAAGCCCAGCTCGGCCCCTGAGTGGCCAGCCCAACGCCCTTCCCTTCCGGCCCGTCGACCACCTCTGGCCCAGGCTCGTCCCTTCCTCCAGCTCAGGCCCGTTCAGAAGAAAAAAAATTTATCAAAACAAGGCCCGTCGACCACCTCGGCTCGTCCCTTCCTCCAGCTCAGGCCCGTTCAGAAGAAAAAAAAATTATCAAAACAAGTGTGGCATTGGGGAGTTCGAACCGCGCAATTGGTGACTGAGAACAATTGGTCTTACCAATGCACCAGTGGTTCGGTTACGTACAACATGATTCTTCTTTTGCTTTGAATTGTTTATGTAGGAGCAAGTAAAATAGCAAAAAAACAAACCTTACCACTGCAGCTGCTAGGTCTTCATGTCCAAACTAGTTCCTTTACTCCTTTAGTATATATACACGTACATGTTCCTCACATACGAAGAGGGCAGAGTTCAGTCATGTAGAAACAAAGTCACGATGACATCATGAACGTAAACTTTTAAAAAAAATAAAATAAAAACGCCAATACACCGTATATACTAATGCTCGGACCCTACATGTCATTCGGACATGACCTTTTCATATGAGTTTTCGGTAGAAAAATAAATTTCTTAAATACTGGAAAATCAAGAACATGAACACAAGCTTTTCTTTTTTTAATCTGTAGTCAAAATTTGTAACAAGTCTTTCTCCCTCGTGCTAACTCCAAATGAGATGATTCTTTTTTCTAAAATTTTCTAAAATCATGCTCTATCCATTTGGTGTATTCTTACAGCTATTATTTTTGTTAAACTTTCATGTAACTTTGTTTTATCAATTGAAAATTTGAATTTTAAAAAATGGCAACTTCAAATAACATTTTGAAGCAGTAAGTGATTTGATCTGAAAAAGTCATGAACATAAAAGTTGTAGAATTGATCAAGATCTACAACTTTTATTTTAATCATTTGTTTATCCGACAAAGTGATAGCAACATTGTTCACAAAATTTACATATCTCTCTCATAGTTTATGAAACCATACGAGAGATATGTAAAATTTATTAACAATGTTACTATCACTTTGTCGGATGAACAAATGACCAAAATAAACGTTGTAGATGTTGATGACTTCTATAACTTTGTTGTTGATGACTTTTTCAAATGAAATCATTTACTCTTTCAAAATTTTGTTTGAAGTAGTCATATTTTAAAATTCAAATTTTGCATTGTTCAAACAAAGTCAGATGGAGAAATGACAAAAATAAAAGTTGTAGATCTCGATTAGTTCTAAAACTTTGTAGTTGACAACTTTTCCGTTTCAATTCATTATAGCCTTAAAAAACTTTATTGTTGACTGCTTAAAAATCACCTAAAGCGTAGAAAATAGCAAATCACATCCAAAATTCTTAAAAATCCTAGGCAACACCTTAATTTTATATATTTGTTTATCAACTTAATTTGGTTGCATTATTTCAATATAACAATATATCTTTCAAGAATTTACACTCATTTCTACCCTAAAGAAAATGAGAAAACATTTAAAAAAAGTCGGGCTAAGACAGCTTTAATTTAGCCCAATACTCCTGACCGTGAGCTTGGCCCAAAAAATATTCAGGCCCAGCTGAAACCTTCCTCACCGTGAGCCGTTCATCTGTAGATCCAATGGTTGAGATTTGGTACGCCTCTCACAAACCCTAGTATATAAGTAGGTCCAGAGGATTCCTGTCCCTGCGCATCCATCCCCGTCTCCGCTGCCTCTCGACAGATCCCATCCGCCCCCCCGAGAGCGCGGACTCCAGCAAGCCTCAAGCGCGAGGCCGCGCCGCCCCGAGTCCCGACCCCGAGCGTCGAGTGTTGTGCTGGGCTGTGGGCTCGCTGTCGCCGAGCCTCAGCTGAGCGTGGCAGCCGCGCCCCGCGTGCGCGTGGTTGCGCAGGCCGCAGGCTGCGCGTTGCCACCAGGCACTCTGCGTGCAGTTTGCTGTTGTCGTGGAAGAGGCTGCCATGGCGGCGGGCGGGGATGGCGTGGCTCGGCAGGCGGAGCTCCGCTGGATCGAGGGGAACGTCTGCTTCAAGAAGGTGCCCTTGTCGATTCAGGAGCCACCTTCTCATCCAAAGCCGCCTCCTCGTGCCCTGATGCGTGCGCCCCCATCCACGCCGCCATACATGGTTCAGGTCACGATTCTACCCCCTCCCCTGCCCTTGCTCCGGCTGTTAGCTTTTTGCCAAACTGTGACCCCGTGCTATATCCAAAGGATTTCGGGGGTGGTGGTCGCCTGATGTGCAGCCTTGCCGGTCGCTGCTCCCTGCGTCACTACGGCGTCATGTAGCTGGATCTGGCGGTGCTCTATCTCCCGGAGTGAGCCAGCGAATCTTCTCTGTCCCTTAGCCTCTCTCTCTATCCCCTCACACGGTCCACCTTGTAGGTACCGAGATCCGGCGTGGACAAGGGCCACAAGGCCTCCGGCGACTCTCTGCGCGTGCGCGAACCGGACAGTGCTCAAGCGTCCTAGGCAAGTGCCTCCGTTGTCGATGGCAAGCTCTTCAGCAACTGACTAACATCCGTTCGTGTTGTTCAGGTACGAGCAGTCATAACTTTCAACCTCATGCCTTTTTCCTTTGCTGAAATTGGTGCTAAGTGTGATTTATAATTCTTCTGTTGTTTCGGTACAAGTTTCTCCACCTTTTTCTTGCTTGTCGTGAATGCATATATATAATAGAGTATTGTTGTTTCAGCAGATCGATATGATGACAGTAATTTTACTCGATGAAGAGTTTAATTTGTGAAATCCAAATTTCATTGTCATGTTCCTCGATTAAACTCCTTTACTATCTATTATCCGGGCCTGCAGGTATTGGCCGAGATCTGCTAGCGTCCCGTAGTCTGGCATCCGAGGCCGTGCGAGATCGGACACTGCTCTTCCAGGGCGAGGCTCTCCGAGGTCTCTTGCTCTCCTGTAGTAGCAACGCCTTCAATAATCTCATTAATTTGATGTCTTTTGGTGTTCAGCGGTGGCCGCTGCAGAAGACAATATTTTTGCAGGATCTAAGTGGCTGATGGTGAAGCGGTGGACATTACAGACGACCGCTAACAGCTGCAAGTAAGTTCTGACAACACATTCGAGCATTCGAGAGTTTTTTGCTCTGCAATGGTAGCAACTAGCGGTGCCCAGAGCTTAATAAATGTACTACTTGCATGAATATCGGTTCTGAGTTATGGGAAATATTTTCTTAAAAATAATAGTTCCATGCATATAGTTATTTCTGGATGTTGTATAGATACTGACTCATATTTTTGGATGCTGCACAGATGCTAAACTGTCATATTTTGTCTGCTGTACAGATATTGAACTCATATATCTCTGTGATGTAGTTCATGGTGTTTTTGTCCTAATTTCAGGAGAATAAAATAAAGTTGATTATGCCCTCGTAGCTGGTCCATATGCTCCAAACAATGGAAGAAAGAATATCGCTGCTGCTATTCCCTTTGGCCGTAGGAAGTTGTTTAAAAATAGAATGTGATCAGATATTTTTTTTTTTGGAACTGAAACATGATCAGATATTTGTTATTGTGGATTTGGTCATAATGAAATGGGAGTGGATATGGATAATGTTGCTTTGAATGGTTGATTATGCTTTGAGTCTGAACGTGTTACGTGGGCTGGCCTTATGCTTGGGCCGTTTGAATGCGCTCAATTAAAATATGTGAAAACTGGAAATGGATAAAATATAAACGAGCTCAATTGAAGTGGGCTGAAAATAATATTTCAGAAATCTAAATGGGCTGAAAAACTAGGGCCTTGTTTAGATTACCCCAAAATTCCAAGTTTTTTCACTCTCTCTCCATCACATCAATTTTTAGCTACTTGCATGGAGCATTAAATGTAGGTAAAAAAAAAAACTAATTGCACAGTTTAGTTAGAAATCACGAGATGAATCTTTTGAACTTAGTTGGTCCACGATTGGACAATATTTACCAAATAAGACGAAAGTGCTACTATTTATCGGGTTGAAATTTTTCTCAATCTAAACAAGGCCTAGAGAACAAATGCGGTCAATTAAACTGGGCTAAAAATAAAATTTCAGAAAGCTAAATGGGCCGACAACCAGAAAACAAATGGGCTGCAATTGCAAAAAAACAGGTCGAACAATGTTTTTTGGCCTGCTATGTGTTTCTCGACCACATGGGCCTTAACAGGCCCTATTTCAATCTTATGACATTTATTGGCACAGGAAACCAATGTCATATATATTTATGACATTAAATATACAAACGTCACATAATAATTTTGTGACGGTGGTTTTTTGACGTTTAGATTTTCGTCAACCTAATGTCACAAATCTTAAATTGTGACGTAATTTCCATATATTATGACATAATAGAACGTCAAAAAACCACACGTTTCTTGTAGTGACATTTGGTAGAGACCTAAATGACAACCATGTGTAATGTGCTACATTTAACGCCACGGCTTCATTTCAAGGGTGTACATGAAAACAACCGTCATATATTAGAAAAATGAAATGGAAAGAAACGGTTCATTTTCAGAGAAATATATAGAATAAACCATGACTTGAGCACGGTACATATATTTAATATAGCAAATAATTCCTATGCATCACAAGGGCAATAACCATTCCACTCCATATTAATAATTTTCAGATTGTAGAAACTGTCAATTAAAATTACCACTCTGCAGTCTGCACTTTGCTAGGAAGACAACATAGATTTCCAAAACTTTTTCAGTTCACCAACAAAACATAGCCACAGCCAAGATGCATCATTAGAGCGTGTCACACAAAGATGCAGGAGGAGCATCACAATGTTGGACATCAGATGGGTGGATAAGTCAGGAAAAAATCTAGCTCGTTCCTGTTGCCCCAGATATACAATCCATCAACACAATTTTGGAAAGAAAAATGTTGCTAGTACAAAGCAGCTCAAGCGGTACATCGCCATGGCTAAATGTGCAGACTCCACCGGGGCCATGGGAGCGAGGCAGAGACAGAAGGGTACATGAACTGACCAGCAGTCCACTTAGCGATGTGAGGACTGAGGGATCAGTGGCAGTCCGCTTGGCAGCTTCCTGGTTTTCCACCCGTCTACCCGCAGTAAGGCAACGTCATTGTTCTGCTCCTCTGTCCAATCCAATGTGCAGCTCTGAAGCTACAATTTGAAACAGAAACAACAATTCAATAGTTGCAAAAAGTTACAGAAGAAGGCGGCAGATTCTTACCAACTTGTTGCAGGAAACAAAGAAAAAATTCAAGAGAGACAAAGAAAAAGCAACGAATCACATCCCAACCTGAGACGAAGCATCTAGAACCATCTAGTAGATTGGGGAAGAGCATTGATCTAGTAGATTGGGGAAGAGCATTGATCTAGTAGATTGGGGAAGAGTATTGATCTAGTAGACGAATGGAACAACGAACAAAGGAAGCTATTGCAAAAAAAAACATTAAATTGCAAATCTTGCCTACCTTATCCCTTCAAAAAATGTGCATCATGTGATCTAAACCATCATAGGCAAATATTCCTAAAAAATCATAGTAGGGTACATTCGAGTTGACTTTCAAGTTTATCAAGCAAATATTTCTCAGCAAGTATATTGCAAGATTGTGACAAATTCTAGTACATAATGCAGTGAGCGCTGCTTATGCAAAATTAAATTAGATTTGTTGCATCCAAACAAATGAATTCTACTGCCCCATAGAATGGTCATTAACTAAACCGATGTTGAAGCATGTGTCATACATTTCAGAAAAAATAAAGCTTACCAGATCATGGATGTAGATATACCTTTTTTGATTTTCACCTGTAATTCTTAAGTCTCTACCTGCAGTAAAAATTAATTATTAGACCAGAACCAAAAAAGGATGGAGCAAAGAGCAGGGATACAAGCACACGACACTCACAAATTCATGGGGACATGAAAAATTCTGTTGACCTCTTGGTGACCAGACTTGTGGTTTCATTCTGTCTGCCTTGCAAGACATATTTTCTTCAACACATACCTGCAGTAGCAAAGCAAACAGCTGTCGGCTAGGCAAATTCATGGGAAACATACTCAGTAACTAAACTGAACCAACGCATCATACTTCTTTTTCTCTGTCCTGTGGATGACGAGGATGGCAGCACCAAAGCCTCCGCGACCAATCTGCTCCATAACCTCCTACTGATCCATCCATGGCTCCATGGCTCCCAACCACACAACACAGCTGCTAAAACTCTAGAGCAGCAACATGCGCTTGCAAAACTTCAGACTCTAATACCAGAACCTCTGGCATCTCCCATACACACAACAACTCCAATCAGCCCCGTACCCTCTGCGATTTCAGCAAATGTGCTGATAAATTAGTGGTTGGAGGGAGGCAATTTACCTGCAGTCTTACTTTGTGTCACCCAGAGCAGATCTGCACAGAAGAGGACAGTCACCACACTGAAATGTAAATAGCAGTAGCAAAAAAGAGTAGTTCAAGAATTGAGTTTTGAACTTGCATAAATTACAAAATATTTTAGTATGGGTACTCATTAATCTTTTAACCAAATGACTGGAAACTACAAGTTCCATGATAACAGTATTATAGCACTTTAGCTGAGATGCATAATATAGAAAATATAAAGTTTTGTAGTGTACAGGTGGTTCACGTAGAACACTATCTTAAGTCTTAATACCTGTAACTAGGCTGAAAAACTTGTGCTGCCACTCTTTCCCTTTCACTGGTTAGCCCCCCACCAACAAGGCTTGTAGGTCCGAATATCATAGGCCGGTGTTGGTGTTTCTGCTCACGAGCAAATGCATTCCCGTCCTAAAAAAGTAGAAATGTTACAGCAGGCAATTTTTCTCTTAACAGAGGAAGCTTCTGTGTAAATGCAGAGTCTACTTGAAATAGCCATGTGTCAAAATATATGAAGGTAAAGCACTGACACTGGAAGTAGCTTTTAGCCTTTTACACCTTTTTAACAGCAAGGCAGTCATGAGGCGGCACATATTCGGTTAACATTTAACAAATGCTATGTAGAAAATTGAGAAACACAGTTGATCTATATGAAATTACAGTACTTCTTATCACATAATTTATCATAAGGATGGTTCCAAGTTGAAAATTTTACATTATATAGCTAACTACATCGTATCCAAATTGTCTGTCTTTTATACAGCTAGAAGCATTTCTTCTTCATTCTTTCCTTCTTATAGGATTACAATTTACTGCATGCTGGCACGGAGCTGTCAGATTCCTGACCCAGCCATCTCCAATTAGTAGACTAACCAATCAAGATGCATGAACAAACACATACCTCTCGGCGTTCAGTCAGGATGAGCCCTTGACGGTGGGATCTCCAGAGCCGATGCGGAGACATCCTCTTGTATTGCTGACCAATAGCAGCAGCACCGACGGCGATCTTGGCAGTTAGGGTTGTGGTACCATCTCTAGATCCAAGCCCGTGCCACCGCCGCCACCCACGGCATCCTGAACCCGAGCATTCACCATCACCTGTGGCCCCCACCGCCTTCTCGTCTCTGGAGCCCACGCGTTGGCCGCAACCCATGGTCTCCGCCGCGGTCTCATGGCCCGAGTACCCACGGCAACCGCCGCTGCCAGCGGCCTCCCTATTCCATGCGGCCGCCGCCTCCTAGGCATGACCATCCGACACGCCTTGGGGAAGAGCGCCTCGCTGGATCGCGGTCGGCTCCCGGGCACCCTGGAGGCCAGCGCCCCGACAGCCAGCACTCAGATCAGATCCGAGCACAAATAGTAAGTTAGGGTTTGGGTGCCGGGTTTGGCACAGCGGGAAGGGAAGACCAATGGGCCGACATACCTGGTTGTGATGGCGCTGCGTGACCTTGGAGGGGCGCCTGCCCGGGTCGTCGTGGGGGGCCAGCTCGCACGCCGCCAGGGAAGACGGAGAGGGGCTAAAGGAGCTCTGCTGCCGTTGGCTGGAGGAGATGTCGGCACGACTTCTATCCACGACCGCGCTCGCCTCTCGTGGGATGGGGGTAGGAGAGGGCGTTGTTTCATTTTTTTCGAAAAAATACGTTGGAATAGGTATCGAACTGTGGCCGCGTATGTCTGGACCCACTCTCCACCAGACCAAACTAGGGCTTCATAAATATATTCAACTACCTCCCCCTTGTACAGAGTTTGTGTTCCCCTTTTATAGGGCACTGCTTGTTAAGGCTACTCTTTTACAATTTTACCCCCTGACGGTTATAGTACATCCTCGAAATATTCCTATACTAATACAAACTGCTAAGGGTAATTTGGGTGCCTTCTTTAGCCGCCTTTGCTTGATGGGCCACAATCGTGAGTCCGTCTACGGTCCATAGCCTGGCACCACCGTCCTTCAGGAAGTCCCTCGACTCTTGGGGCCTTCGTCCGGGGTGGCCTTCGCCCGTACCTGCGCGCCGACTCTCCGTAGCCTCCGCAGGTACCACCCGAGCCTTCGCCATTGGCTACATCTGGGCGCCTTCGCTCCGGTCGCTGGAGCCTCCGCCTCGGACCGCGTTCGGGTGTCTTCGCCGCATCCTCTGGTCCTTTGCCCTGATCAGCCGATCGGGCTGAGGCTTTCATCTTCTCTTCCTGCACATCACTCATAAAATTCGTTAATCGTCAGCTTTCATTGTTGTCGCAGTCCCTAGCCTTCACGACTCATAACCGTATCCCAACAATTCCCCCTTGAGGGCTTAGTCTCATGCTGGTGGGTCTTGCCCTCAAAACATTGTCCTCAGGCTCTGAGGCGCGAAGGCTTCCCCCATGCGGGCCTTGCCCTTGAAACCTAGCCCTTAGGCTCTAAGGTGCGGAGGCTCTTGCGCACGCAGAGGCTTTTCCCCGTTTCCCCCTAGGACGCCTAGATCAGACCGCTGCGTTGGTGACGTGACATTATTTGATTCGCCGCGGTAGCTGTGGAACCGTCGTGTTTTGGAACGGATGTGACTGTTGGCCTCGGAAATCGAAGCGTCGCCATGGGGGCTATATAAGGGATGGTAGGTAAAGGTCCCCGTCCCTATCCTAGCCATCACTTTCGCTGCTGCCGCTTCCTACGCTGTCCCTTTCTGCCCAGCTTTTGCCTAGTTGGTTTTTGCCTCCGCTCATCTCTTGGGCTGTTTCTGAGCTTTAGAAGTGGCTACGCCTGTCAGTCCTCCTCCACACCAGACTTCCTTCATTGGGCCGTACCGTCGCCTTCTTAGTGTTAGTTCTAGTGGGTGGTCCGCGCGGTTTGAGGAGTGCATGATTGTTAGTGTTGAGGCATTAGGGCTTGAAGAGGATCTTTCTAGAGTTGAGGCCTCCGTCGCAGACTTAATCACCGCTGAAGAGGTAGGAGACATGGCTGGCACATCCAAGATGTGGGATTTCAGGCCTTCGCTAACGACTAAGGACATGATTTGAGGAGTGCATGATTGTTAGTGTTGAGGCATTAGGGAGTTGCGGTAGCTGGGCTGCTTTGGGGATGCTAAGGTGAAGCCTCTAGAGGGGGAGACAATTCCTAAGCTGAAGGCCGCTGATGCTGTGGTTTTTAGGGATTTCTTTCTCTGCAGCCTTCGCTTCCTGGCGGTGCGCTTCCTTCGCCAGGTGTTGGAGGCATTTGAGGTACAACTTCATCATCTAACGTCCAATGGAATAGTTACCCTTAGTAAGTTTTGTTGGGCCTGATTGTCTTATGGCGCGGAGCCCAATGTTGGTACTTTCTATGAGTACTACGAGCTCCAACGCCAGCCTAAGTGAGTTGGCAAAGATCAGCTGGTGGCACAGTATGGGAGCTGTGCTTTCATGCTGCGAAGGGTCCAAAAGGGCGAGAAGTTGGAGATCTCCTTTGCCAAGAAGAACAAGTGATCGAAGGATTGGATGTAGTATTAGTTCTATGTGAGGACCGGAGGCATGAAATCTACCGGCTCATACGGGAAGAAGAATACCCGCTAGCCTCTGTGATGACTCCAATGAGGCCTTTGACTCAGGGAACCCTAGGTCTGGGGACTGAGGAGGGTCGTGAAGCATGCGACAAGGCCTTTGCTCTGGCCTGCTGGTACTCCAGAGGTCGTGACTTGGTTGAGGAGATGGTGTCGGCTAACTGCTGGCCCCTCGGTAGGAACAGGCCCACCATGACTATTGAGATGGTTAGTCTGCCTGTGTTTAGCGAAGGTGTCGGGGTTCCTTTCTCGCACTTTAGATTTCAGAAGAAGGAGGGCCGGGCTGCGGAGAAGTCGGTGAAGTCCACCGAGGCAGGGGCACGTGAGATACTTGGTGAGATGTCGACAGGGAGTATCTAGCATGTCGGGCCATCACTGGTACGATGCCCCGGCTTAATAGAGTTTTTGAGGAATTCGGGATCCACCACGAGAACATGATGTTCCAGCGAAGGTGCACAAGTCCATAGAGGACAAGGCAAGGAAGGCCCTTGCTAAGAATGTAACTGCTACGGAAGACTAGAGCTGCTTCTATTGCCGCCTCCACTGATGCGTCAGCGGCTACCTCCGCTAATGATGAGGAGGAGGTTGCTGAGAACGTTGGTGGAGGCTCTGGCTTCACTGCTGCCAGAATGGGAGGCGAGCACTCTGCTACCTCCTTAGATTTTGGTGGCAATGATTTTGTGGATACCGCCCTCCAAGGTGCGGGCGGTGGCCTTGCTACTAACCCCTCTGCCATGGCGCCTATGCCCGACGTTTTGGGTGACGAAACTTTTGGCTCCGAGGGAGGGGGATGCCACTGGTACTGGACTTCGTCGGCCTGTGGCAGGTCTCGACGAGGTGTCCGAGGACGAGGCAAGCTCTCCGGTTGCTTCATCTCGGGGCATAGGGTTTTAGGCCACCGGTCACCATGCCGAGGACGCTGGAGGCTCAGGTAGTGTCCAGAGTCCTTTGCATCTTGGTGAGTTGCTTTTTAGCTTTGCTTTTACTTTAGTGCTTAAGATTTTCTTATTTTATCAGGATTTGTTTTTTATCTCTCCAGGGGGCTTGACGGAGGCCCTTGGGAGGACTAATGAAAACCCTCATGACCCTTTGGGTGTGGACCTCGCCTGGATTGGCTTGGGAGCCCCTCCGAGGCCTCCGCTTGGGGGTCCAACTCCTCGTCCATCCGGCGCTGGCTTGGGTGGTGGCGAAGGTTACTTTTTATTTCTTGTTTTTCATTTCTACATTATTTTTTGTTTTCGGTCTTGCTAATTTTGTTTGCTATTCCAGATGCCTCCGACAGCACAATAAGTGGGTGGGCAGATGTGCTTGAAGCTGTTTATAATGATATAGGAGGTTGTTCTTCCTATATCTTTTATTTTCTTACTTTTTGTCTGATGTTTCTTACGCTTAATTTGCTGCTAGGCCGCCTTCGCCACCACCTGAAAAACATAGACTACTTCAAGTTGTTGTGGATGAACTTGGAGCAGCAATGTGTGGTATGTTTCTTTTTTCGTTTTCTCGGCTGTTTCTCTACTTTGCTTATGGCTGACGCTCGTTTTGGCAGAGTCGCTATCTCTTAGAGGCCATCGAATAGCATGGCACGCAGGAGGTGGTCGACCGTAATTTGGCCATCGAGGCCTTGAAGAAGGAGGTAGAGACTCTAGAGGCCAAAAAGACTTAGCTTGTAGGGGAGGTTGGTGGCCTTCGCACTGTCCGTGCTGAACTAGAGGAGTTCCAGAAGAAGGTTGACTTGCTAAATAAGGAGGTTGATGGCGCGAAGGCTGCCGAGCAACTAGCTGCTGAGGGCGCCCTGAAGGCCATTGAAGTAGCCAACAACCTTCAGAAGGAGGTGGATGCCAAGAGGGAGTCTGGCGCTGTCTTAGAGGAGCAAGTAGATATGTTATCTAAGCGCCTTGAGGATGCCAAGTCCATCAGGCTGGCTGCGGCTAAGCTTTACATGGGGGCGCTTGAGCAGTTCGGAGGCTCTACACCACCGCTGCCTTCTAAGCCTTCGGCATTCAACATCTTCTCCTGGTTGAAGGCCAACTTCATGAAGCTCCATGACTTCGTTGGAGGCGCTGTGGATTTTGGAGCTTTGGCCTCCACCACAAATCTTTCAAAGATGTTAGCGCAGGATGGTTGCCCGCATACGAAGGACATGAAGGAGAGAGATCTTGAGGGCCCGGCCGACCTTGGAATGACTTCGCGTGATATTCGAAGATCAGTCCGCCACTTCATGAAGTTATTCTGGGTGAGGTTTGGCCGGGCGGAGGCTCGCTCAATGGCAGAGGCACGCCGAGCTGAGGTTAGTTTTTTGTTTGTAACTTGTTTGTTTCTGTCTTAGGTTTTTTACTGCTTGTTTGTTGTTTTTTAACTTGGTATTATTTCTGTAGGAGTTGCAGAAGAAGGAAGTTGCACGTGGAGCTACTTGTGCGCGATCTTCACCGGCTCCAGAGGCTCCAACTCCGGCTGCTGAGGCCCCGAAGCTCACGTCTGCTCCTGCTGATCCAGAGGTGTAGTGTAGGTTTTAGTTAGTTTTCTTAGGCTTGGTTGAAGGTAGTGTGCCACAGTTGTATATATTTAGGTCTAAATTGTGAACTTGTCCTGCGCAGGTCTCCTTCACTGGGACTGTGCAGGACGTGCCTCCTGTTACTATGTATCAAGACGACATTTATGTTAATGGTGAATTATGGCAATATTGGCGGAAAACTTTCCCCCATCGTTATGTTCACGATATGTTTTATTTTCTAAAGTATGATATTGACAATGAACGTGCGGACTTTACCAGATCATTAGCTTGGCGAGGGCATCGTCCTTAGTTTTTTAATTGACTTGTTTGGCTGGCCTTCGTGTCTTTATTGCCGTTACTTGGGAGGCCTTAGCGCCTTCTCTTTTTCCTTTGCCGCCTTGGGGCTTTTGTACTATTGCGCTTCTAATGCGCTACTGTTGTAATTGTATCTGCTTTGAAGTAAAGTTTTTCTTGATTGTTTATTTATGCATTTCTTATTACAAAGGATTCTTATTATAATTTTTAACAAGGCCGAAGGGTTACATCTCCTGTGCCTTGGTTTCTCTTTTTCCCTCCGCTTCTCTCTTCTCTAGCCGACTTTGAATACGAGTATGTGCTCTTGCGTGAAGGAGCTGAGTTGTTGGTTTTTAACCTTAGGCGCCTTGTGGAGGCTTTGGTGCTTGTTTTGCCGCTCTGGCCTCCGCCTTTGTGCTTGCTTGAAGTTGACAGGGAAGTTCTAGCACTTAGCAGTGGAGGAACTAAGGTGCTCGTGTTTGATCTTGTTGATGCTGCGAAGGCTTTGGCGCAATTTGAGCATTCATCGGAGATGCTGATTTTTATTCTTAATGCTTCTCAAGAGGCCACAGGGCAATTTGAGCAAGCAATGGAGGTCGAATAAGTATTTCTTGTATATTGTTCCCGCTTGCTCCTGGATTTTCTTGTTTTGGCCTTCGGCTATGCTGGAGCAGTTGCGCTCCCGTCGAACATGGTTGATGTCGGGTCATGTCAGATGGTGTCTTTTGTTGCGGGGGGGTGTTACGAGCCTTCGTGCGATACCCTCCCGTAACCTCTGACACTGACTAGCTGATGCCGAACTCTTGTCACTCCGGGCCTCGTGGAGGCTTTACGACATCGGGTGGACGATGCGTACGACCTGGACGTGGCCTTGATCGGGCTGCGCGAGCTGCTGGACTTATGAGTCTTCACACGATGCCTCCTAGTCTCTCGTTTCTAAGGAGACTCCGGCCTCCATTTCCCTCTGGTTTGGCTCTATAGTGTATTGTTTTTTGACTGGTTTGATTCCCCCCTGGTGCTCTTCTGGGGGTAGTGGTATGAAAATGCGCTGACTGGGGCTATTGCGGCGGTGAGGTGCCAGATTTTATAGTCTACCAATTGTACGTTTTAATAACTCTTGGTGGTTGGCCAGTGTTTATTGCTTGGATATGTTTTTTAGTTGGAATTTCCCTGTACCTGGCGTATCTTTTGGCCTTTACTGCTGTTGTACTTTAGCTATTAATTTCGGCAGTTAACTGAAGCTTGTTAACGATAAGCCTCTCCCCGATGCCTACGCCAAAGGTAGGTCTTTGTTGGGTTAGCTTTGGCCTTTTGGCCATTTTGATAAATCCTTGAAGCCTGAGTATGGACAGGACTTTCTCAAGGTTGCAGGCTACTTTAGCCGAGGAGGTCGTTCCATGCTTTGGAGCCTTTGTCTAAAGCATTGGAGGGTCCTCTATTGTAATGCTGTCGTCGAATATTGTGGTTGTGTTGCTAGCCATTTTCCACCTTCGCCTTTTATGGTGTTTTTGGGGGGATTCCTCTTTATATTTTTAGAGGTTTTTACATGGAACTTGCCTCATTAAAAACCTCACCTCCGTTAGGAGCCCCCTTTGTGAGGAAAATAGTGCAAGCCCTTTTGCATGAAATGTAAAAATGCGAAAACTGGAAACTTGGTGACCTTCGCTTATACTTTCGCGGAGGCCACCTTTTTACATTTAGATGTAAAATCTACACAAACTGTCGATGTTCCAGGTATGTGTTGTTGTTCTGCCTTCGCCGTCGGTCAGGTAGAATGACCCGGGTCTTCCGGCGGCCTTCGCCAAATAAGGGCCTTCCCATTTTGGTTGGAGCATTCCAACATTTTTTACATTAGGTCTCCTTCTGAGGACTAGGTCTCCATCTTGTATGATTTTCATGATCATTTTATTGTCTCTCCATTATTTGGTTTAGTCTTGGTATTTTGTAATGTTTTCAACTGCTTCTAGTCTTATGCCCTCAATTGTTTGTTTGGAGTATTCTTCATCTTCTGCCAGTGCCTGTTTTATGACATGGAGGCTCTGATGCCTGGCTTCTTTGGGCAGCATTGCTTCTTCGCCGTACAAGAGTTTTAACGGTGTGAAGCCTCTTGTTCTAGTGGTTGTAGTGTTATGGGACCATACTACCTTCGGCAGTTCCTCTACCCATTTGCCTTTGCGAAGGTTGAATAGAGTCTTTGCCATTGCTGAGAATATCACTCTGTTGGCTCTTTCCACTGCTCCGTTTGATTCTGGGTGGTAGACTAAGGCGAAGGCAACCTTGGTACCTATACTCTTGTAGAATTCTTTGAAGTTGTTCGAGTTGAATTGTTTTCCATTGTCAACTGTTAGGGTTCTTGGTACTCTGAATCTGCAAATTATGTTCTACCAGAAGAACTTTTTTACTATCTCTGATGTGATTTTGGTGAGTGGTTTGGCCTCAGTCCACCTTGTAAAATATTCTATGGCTACTACTGCAAACTTGTTCCCTCCTTGCGATGGTGGTAGCGGCCCGACCAGGTCCATCCCCCATCTTTGGAGGGGCCAAGTGGGTGGGATGAGTTGTACAGCAGCTGAAGGTTTTGACTGGTGTGGGGAGGTGCTCTGGCATGCTTGGCATGTCTTGATAATCTCTTCTATGTCCTTAATGTGGGTAGGCCAATAGAACCCTTGCCTGATGGCCTTCGTAGATAGTGCCCTTGGACCGATGTGTGAGCCGCATGAACCTGAATGAATTTCTTGTAGATGGTTTTTGCCTTCGCTTTGAGATATGCACTTGAGCAGCGGTTAGACAACCCCTTTTTTGTATAGTATTCCCTCTATCAGTGTATAATTTCTTGCTCTTGCTGCCATTCTGGCTGTACTCGCCTCATCCTCTGTGTGATGCACGCTGTTGGGGCAATCTATGATCAATTGCCTCCAGTCTTTAGACTAGTGACTAGGATTGTTTTGAATGCCTTCACCGTGGCCTGCGTTGCTGGTGCTTGCAGTACTTGATAAAAGGCTCCATTTGGTATGGGCAACTTGTTTTCTGCTGCCTTCGCCAATTCGTCCGCTTCTATATTTTCTGCTCTTGGTATGTACTGCAGAGTGAATCCCTAGAGCCTCCGCTCAAGAGCCCTTACTGTAGCTAGATATTTGGCCAGTTCTGGTTCCCGTGCCATGTACTCTTTTTTAGCTTGTCTAGCTATGACTTGGGAGTCTGTTTTTACTAGTAGTGTTCTTGCTCCATGTGCCTTTGCCTTGTTGAGGCCTAGTATAAGGCCTTCGTATTCTGCTATATTGTTTGTTGCTTTGAATTCCAACCTTGCTGCATACTTCGTGTGGAGGCCAGATGGTGTTATCAAAGCAGTGGAGGCCCTAGTGCCTAGATGCCCCCAAGCCCCATCTGTGTAAAGTGTCTAGATTTGGGGCTGAGCATGCGGGGCTTGTTGTGCCAAAAATGTCCAATCTGCCATAAAATCTGCTAACGCCTGCGACTTGATTGTTGTTCTTGATAAATAGTTGAGTTCGAACTGGGATAGCTCTATTGCCCATTTCCCTATTCTTCTGGAGGCTTCTTTGTTGCAGAGTATGTCCCCTAGCGGTTGCGAAGATGGTACTGTGATTTCATGTGCTTGGAAATAGTGCTTCAATTTCCTTGAGGAGATCAACATCGCATACGCTATTTTTTCTATCTCTCTATAGTTCAGCTTCGCTCATGATAGGGCTTCTGAGATGTAGTAGACCGGCTGTTGAATGACTTTTGACTCTTCTCCTTTCTCTTGGACAAGCACCCCATTGACAGCATGGTTGGAGGCTGCAACATATAATAGCAATGGGGCCTCCGGATCCGGCAATGTTACCATGAGTTTGGTAGCCAAATAATTTTTGAGTTGTCTGAAGGCCATTGATTGTTCTGGCCCCCATTCCACTTTATTTCTGCCTCTTAAGGCTTTGAAGAATGGAAGGCTGCGTTCTGCAGACTTTGAGATGAATCTGTTCAGCGCTGCTATTCTTCTAGCGAGTTTTTGGACTTCCTTTTTGGTTGATGGTTCCACCATTGAAATTATGGCCTTTGTTTTGTCTGGGTTGGCTCTTATGCCTTCGGGTCCTATGATGTACCCGAGCATTTTACCTCTGCTTACGCCGAAGACACACTTTTATGGGTTGAGTTTTAGCCCGGCCTCTCATAAATTGGCAAAGGTTTCTTTTAAATCTACAATGTGGTCTCCCTCATCCTTACTCATCACCACAATATCATCAACATAAGCTATGATGTTTTTCTGTAGCTAGGGGCCGAGGACTGCCTTCATCATTCTGGCGAAGGTTGATCCAGCGTTTTTCAATCCTTCGGGCATTCTTGTGTAACAATAAGTTCTAAAGGGGTGGTGAAACTTGTCTTCTCCTCATCTTCTTTTTGGAGCCAGATCTGGTGGTATCCTGAGAAGCAATCCAGGAGAGAGAAATGCTTGCATCCTGCTGCCTTGTCAATGGAGGTGTCTATTCTTGGTAGTGGAAATGGATCTTTCTTGCATGCTTTGTTTAGATCTGTGAAGTCTATGCACATTTTCATCTTTCCATTTTTCTTTGGCACCAGTACTACATTCGCTAGCCATTCTGAGTACTTGACTGCTCTGATGACGTTTGTGTTTAGCAACCTTTGAACTTCGGCTTTTCCTGCTAAAATTCTCTCCTCCGACATTTTCCTTTGTTGCTGCTTTTTTGGTTTTATTCTGGGGTTGATGTCAAGAGAGTGTTGTATAATGTCCCTGCTGACCCCTTTTAGGTCGGAGGCTGACCAAGCGAAGACGCCTTTGTTTTTTGCTAAGGTTTTTATGAGCTCTGCTTCCTCTTGTTTTGGCAGGTTGCCTCCGATCGTGACCTTACTATCTGGGACTACATCTTCCAATGGGACTGTCTTTGTTTCTTCCTTCCCTTGGGCATGTTCGGAGGCTCCTTTGAATTAGTTTTAGCTGCTTCAATGGAGTTGATGTTGCGCTGCGACTTGTAGATGGGTCTTTCTATATTTCTTGCTTCCTTCTGACAGCCATGAACTGTGATGATTCCGTGCAAGGCTGGCATTTTCATACACATATAACCCATATGAATGGCTGCATTGAATTTGTTTGCGAACCCTCTTTCAAAGATGGCGTTGTAGGGGTGGAGATCTACTACGTCGAAGGTTACATATTCTGTTCTTGCATTTTCTTGATCTCCAAAGGAGACTTGGAGGGATATTTTTCTAAATGCATCTATCCTTTTCCCTCCAAAACCAATTAGTGGTGAGTCTGAAGGCTGCAACTGACTCTTGCTTAGCTTCATCTGGTCAAAGGCATTTACAAAGATAATATATGCAGAGCTTCCAGAATCTATGAGAACCCTATTGATTTTCCATCCTGCAATGTTGGCCTTGATTACCATGGCGTCGGTATGAGGGTAGCTCTCCAGCCTCAAATCTAGTTCTGAAAAGGTGATTGGCGTCTTCGACCAATCTATGTAACGCACTGGGCCTTGAACTGCTATGTTGTTGACCAACCTAAGGTGATCCTTCTTCTGCTTCTTAGTCTGGAACTCCATCGAGGAGCCCCCGGCTATAGGCAATATCATGCCGATGGTTGGAAGCGGTGTGTGAGGGTTGAGTTGGTTCTCTGGGTTAGGTTCGTTTTTGGGTGTTGCGAGCTGTGTTGTTGGAGGCGGAGGCAATGCCTCTAGCTATCTATTATGTATTTGGGATGGCTGGTTGGTCTCAATGAATGTTATGTGCGGAGGCCTCGGGTTTATGTAAGTGAGGTTGGCCTCCGCCCGTTGGTTGTTGTCAGCCCCTGCTGCTGAGTACTTGGTCCCCAAGCGGGTAGGAAGTTTGGGTAGTAGGCAGTGGCTAAAGTGGATGGGTGAATTTAAGTGGAGTTTAGGCTTGGGTAAATTGGGCAGTATTACTGCTGAGATGCTGCGAAGGTATGGTTCACCTATCTCGCGAGTTGTTGTGGCGAAGGTGGCAGATTTGCTCTGCTTTTGATCCTTTCTTGGGTCTCCTTGGCGTCTGGGCAGTCCTTGGTTATGTGCCCTTTGTTGTCTCCGTGAAAGAAACAATACTGCCTTTGCTACCTTTGGTTTTGGTTTATGTTCTAGTTCCTACCTTGGCTATTTCCCTTGCTTTCGGGTTGTTTCTGGGATGTGTCATTTGGGCCTGCCTTCGCTGGTTGCTGCCCCTACTGGCTGTTTCCTTGCTGTTCTATGTTGAAGACTTGCTGGTTTTGCGCTTGTTGTGGCTGTGGCTGACCTTGGCTTTTGTTGCCCTCCTAGGCATTTCTGCTGTTGCCCTGGGACTGCTTGCTTTAGTTTTGTTCATCTAGTCTTCTGCGGAAGTCATTGTCGATCTGCAGTACTTCTCAAATTCGTTGTAAAGGTCTTCGATGGTCCGAGGCTTTTCCCTAGCTAGGTGAGCTGTGAATGGACCTATGTGAAGGCCTTTGATTGCTGTTTCGATAGCGACGTCTTCTGGGACATTGTGTGCTTTTGCCTTCATTTGCTCGAATTTCTGGAAGTAGTCATTTAGGGCTTCTCTTTGATTCTGCTTGCATTAAAACAGGTCCATGGAAGTCAAGGATTCACTAGTGAACCCCTTGAAATTTGCTAAGATCTTATCGTGAAGGTCTTCCCATGAATAGACAGAACTTGGCCTTAGCATTGAATACCAGGCTAGCGCATCGCCTTCAGCTACGATGACGAATGACTTGGCTAGCATCGCTTCATTTCCACCAGCGGAAGCTACTGCTGCCTTAAAGCTCATGATGAATTGTCGTGGGTTTGATCTTCCATTGAATTTAGGCAAGGTGATGGGTTTGTAGGAGGGGGGCCAGGGTGAGCTCTGGATGCCTTCGAATAGTGATGATTTGAAATCGATGGTTCTGTGGGTTTGTGGTGAAGTGTAGGGTGTGCCGAAGGTTGGTTGTGCTATGAAACTTGGCGGGGGATTGGGTTGGCTTTGGTTTGCTGAGTGGAGTTGGTTGGACGTGTTAAAGTTGGATTGCGAAGGCTGCATACTTTGTATTTCGGCCTGTAAGACGGCTTGTTGCTGCCTGATCTCCGCTGAGCTGATGCTTGGCCTGCCCGTTGATTTGCGGCGAAGGCTGCTGCGACCATATCTGTTTCTTGTTTCATGCGCTGTAACTAGGCCTGTAGCTGTTAAAGCTCTTGTTTTGGAGTGGGACTTGGGGCTTGCTGCTCCTCAGATGCTGGAGGCTGGTCTTCGACCACGGGTTCTTCTCCAACTTGATCTTCTGGGGCTGTAGCGTAAGTGCTGCGGGCACTACGACTGGGTCATCCTTTCCTGAGGGCTCTGCGGGAACCCTAGCGGAGGCTGCTCTCTTTCTTGTCATCGTAGGTCTTGCTTGGCCAACCCGCGGTGGACGCCAATGTTGGAAAATGGTGGTTTCCAGCAGGTGGGACTAGAAGGAAATAGCCGAAGCCTTCGCCCGGACAGGTGCCTCAGGCGAAGGCGTGCCAGGTGGAGAGTGGGTCCAGACCAAACTAGGGTTTTATATGTGTATTCAACTACCTCTTCCCTTGTACAGAATTTGTGTTCCCCTTTTATAGGGCACTGCTTGCTAAGGCTACTCTTTTACAATTTTACCCCCTGACGGTTATTGTACATCCTCGGAATATTCCTATACTAATACAAACTGCTAAGGGTAATTTGGGTGCCTTCTTCTTCAACCGTCTTTGCTTGATGGACCGCAACCATGAGTCCGTCTGCGGCCCACGGCCTGGCACCGCCGTCCTTGAGGAAGTTCCTCGACTCTCGGGGCCTTCGTCCGGGGCGGCCTTCTCCCGTACCTGCGCGCCGACTCTCCGTAGCCTCCGCGCAGGTGCCGCCCGAGCCTTCGTCGTTGGTTGCATCCGGACGCCTTCGCTCCGGTCACCAGAGCCTCCACCCAGGGCATCGGAGCCTCCGCCTCGGACCGCGTTCGGGTGCCTTCGCCTCGGCAGCCGCCGGCACGCAACCACCACTCCTCGAAGCAGCGATGTCTCCGTGACCTAGCTCCAGGACGATCCACGCGTTGAAGATGATCTGCTGGTCGGCGCCGCAGGAGGTGTGGCTCTCGGGAATCTCTCTCCAGTGCCACATCTCTCCTTGAAACAAAGAAGCCACGTACCGCTGGAGAAGATGTGTTCAACTTCAGCCACCAAAGAACTGGAACTGGATCGAGGCGGTATAGGATCGGGGCTGAAAGAATTGAGATGTAATTAATAGGGTTTCATACATGTGATAGCGGCAACCACCGGCACGGCGAGAAATAGTCAGATCGCTGGAGAGCGGACGACGTGCGGGGCTTGCGCTGGCTCTAACTGAACACGAGGGCATGCGACGCTGAACACGAGTGCATGAGACGCTGGAGGATAACGATGCGGAGGACTCGGTGGCGGCTACTGAACACTGAGTGCATGGAACCACCAGCCGTCAGTTACGTAGAGCTGGATTTTTTTTCCATTTTTAATCATTTTTTACTTAAAATTTATTTTAAAAATAGCCCACTTAATTTTTTTATTCTTAACTCTTTTGGTCATGCCAACGTGTATGGCGCCACAAAATCACGTTCTCACGCCACATGTGTTGGCTTGGCGAGGCAAATCAGACACGCACAACCATGTCTGTGCTCATGCGTTGGGTGTTATTGAGCTTATCTTCACTTTTGAGCATATCCGGAGGTTCCAAATTGGACCAAGCTATGTAAGCTGATTTTGTCCGAAAATTTGGACTTAACTTTGATTTTCCAGGGCTTAGGATTCTATCTTAATTATACCATAACTCATATATTAACATTTCAATGCTTATTTAAATAATTTAATTTAAAACGCTCTTAAAACTGCTTAAATGAACATACATTCTATGTTTCTTGCATTAGATGCATCACTTTGACCTTGTTTTGAACTGTTTTAAGTCTGTGTTTGCATTAAAACCTAATTTTGAGTATGTGCTTTGTTAAGGAACTTTAGATTTCACTTGAGCATGTGTGATGGGAAATACATGATAAATTAAAATTCTACTTTTCAAACCAAGAATTTAGTTTTTTTTTTAGATTTTTGGAAAGAATTTTTGCTAATAGCTTAATCGAAAACTTAAATATAGCGTTATGGAAAGAGTTTAAATTTAAAATTTTCAGTTCCACAAAAAATAGGTTGTGCATGGTTTTTAGCATCTATTTGAAAATTTACAAGATTTTCAAATGCCCTAATTAGGTTGAGGGGCGAGGGGGGCTACAACCTCGATCCTGGGCCAAAAATTTTGGGAGCACATGTATTTAGACATAGCCCGATATAGCTCCCTTCGTAACCTAAGGCCTTGTTTAGTTTGTAAAATTTTTGGCGAAATGGCACTGTAGCATTTTTGTTGTTACTTGGCAATTAGTGTCCAATCATAGTCTAATTAGGCTTAAAAGATTCGTCTCGTGAATTTTGTCTAAACTGTATAATTAGTTTTATTTTTTATTTATATTTAATGCTTCATGCATGCGTCAAAGATTCGATGTAACGAAAAATCTTAAAAAATTTTGTAAAATAAAGTGCAACTAAACAGGCACCAACTCGCACCCCTCCCACTCGCCACGTCCTCGTCCGGCGTGCGGCGTCCAGCATCTACCCTTCCCGTTTGTTTGCGGCCTGTCCCTTGTCCTTCTCCTCCACAACTTGTCCCATCTCCTTCTGCTCCACAAGTCAACAAGCCACCTCCCGTGGTCTTGCCCGCAGCCCGTCACCCTGCCTTTGTCGGCTGGTGGCTCTTCTTCATGGCCTAGCCACAACCAAGCCTGCACCTAGGCCAGCACTAGGGCCAGGTCGCCCCTGCAGCCCTTCCCTGCCACCCAGCTGGCTGGCTGCACAACATGGGGCAAGGGATCTGAGGCCTTGTTTAGATGCCATCCAAATTCCAAGTTTTTTCATTCTCTCTCCATCACATCAATTTTTAGCCGCTTGCATGGAGTATTAAATGTAGGTAAAAAAAATAACTAATTACACAGTTTAGTTGAAAATCACGAGATGAATCTTTTGAGCCTAGTTGGTCCACGATTGGATAATATTTACCAAATAAGACGAAAGTGGTACTATTTATCGGGTTCAAAAAATTTGCAAAGTGAACCAGGCCTGAATCCTTGTGAGCAAGATTCCAAAGGAGACCGGCACATATCCTACTCCCTACATGAACCTTCTAAGGTAGCAATACTATCCACAAGTACTAGTTAGGCCATTCTCAATGAGTAGTTTCATAGCGTTATTTTCAAAACTGTCATGTCATATAAAATAAAATAGAATATGAATGAAACACCATTATCAATGGAAAGTTTCATTCTACGGTTTCATAGATATTTAATTTAACGACTTAATAGGGAGTTTTTATCCCATGAAACTCATTTCTTCTATCACTTCTTAGAAACATTGCCACGTTATAAAAAATGCCCACGTGGAATCTTATTAAATACAAATGAAACTACTATATAAGGTTTTTAGCCTTATTTTGTATTATAAAATAAGCATTCATTGGTTATTATCTATGCTCTCGTTGTATATATATTTCATCATAAATGGTTGTTGTTGGCTGCAACGGTCCCTTTATGCTCAAATCCGGGCTCCGGCCCAGGTTCTAGTACACTGCACAAATAGATCCTAAACGATAGCTAGATGCCACGTAAGCATATAAGTGAAAGAAAATGTAGCTACGACAAGAATAATATAAATTAATTAAGAAAGCGCAAAACCTCAAAGATGTTTGTGAAAGCAATGTTTTTGTTTTTGAGGTTGAGGACATTATTCATCTTTTGCTTGTCGGTGCTCATTATGTTTTTCTTCGCCTCAAGACGATCCACTTCAGTCCCTCCATGATCTTTTTTTTCATAGGGGCCCTTTGTTGATGTCTTCATGCATGTCACCGCGCATGCATTTCTTGTTAGCTTTAACATTTTGTCTATTTCTATTCTAATTAATTAAGTTTCATGCATGGACCCCGTTAAAGCATGACCAGTCGCGCCCAAGGGGAAGCGCACGACCCAAGGTAGCTGCATGCGCAAACAGTGATGTCTGACCCACACGTGACAGTGCATGCTCATACCAGTGCTGTCGGGCCCACTCCCTCCCCCCACTCTCTTTTCATTGACGCGCAGGCATGCTGACCGAAGGGGAAAAAACAAAATATTTTATTTAAATTTCTATAACTTTTGAATGAAATATCTATTTTTAGTTACGTTTGTACCGGTATGTTCTGCGTGATGACGAATAAAACTAGACCCCACTTACCTATGTTTCAAAAAATTTATTTTAGTAACAATTTATGTGTAAAATATGCTAGGAGATTTATGAAAGAAGTTGTGCTAGAAGATTTATGAAACAAGTTGCTATCATGTAATAGAAAACTTGCTACTCCAAAAATATACTAAAGTTTTTACATGGTATACACATCAATTGTTATTATAGGAATATAATAAATTTGTTTTTTAGTATTTACATTAAGATATTAACCCCTAAAGAGAGTAGCCGACCAAAACAAGCAAGCTGCAATATGGAGGGGCAAATTATTAAAATAAACATTGGATAAGGTGTCATTTAGGGGCAAGTTATTATACAACACATTACAAAAAGTTAGGAAAGATCACTTTCTGTCAACTTGGGGCGTTTATTAAAAAATGAGGGTAGCAACACAAAACCAGACAAGCTGTAACATGGCGGCAAATTATTAGAACAAGCATTGCATAAACTGTCAACTAGAGTGCCAAGTTATTAGATAACTCACTATATGAGCTAGGAAAATGACTAGCTGAAAATTGAAGAGACATTTATTAAAAAGACAAAAGTAGTGACCCAAAATAAGACAAGTTGTATCAGAGGGACAATTTATTACAAGAAGCATTGTATAAGGTATCAACTTAGAGAATAAGTTATTATACAACTAATATGTAAGATTTTGGAATACATTCGAGTCAAAAAGGCTGGCTGAGAACTAAAACTAAAATACATTAAAAAAAACTTGACTGAAAACTGAAACTAAAAAAAAAACTAGAAAAAAATTGACTGAAAACTAAAAATAAAAAAACATTGACCGAAAACTGAAAATATATTAATTTGACACCCGAACAGAGTTTAGTGACCTAAATGACCGTTTTGAGAGTTTAGGGAACGGGATGACACAACAGCACAAGTTTGAGGACCGCCAATGCACTTTACTCTTAAGAAAAGGTAATGACTTAATACAAGCTGTGGGGGTATGGCCCCCAATACATGGGCCGCACCATCGTAGATGGCCCAGCCTACAAGATCAAGGCGTGCACGGCGCTGCTCGGCGTGCACCGCAAGACATTGTATAGTACCAAATAGGCTACTTTACTTATAACCCTACCTCCTCCAGAGTATATAAGGAGAGGTAGGGGTCCCCTAGCGGGGGGATCTATCATCTCATTGACATACAGCAATACAATCAGACGCATGACGTAGGTATTACGCCTTCACGGCGGCCGAACCTGGATTAAACCTCGTGTATGTCTTGCATCACCATCTCGTTCGTAGCTTGTGCACCTGTCTGTCGATAATCTACTACCTTGGGCATACCCCTAGGTAGACTGCTGACCATATTTCATCGACAGTGGCGCACCAGGTAGGGGGTGTGCGTACTGCTCCCCAGACGAACAAGATGGTCATCATCCCCGGTTCCATGGCTACGCCGAACGGGCTTCTGACATGACCACACGAGGTTCATCATTACTAGTATATGAGTAGTGAATATTTTAGATGGTTGGATATTTTGTCATCCAGCAAAGTATACAGTATACTCCAATCCAAGCAGTCGCAGGCTCACAACAGCCGAGGGCAGCAACCAGCTAGAGATGGCTACATGGTTTCATAGGTTCTGATTGACTGCACTTCCTGTGCTGTGGTTGACGCTGTCGCTTTATTTGGCGCCCACGGGTTTTAGAAAAAGTCCATATTATTATGCGTATACTAGAAATAAGGCTGCAATTAACTCCCGATGAAAGTTGAGCTCGGCTCTGGTTTGTTCCAATTAAAGGCTTAATGCATACATGCATGGAAGCTAGGGAGACGGCTCCAATAGAGGTTTGGACATGATATTTTTAATTAATGCAATATCATAGTCTTCCTCCATTCCTTGGTATCTGAAATTTCATCCCGTGCGCCAAACAAACCGGCCCACAGGCAGTATGAACAAAGGCACTCAATTTGCTATGACTTTCAAATGTACAGAGTCCTACGAGATGAAATGTACAGTGGGCGGACTTTCTTACGTGTGCAGTAAAAAATGCGAACAGAAAGAAACATGTAGATCAGAAAGAGAACAAAAAAACTCTGCATTTCCTAGTAATCTGACTGTCTCGTCCGCTTGGTCGCCCGCCCACCCAGTAATCTAAACCGTGTCGTCATTGGAATTCCCATGCTAGTTTGCATAGGCTATTTAAGGCTCCTACTGTAACCCTCGCTCGGTCGCCTTCCTCGCCTCCTCCTCAATCAACATAAGTCGATCGCACCGCGCCACCTCTCCAGCACTCTGTCTCGCCACCGTCCACATGCCATAGCTCCATCCACACGCATGCCGTAGCACCATCTACGCCGCCGTGTGAGCCCTCAGTTGGCCTCCTCATGCTCCAAGTCGTGCGACGTCAACACCGGCAATCCTGGCAGCGAGGTGGCACCCCATGTCGTGTTTGTTGGCGCTCCCTGACAAGCTAGCCATTGAGATCACCTGCCACCTCGCTACGACCTCAGAGTGGGCCATGGACGACCTCCGCAGCATACGAGTGACCTGCTCATCCATGCGCCACATCTACGGCAACCCCGCCATCAGTCGGCGCGTGGCGCTAGACCAGTGTAGACACGGGCTGGGGTGGGATGATATCGGCAACTACTACGTCCTCCTTTCTAGCTTGACCCAACTCGATAACCTGAAGGCTTGCTTCTTCACTGGGATACCAATGGTATTTGAGGAAACCCATAGGCCCCGGCCATGCCACGACGATCTCACCCATGCCGCTGATGGCGGGCACAATCTGGCGGCCTATCTAGTCGCCATATTGCTCTATAGACACAATGGCGATGCCCGCCATGATGACACTATGAGGCGGTACATGAGACGGGTTGAGGGCGAGGAAGAATCATGGGCGTGCACGGTGGGTGGTGGTGATGGACCAACGAGTAGGTGACTATGCAACAAGGGGGGTGTGTTGTGCCGCCGCGAGGCAGCCACCGAGGTGATCCATGAAACAAGGTGGGCCTAGGGCAAGTTGTTGCTGCCACCGCTAGCACAGGTGCACGGCGATCTTCTGTGCATAGGCAATGCTTGTGGCGATGCAGACGGATGGGAAGGAGGGGCTGTGTATTGCAGTGAGGACTGTAGGATTCGCCGTGAATTTGAGTTGTTCGCATGGGGATTTGGAATAAGAAACTAGTAGTTCACTCTTTACATGTGAGAGTGAATTAGTCCCTCCATCCTAAGATATATTGTATTCTGGCTTTAGCAGTACTTTTCATTGAACGCATGGTGTTTTCCTCTCACAACAAATCAACATAACCCAAATTTCAACGAAACGAACAGGGCCTCGTTTCGCTGAAATTTTTCTTATGCTGATGCTTATGCTGATTTGTTGTCAGAGGAAAACATTGTGCGTTCGCTGAAAAGTACTGCTAAAGTAGTTGGAGCTCCTCAAATATAGTGTATTCTGTAGCTTTTGATTTTCTGTTGTTTTGTTTCAATTTTATTTGTTTCCTTTAGGGATTCAATGAAAGTACTTGTACAAAATGGTTTCCCTGTATAACGTGAGATGTGTCCGGTACGGTCAGATTTATTATGCTCACACTTTCTTGCGTGTGCAGTAAAATTTAAATAGCTATGTGGCTCCTCCTTTAGGCATTAGCTCCACGTTCACCTTCGCTAAGAAGGCATTGGCGGCCAGCTTGAACTCTCAACCAGATCGGCAATGTCATCGTCCTTCGATCCTGGTGAAAACCCCTCCTACACCACCCGAACATTCACCGCTGTGCTAATCTAAAGCTGGGCAGCAGCCAGTGCCGTGGCAGCCCCCTGACGAATGGTTTCGGTCACCATAGCTCGAAGGCAGACCGACAGAGCTCAGAGGCGCTCCTTTGCGGCGATCGGATTGTCCGCTATTTCCACGGTGAAGGCCGCGTCACAGGTGGCTTGCGCGCATAGCTGTAGTGTCTAGACCCATGTCCTTAGTTCTAAAAGAAGGTTCATCATGTTATGGGCCCACAACTTGACCATCACCCAGTTGGCTCACGCCTGGGAGGCCTCATTCTCGGAAACTTGAAGTGCGTCACGCGCGGTGTCTAGCTCATCGCGCAGCATCTCGACGTTGAGCCTGGACGATGACAACAACATTTGGACCTTGCGGTAATCCTTCAATAATTGATGATAGTCTGCGTGGTCTAAGTATTCGTGATCTTCTGATGATTTGCCCACTTCAGAACCAGATGGGCTGGGCGGTTGCGAGCGGCGATGGGACAACTCTCTGGCAACACCGGGGGGAAGCCCCACGACCAGGGATGGCGCCATCATGGAGAACACACTGCACAATACAAGCCAAGTTCAAGCCCATATAGGATACGGGGGAGAGCGATCAGATTGAGAATGCAAACGACTTATACCGAACTGACTGGCGCAGCATGGCACGGAATCATGGATGGCTGCCCCCATCGCTGGATGCCTCATGGGGATGCTTTTCGAGCACGACCGTGGATGAAGAACCGTGCTTCAGGGCCAATGAGGCTCTGGATGCCATCACACCCACATTCACCTATTAAGAAAGTATGCACATTCCAAATGCTAGTTAAATTAAACGGCATGAACACATAGTAGCTAGTGTGAGCATTGCTCGCATATTCTAGTTAAATGAAGATAAACAACACGAACATCGGTACGCTGATGATCCACCATCGAGGGGGAACTGGTGGTGGGTCAGAGACCACGTCGATGAGAGGTCCATCTGTCAGAGGAGGATTGTCGGCGTGGAAGGCATCCGGGGCCTCCCCATCGCCATGATCTTATGTGGACACTCTAATAGCTGTCATCATTAGATCGTCTAACTCCTCCAAGTGGATGGGGACGTTCAACTCGATTGTAGGGTCCGTCGTGCCCTAGAACTTCCACTAGGGGTGGCACCTCATCTTCAAGGGGAGGACCTAATGACTGAAAAAGGTATAGATCACCCTCAGCGTCGTCTGTCCCTAGTCCTTTAGTTCTGGGAAAACGGCTTCCGCCACTCACCTAGAAAACCCCACGGCAGAGCATTATCCCAACCATAACCTGTTCGAGGAGGTGAAGTTCATTTCCCTATTCATTTCACCTAGGCTTTCTAGTGAAACTGAACATCCATCGCTAACCTCGCTCGAACGTAAGCCATGTCCCTCTGGCCATAAAACCGTTGTTCTCAATAATGATCGAGGCTCAATGTTGTTTCCACATGATATATATCTTGAGAACAAAAACATCTGTGCCATGGACATTTTGCTTAGTGCCACATGCTTCCACGAGGATCACAACCTATCGGGGACCAATACTAGGGTACCCAAAGAGGAGGGGCTCATGGTCGTTATACGTTAATCCATCCAGGCAGTCAAGGGTGCGACTACAGCTTCAACCAACACCGAGGTCGCGGGCCCCACCTCGCCTGACCTCTAGGGGCGGGCTCCACCTCGCCCAACCCCAAGGTCATGCGATCCACCTCGCCTGACATCAAGACCGTGTGCTCCTCCTCCCTCGATGTTTGAGGGCTGGCTCCGCCTCGCTCGATGTCCGAGGGCGGGCTCCATCTTGCCCGACGTCTGAGGGCATGCTCCCCCTGGCTCGACGTCTGAGGGTGGGCTCCAACTCGCCTGACATCTGAGGGCTTGCTCTGCCTCGCCCGACGTCCAAGGGCGGGCTCCATCTCACCTGAACCCTCGAGCACGGCTCCTAATGGAAGCTCATGCCACCGCCAACCACTACGGGCCAAAAAGTACAACCCAAGGTCAAACTTCTGGCATCGTGCAGGGAGTGGTCATGTCTCAACATGACCTATGCTCGTGACATGTCATTCTAGGGAACTCAACATCGCCCACAGTGATGGACGCGTGGTCACTATACTGCCTACTCGCTATACGGCTGCTGATCAGCATGTTGGTTCGCCACGTCGCTGAAAGCTCTAGTTTGGTTTTGGTTAATTGATGAAACCCTAAGTGCTAACCTAGTTTATCAAGATGATTAAGAGATAGGTAGCACTACTCCAAGTGATGAAGCAATGGCGAAGATCATGACAATGGTGATGGCATGGTGATGGTCAAATGCTTAAACTTGGAAAAGAAGAAAGAGAAAAACAAAAGGCTCAAGGCAAAGGTATAAAATATAGGAGCTATTTTGTTTTGGTGATCAAGACACTTAGAGAGTGTGATCACATTTAGGATTGATAGCTGTACTATTAAGAGGGGTGAAACTCGTATCGGAATGCGGTTATCAAAGTGCCACTAGATGCTCTAACTCATTGCATATGCATTTAGGATCTAGTGGAGTGCTAACACCCTTGATAATATTTGTGAAAATATGCTAACACATGTGCACAAGGTGGTTGTAGGGTTGAGATGGATTCGGCGCTTTCGGGAAAATGAAATGTCTATTTTCTATTGCGCCGGATGCAAAATTCTTGGTGGTTGGCACATTTGAGCAAGGGTGAAGAAGTTAGAGTTGAAATGGAGTTGGTCGAAATGATGCTGGCGTCGGTCTACTGACCAGACGCTGGGTCACTCAGCGACCGGACGCTGAAAGGCTACGTCCGGTCGAGCTGTCAGACGGCACAGTGGCTAGGGTTGAGCACCGGACGCTGGTCTGCGTCCGATCAAGGTGGACCAGACACGTCCGGTCAAAAAAATATGCCTCGGGGTGCTTACTGGAAACGACCGGACGCTGGGGCTTCAGCGTCCGGTCAGTTTTACCGGAGCGTCCGGTCAGCTTCGCAGCCATTGAAATCTGACGAACAACGTTTGAAGCTGGTGACGCGTGGCGTCCATCGGGCGACCGGACGCTGAGGGCCAGCGTCCGGTCAGTATGACCGGAGCGTCCGGTCAGAGCGCGTTTTGCCCAGTGAAGGGGTATAACGGCTCTATTTGATGGGGGCTCTATTTATAGCCCCATGGCTGGCTCAAGGGACTACTCTTGCACATTTTCATTGACATAGCAACCTTGTGAGCTTAGCCAAAGCCCTCCCACTCATCTCCATCATTGATCCATCATCTTTGTGAGATTGGGAGAGAATCCAAGTGCATTGCTTGAGTGATTGCATCTAGAGGCACTTGGTATTCGTGTTGCGCTACGGATTTCGCTTGTTTCTCTTGGTGGTTGCCACCACCTAGACGGTTGGAGCAGCGGTGGAGGATCGGCACGAGTTGGTGATTGTTCGGGGCCGTCTCCGGTGATTGTGAGGGGAGTTGTACCTTCCCCGGCGGAGCGCCGAAAGGTAACTCTAGTAAATTGCTCGTGTCATTGAGTTACCTCACTTGTGGGTCGGTTCTTGCGGTGTCCAATCGTGTGGATGAGGTTTGTGAAACACCTCTTAGCCGCTGAACCACCAAGTGTTGGTCGACACAACGGGGATTAGCGTGTTGGCAAGCACGTGAACCTCGGGAGAAAAATCGGTTGTCTCTTGTCATTTGCATTCTCCCGGTGATTGGCTCAATCTTCATCTTGTGATTGGTGCACTCCACGACCCGGCGGTATAATCGTATCACTTACTCATTTACATTTCTGCAAACTAGATATAGCAAGCTCTTTAGTGTAGTTAGAATTGAGAGCTTGCCTTGTGCTTTAAACATATCTAGTGGAGCTCTTTAGTGTAGCATTTGTGAGAGCTCTTAGTGAGTAGTGGTCAAGTAGATTGTGTGAAAATTGATCATTGCAACTAGAATTGTTGGATAGGTGGCTTGCAACCCTTGTAGAGCTAGAGCAAGTTTACATTTCGCTATTTGTCTTACTAATCAAATTGCTCTAGTTGATTTGTAGTTTTTAAATAGGCTATTCACCCCCCTCTAGCCATATTAGGACCTTTTAGTCGCCCACCGAGGCAGAGTGGGACGTCATGATCCTCTGACAACGCCAGGGCATGGCATCATTGGCAGACAGGCACCCAGCATGGAGCCATCCCTATCACCACCTGTAGTTTCAGCGGGACCCGCACAAAGGAAAAGAAAGGCTTGGTGATCATGAAGGACTTCCTCTCCCTCTCCCTCTTGCTCTCCTCTCTTCGCCCACTGTAACTAATGCTTTCCCTTGGCCTATAAAAGGGAAAGTAGGGCACCCCAATATGGGGCATTGCAACACATCGCACTTGATTGGATAATCGGATGATCGACTCATCTGATCATCACACCAACACATCACAATCAAACCCCAAAAACATAGCTGAGGGATAACCAACCTCTCAGTGCTCATTCGTTCCCTTCACTAGAGACTTGGGACCTATCTCTCTCTCGACCATTTGTGACCCCTACTACAAACTTTTAGTGCGAGTAACACAAGTAGCAGCAATGAACTGGACATAGGGACATTCTGCCCGAACCAGTATAAACCTTGTGTCCTCTTAGCACACCATCCGAGCCAGACGCGCAATATTAGAAATTTACCTGTTGGTGTTTACTCAAAACACCAACAGTTGGCGTGCTAGGTAGGGGCCTTTTGCGTGTCTCGACATCCACAATAGGCTTTGGATGGCTAGTCACGACATCCGCTGGGTCCTAGGTGTGCACAAGCACTTCAGGGACCTAGACTTCATCGTCACGATGGAGGGAGAGCTAGCGCTGGCTCCCGTCGTCGTCCAACCTCTCCACTCCGCTGGCCTCGATGTGATCGCTGAGGCGCTTGAGGAGCTGTAGCTACACGCATCGGAGGTCCACGCCCCCAGGAGCGACCGGCTCCTCAGCTTTGACTACGGGAGCTTAGAGCGCCAGCTCGACGTCTTCCTGGGATGCCGACCATCTTGGGAGGACCTCCACCACCACACCTTTTCAGTCGCCAACATCATGGCACTGCTCGCCGGGGGAGAGACGCTCTCCCTGGAATACCTCATCTGGAGCGCCTCGATAGCCGTCCCATTTGGTCTAGGCAATGCTGCAGAGACCTTTGGCCACCTTGTGGCGCAACGCATACCTCCTTTTCCCGCGAACGATGAGTTCGTGGGGATGACCGAATATGTCACGCAGTCTTTCCACGATCTCCTCACAGAGGAGTCAGAGTCGCCCTCCAGCTCTGACTCCAACAGGGGGAGCCATCACCCCTCTCGTAAATGCTTCATGGCAGGTACCCCCGAGGGACACGTCGAAAGCATTCACGAGGAGGAGGCTACCCCAACGAATGACCTCAATGATGAGGCCGATAGGGATGTAGGGGTCCCACCCCGGTTGTGGGTGGAGCAGCTAAAGGGCCAGCACCGAGAGCTCAATGAAGTGTGACTCCTGCTCGAGCAGGAACACAAGATCAAGCGCCACGGAGACGGTTGGTGCGCATGTGCCATGGCCCGCGACATGAACCAGAGGATCATCAAGGATGATGAAGCCCCCCCCACACTTCGCCCAGGTGAGCCAGAACATCGCTGCTACGATGGCCTTGCTCCATGGGCTTCCGGAGGCCATGACGCCCGATGAGCGTCGAGACCATCATGACATTCGCACGTTCCTTGAGCGTGTGGCGGCACAACAGGCTGAGAGGTTGTTGTCTTGGCAGCACAAGCTCGATGCCAGCCAACGCACGCCCTCAGAATGACCTAACAAGGATGCATCAATCCACCAGGCACCGCAAGGCGGCATGCCACGCATCATGGTTCTGGTGCATGAGTGCCTCAGCCACAACCGTGACGCGTGCAACACCCTCGATGCCTGCGGGCGTACCCACAGCGATGCAAAGGAGGGGGCCAGCTGAGGCTACCACCCTTGACATGGCGGACGCTACGATAGTGGTGAGGACTGAAGCCCGAGCCATGGCCTACCGGGACCTCAGGCCTTTGGCCGATACATCCTCAACGGAGCCTTCCCACCAAGGTACCGACCAACAAGCAACATCTCAAAATACTCTGGGGAAACAAACCCCAGACTATGGCTCAAGGATTATCGACTTGCCTCCTAAGCCAGTGGGGTGGATAATGACGATTTCATTATCCTTAGCCTTCCACTATTCTTGGCTGATTTGGCGCGAATATGGTTGGAACACCTTCCGCCCAACAGAATCCAAAGTTGGGCGGACCTAGAAGAGATCTTCATGGGGAACTTCTAGGGCACGTACAAGCATCCTAGGAACCCATGGGATCTCAAGAACTACCAGTAGAAGGCGAGAGAAATCCTATGTGGGTACATCCGGTGCTTCTCCCAACAGTGCAACGAGCTGCCTAACGTCGCCGACGCCGATGTTGTAGGAGCTTTCATGTCTAGGACCACTTGCGAGTCCCTGGTTCACAAGCTGGGACGTAAGGGCCCATGAACCACCAAGGAATTCCTTGACATCGCCACCAGCCATGCCTTAGGTGAGGAGGCGGTCAGAGCGATCTTCGACCGCCTCAAAGGCAAGGCGAAGTAGGACAAGGACGCCGAGGAAGGCATCTCCAACCGTCTCATCAAAAAGAAGAACAAGCAGCGGCGCGAGGGCTCGCTTGTGGCCGCTGCCAACTGCAGGGGGGGTTCGAAGCCCACTGAGGGTACTCTAAACCACTTTGAGAAGCTGTTCGAGGGGCGATGCCCAAACCATGCCATCCCCATCAAGCATATGTACAAGGACTGCGGCCTCATGAAGCGGTTCTTGTCCGGAGGCTCCAATAAGGGGAGCACGGAAAGGACCCTGACCCGACCGTGGACGACGCCAAGCGAAGGACGGTAGCTTTTTGATGCTGGATGGCTGCCTCATGATCTTCGGAGGGTCGGCAGCCTATGACACCAAGCGCCATCAGAAGCTCACGCGCTGCAAGGTCTATACGGCCGAGCTGGCCGCGCCTACCTTCCTTCAATGGTCGGAGTCCACCATAACCTTTGATTGGACCGACCACCCAGAGAGCATCCCACAACCAGGGAGATACTTGCTCATGGTTGACCCAATCATCGGCACAAAATGACTCTCCAAGGTACTGATGGACGGAGGCAGCGGCCTCAACATCATGTACGCCGAGACGCTCGACATCATGGGCATCGACCGATCGTGCGTCCGGTCGACCAAAGCTCCTTTCCATGGCATCGTGCCTGGAAACTAGGCTGTGCCACTTGGGTAGATTGATCTGCCCATCACCTTCGGGGATCCGTCCAACTATCAGACAGAGATCCTACCTTCGAGGTGGTTGGGTTCCATGAAACCTACCATGACATCCTGGGACATCCATGCTATGCGAAGTTCATGGCCGTCCCCATCTATACCTACCTAAAGCTGAAGATGCTAGGACCATGCAGGGTCATCACTATCGGCACCTCCTTCCAGCACGCCTATGAGTGCAAAGTCGAGTGCTGCGATCACGCCACAACAATCATCGCCTCCAAGGAGCTGGTGGCCATCAGGAAAGAGGTCGCCAAAGAAGCACCCGACCCCATGTGGTCAGCTGGGTCTTTCGAGCTTGTGGAGGGTGCCAAGGAAGTCCTCATAGACCCCTGTGGCTCCAAAAGCAAAGTGGTGCGCATTGGCACCACACTTTCCTCTGAATAGGAAAGCGACCTCATCGACTTCCTCTGTGCCAACGCAGACATCTTTGCATGGAAACCCTTGGACATGCCAGGCATTCCGAGGGAAGTCGCCGAGCATGCCTTGAAGGTCAGGCCAGCCTCCAAGCCGGTGAAGCAGCGCCTACGTCATTTTGACGAGGGGGAATGCAGGGCCATCGGTGAGGAGATCGCAAAGGTTTTGGTGGCTGGGTTCATCAAGGAAGTGTACCACCCCAAGTGGTTAGCAAATTCCATTCTTGTACGAAAAAAGAGTGGGAAATGGAGGATGTGTGTTGACTATTTGGGTCTCAACAAAGCGCGCCCAAAGTATCTATTTCCTTTGCCACGCATAGACCAAGTAGTTGACTCCACTTCAGGGTGTGAAACCCTTTCCTTCCTTGATGCGTACTCTGGGTATCATCAAATCGCGATGAAAGAGTTCGACCAGCTCGCGACATCTTTCCTCACCCCATTCGAATCATTCTGCTACATCACGATGCCATTTAGTCTAAAAAGCACTGGGGCTACGTACCTATGTTGCTTGCTCAGGTGTTTCGGGGACCTCATCGGGCGAACCATTGAGGCCTACGTGTATGACATCATAGTCAAGTCCAAATGGGCTGACTAGCTCATAGCCGACCTTGAGCAAACCTTCTCAAAACTCTGAGCAAACAGTATTAAGCTCAACCCCGAGAAATGCATTTTCAAGATCCCGAGAGGTATGCTGCTTGGCTTCATCGTCTCCGAGAGTGGCATCAAAGCCAACCTAGAAAACATCTCAGCCATCACGAGGATGGGCCTGATTTAGAACATAAAGGGGGTACAGCGAGTTATAGGGTGCCTCGCCGCACTCAGCCACTTCATCTCGCGCCTCGGCGAACAAGGTCTCCCCCTCTACTGGCTTCTAAAAAAGGCCAACCGCTTCGAATGGACGTTGTGGTGAGCTTCTTAGTCATCCCATGCTTTCCGTTCATCAAATAGTGCCCTGGAACGCCGTACTGGCAAACTCCAGATGTCGTCGGCCATGGCGCCGCCACAGGACGTCGCTCTGGCATGTTCCCCGCCCTCGGGTTGCATCCCAGTGTGTTCATGAGGTCCTACGCTTCACGTCCGTGGGTTCGGGTTGGTTTGGGATGTCCAGAATTGTCGTACCGGCATTCGCCGCCATGTTCGCCTTGCCGCTGGCCATGGTGAACTCACCGGCAGTACTATGCGGCCGGCGGAGGTCATGCCGTGCACCCTGCGCCGTCGAATCCATCCGAACGGCCATGATCAGAACATACCGGTTTAGATCATAACCGGTCCACCGCGGCTGTGGACTTGGTCCACCCCGTCGCGTCAGCGCGCGCCCACGCACGCGTGGTGCACCGCGCTAATCCACGCGCGCCACGTGGCAGCCCAGTTAGCAGCTGCGGTCAACACCCGGTCATCCACGCACATTTTTTTTAGAAAAGCCCCTCTATTTCTAGTAAATCAACCCGCAGTCCATAACAGTTCAAATAAATTATTATTCAATCCTGTTTTTATTCATTTTAGACACTATATTTTCCAAAAATAGTACGTGCAGTCCAGTAACCATGTAAATTCATATTTTTATTATTTTAATTCAAAAATAAGTTCAATTTATTTATAGAAATGTCATTGAACCTTTTTCATGCATAACTTTTACGTTTTAAGTTCAATTTGAGTGATTCTTTTTGCTCATGTGTTCGTAGCAGTACGTAGAATAGTTTTATAAGCTTTTCAATCTATGTTTTTACTGTTTGGTGTACTGTTCTAATAAAAGTCTATTTGTATGCATGTAATGATTGGAATGATGCTTGATTGGTGATTTGGAACACGATTAGAGGGTGAGCAATTTGAGCTAGCTGAGGACCAGCAACAGGAACATCAGCAGTACTAGGATAACTTTGAGGAAGACAAGTGTACCAAAGGCCCCTTGTACCTATGAACTATTACAATTCATATTGATGCATGTGTCTAATTTGATATACCTTTAAGACTTTACCTAGATTATTACTTGTACCACATATCCTTTTTACCTAGGGTTTGGGTATGCATTTGGATAGATGTTGCATCGCTTAATATAAAATAACCGTTAAACATGGCTAAAGGCATTATGCAATGTGATAAAATAGAGCTTTTTAGCAACAAATAGGGGGCTAGAGTATGGGGTTGAGTACTCTAGTGCCTCTCCATAAGTACTTAATCCTAAAGTGGCCACACAGGAGGTTTCGTACAACCCTGAGTATCATATGGCTCTGACTTTAACCTGTTAACTAGATTGTACTAGCTTGTCTGTAGCTTTCCGTAAGGGCAAGAGGGGGGCACTAGTTGGTATGTTTCCTTACCTGCTAGGGTGTTTGTACCGTGCCGCGACCATGCGTGCCACTCCTAGAGGAGGACCACATATGGCTAGACGGCTGAAACCTTAGCAGCTACAACTTGTTAGTGCGACTAGCTAAGGGTTACATAGTGAAACCCTGCCACACTTCCTAGGTAGAGGTGTTGTAGGCCTTGCAAACCTCGGCATTGGGAATCAAGGCTCGATGGGTAAAGTTATACAAATTTTACAGAAATATTTGACCTGTTATAATAGCCATGCTCACGGATACGAGCGGTCTGGATCCTTCATGATTAGTGGTTACTGTGGATGGATGGGAATTGATATAAACTTGATTATACTCTAATATCACTTGGGAATTGGGACTATTCACTAAAGTAGTAATTTAGGATGCTAAAACTTGATCAACTAAAATTACGAACCGCGGTCAAACCGTGTCTAGCCTTTTGAGCCTCATAGATCCCTTTGATATAATTGCTAAGCATGGTGAGCTTACACTTGCTTTACATCCAATGATAATCCTAGATGGGTAATAGATAATGGATATGAAGATTTTCCAAAGGATGTCCAAAATTACTAGGGAGACGTTCACCAGTTGGAGTCCCTGTGGCAGATTGGGCTAGTATTTCCGATGTGTGTAATAATGTTGCCAATGAGCATTATGATGAGATATGTGATGTAATAAGTACTTTATTTTGATATTATTGCAATTTGTGATATATCTGTGTGTTTGGACATCCTGGGCGCACATATACGAGTACTTGATTTTGCTCTGCAAAATTGAGTGCGACAAATTGGTATCAAAGTTATAATTGACTATAGGACGGTCAACCTAGTTAGAAATAGACGTTTTTAGGATCACATTATCTTTATTTTATGACCTTTAATCTGCTATAAATTTTTTGCTTGTATTCTATTCTTTATCTGTGGCAAAAATTATTTTATTCTAATACTCAACCTTTTCATTCTTATAGATGGCCCGCACCAAGCTAACACCCCGTAAGAGGACCATCGTGATGCCCACCAGGAGGACAAGGTTCACATTCGGCAAGCGTGTTCCTACGCATCTGGTGGAGGCTCTAAGGAGCATGGAGGAGGAACCACCTGTGGAGGTGCCCATGGGGGAACCTCTGGAGGACGTGATGGAAGAAGATCCCATGGATGAAGAAATAGAAGAGGGGTCCATGTTTGAGGAGCCCATTGAGATAGAGGAGTCTGAGGAAGAACCCATGGAAGAGAATGGTCAGGGTGGTCAGGAGGGAGTTGGTGACCCTGATGATGGAGATGATTCTAACAATTTTGATTCAGATGATGGAGGTGATGATGGTGGTGATGGTGGAGATGGTAATGGTGGTGATGGTGGTGATGGTGACGGAGATGGAGGAGATGGTGGAAATGGGGGTGGTGATGATCATGATGCACTGCTGGCTCAAGGGTGGACCGCGGAGATCCACTATGATTTGGAGGGTCTGCCTACTACCACCCCAAGCTTCTCTCACTCATATGCCGCTACCACACCAGGTGCGCTATTCAGTACAGGACGGAGCATTGGACCCACCCCGACTACACTAGCTTCTAGGAGATAGAAGTGTACATCTGCAAGGGGACTCGGGTGCGCTACATCCACCGCACCATCACTGCATGGCTCACACATGCAGCCGCCATCAAAGATGCTGCTCGACAGACGTTGGTGGTCAACCACGACCGCCACTTCGACGACATCGCCTGGGAGGAGGATCGTTATCTTCCCCACCATCGGAGGGCCAGTCTACTTGCAACATCACTGCACCACTTGGAGAGGCGAACTTGAGGCTGAGGCCTACCTTGTTGTGGTTGGCTCAGACCAACACTGATTTGGACCTGGCCTTGGATGAGTTAGATGTCATGGGGAAGGCGTACCTCCAGCTTGCCCATGAGAATGCTACATTAAAGCAACATCAAGGAGGTCCGGATGTGGAAGCGCCAGGTGTTCCTACTCAGTTGCCCCCGAGGAACAGAGGAGAATTTGGAGACCCCAACACCAGCACCAACATTGACCCATACGAGGAAGACTTAAAAATATGTAATAAACACGCGTAGATATGCGAGCGAGTGTTTAGTTTCTTTCTTTTAATGGTTGAACAATTGATACTTGTGTGGTTGGATGATTGTCATAATGAGCAATGTTTGATTTGGATTTTTCATATGATTGTGATGACTTGTGGGCATGTCCATGGAGATTTAGTTCAAGGTTAAGGCTTAAGGATAATATGAATAAATAGTTGGGTTTCGTTTTATCATGCTGTCCATTCTGTATCATTCTGAGCAGTCTGCCTTTATCATTTCATATCTCATGTTCTAGATGTCCAATGGTCATGAAAATTTTATGGAGATAAGTAGACTTCTACATCTTTCTTTTGGCTCTGTAATCACCTCAATGTCTATTATAAATTGTGAGATACTGCTGTTGTAATTTAAGGTTTCTGTGTTGTTAGAATTATAGAACAATACTTCTTGTCGTCTATTTTTGACTAAGTAAACGTCCGAATCTAAAAAATTGTTCAAAATGAAAGTTGTATAGAATTTCATAAGATTTCCAGAAAGGTAAAATGCGCAATCAGATGTTAAACATAGTGTGAGATATGCTCATTTTACTGCACTGTTGTTTGTCCAACTCGCTGGAAAAGTTCAGAACAATTATCTATTTGCGTACCCTACATATATCTCTTGTCTTGAGCTTGTGACACCTACTCTTATTAGACCATTATATTTTAAAGGTTATATGCTTGGACATATGAGACTTATATAATGCATCTACAGATGGTGAACACTAGGAGGAACAACCAGAGAGAAGAGGACCTGCCACCACCACCTCCTATCACTATGGAGCAGCTGATGATGATGCAGACACAGTTACTTCAGTAGATGGCTTAGAACATGCAGAACATGAGGTATGGGAATGGGAATGCACCCCCTCAAGTCAGAGATAAGAGGGGAGAGTTTCTGAAAGGACATCCACCTGTCTTCAAGCACTCCACTGACCCACTCTAGGCTGACGACTAGCTACGTGCTGTTGAGAGGCAACTGGAGATTGCCCAGTGTGATGACAAGGAGAAGTCTCTATATGCTTCTGGATAGCTGCAAGGGTTGCACTGGATTGGTGGGACTCATTTCACTTTGGCCGTACTGAAGCTAATCCCATCACTTGGCCCAAGTTTCGCAGTGCCTTCCGCTCCCATCATGTGCCTGCTAGATTAATGAAGCTGAAGAAGGAGTTCTTGGCTCTCAAGCAGGGGAGCATGATTGTTGCTGAATATCATGACTAGTTCATACAATTATCACGGTATGCACCTACTAAGGTGGATGAGGATGAGAAGAGGCAGGAGTTATTCATGGAAGGTTTCAATGATGGTCTCTAGTACCAACTGTTGTCTCATACTTTTGCTACTTTTCAGCAGCTGGTGGATAAGGCCTTGGTGATAGAGAACAAGCGCCGCCAGATGAAAGACAAGAAGAGGAAGTTCCAAGGACAACAAATCGAGAGCAACTCTCGCTTCCATGCCAATCCTCAACAGACTCAACACTGCAGCGCCATCAAGGTCAGTCTAGGCTAGTCAACAGCAACCAACAACCACAGCGTGCACAACAGCAGCAGTAGTAGTACAAGGCACCAGCTCAGCGTCAGCAGCAATCCAACAATGTTCCTGTGAGGAATAATGTCCCCAATGCTCCACAGAAGAATGGCGCACCAAAGGCGTCAAATGTAGTTAATGATAACAGATGCTTCAATTGTGGAGAACCAAGGCACTACTCCAATAGATGCCCCAAGAGGACGGCTAACATGCAGCAGAACTATGTCCGGGGGAAGGTGAATCATGTAATTGCCGAAACATCTCAGGAGGCACCCGATGTGGTGATCGGTACGTTTTCAGTCAACTCAAACCTAGCTATAGTACTTTTTGATTCTGGTGCTTCGCATTCCTTCATAGCATATACTTTCATAAAGAAGCATGGTATTTTCCATATGTGTTATGAAGAAACAAATGTTAGTAAACTCACCTGGAGGGGAAATGAAAGCAAATTGGATATGCTTAGATGCTAGTCTCAACATAAGGGGGGTAGAATTTCAAGCCAACCTCGTAGTCATAGACTCCTCTGGTATTGATGTTATCTTGGGTATGGATTGGTTAAGGTCCTGGAAGGCAGTTATTAATTGTGGAAATAGTTCCATGAATCTTACCACCCCATATGGAGAGAAAGTTGAGTATGTGGCAACACAGTCAGCCGCGGAAATCTGTCGGGTTAATCAATTGGAGGGCACAACTATAGATGATATACGGATAGTAAATGAGTATCCAGATGTCTTCCCTAAAGAGTTACCAGGTATGCCACCTGAACGAGACATTGAGTTTATAATTGAACTTTTACCTAGAACTCCACTGCCTCGAATCGATGACCTGTTTGACCAGTTGAAAGCAGCTTGTGTGTTTTCCAAGATCAACCTCCGATCTGGATACCATCAGTTGAGAATAAGACATACTGATATCCCCAAAACTGCTTTTGTGACCCGATATGGACTATATGAGTTCACAGTCATGTCCTTTAGGTTTGATGAATGCACCTACTTACTTCATGTATTTGATGAACAAAGTATTCATGGAGTACCTTGACAAGTTTGTCGTGGTGTTCATCGATGATATATTAGTCTACTCCAAGAATGAAGAAGAACATGAGGGACATTTGAGGTTAGTATTGCAGAAGCTTAGAGAACATCCGCTCTATGCTAAGTTTAGCAAATGTGAGTTCTAGTTAAAAGAAGTATCTTTCCTTGGTCACATAATATCTAATGGAGGAGTAACAGTAGATCCCAAGAAGGTTAGAGATGTGTTGAGTTGGAAGCCACCTCAAGATGTCAGTGAGATTCGGAGTTTCCTTGGTATGGCTGGGTACTATAGGAGATTCATCGAGGGATTCTCTAAGCAAAACCCATGGCCGCTCTGTTAGAGAAGAATGCCAAATTTGTATGGTCTAAGCAATGTCAGGATAGTTTTGAGGAGTTGAAGAAGAGACTGACTTCTGCCCCAGTGCTTATCTTACCTGATCTTACCAAAAGCTTCTCTATCTATTGTGATGCCTCATAGCAAGGTCTAGGCTGCGTTCTTATGCAAGAGGGTAGAGTTGTTGCCTATGCATCTAGACAACTGAGAAAGCATGGGTTAAATTATCCGACTCATGATCTAGAGTTAGCAGCTATGGTACATGCTCTCAAGATTTGGAGGTATTACCTGATTGGACATAAGTGTGAGATTTATACGAATCATAAGAGTTTGAAGTATATATTCACACAGTCAGATCTGAATTTGAGGCAGCATAGATGGCTAGAGTTAATCAAGGATTATGATTTGGAGATACACTATCACTCGGGAAAGGCTAATGTTGTAGCAGATGCCTTGAGTAGGAGTTATATGAACATGGCCTATACAACTTATACCTGAGTTTGGGTATTGTGGCAAACACCATGGAGTTAGAGGTAGAACCTACTCTAGAATGAGAGATTCGTAAGGGACAGCTGGATGATGAGAGGATCAAGGATATTGCTGAACGTATAGTGATTGATAAAGCCCTAGGATTCCACATGGATGATCAAGGAATAGTATGGTTTGGCAAAAGAATTTGTGTGCTAGAAGTGAAGTCTATTAGGGAGTCTATTTTGAGGGAAGCTCATGACTCGGCCTATTCCATACACCCGGAGAGTACTAAAATGTATCTTGATCTTAAAGAGAGATATTGGTGGTATGGACTAAAAAGAGATGTAGCTGAACATGTGGCCATATGTGATACACGCCAAAGAGTAAAGGCAGAGCTTCAGAGGCCAGCAGGTTTACTACAACCTATGAAGATACTTGAGTGGAAATGGAAAGAAGTTGGAATGGACTTCATAGTGGGATTACCTCGTACACAGAGGGGATATGACTCTATCTGGGTAATTGTAGACCATCTGACAAAAGTAGCACATTTCATTCCTCTCAAGACAACTTATTCTGGTGCAAAGTTGGCAGAGCTATACATGGAAAGGATTGTATGTTTACATGGAGTACCAAAGAAGATTGTTTCAGATAGGGGTACACAGTTCACATCTCATTTGTGGCAGAAATTGCATGAGTCCATGGACACGAAGTTGAACTTTAGCTTAGCTTATCATCCTCAGATAGATGGGCAGAGAGAGAGAACAAATCAAATCTTAGAGGATATGCTAAGAGCTTGTGCTCTGTAGTACGGGACAAGTTGGGATAAAAGTTTGCCCTATGCCGAATTCTCTTATAATAATAGCTACTAGAAAAGTCTTAAGATGGCACCGTTTGAGGCATTGTATGGCAGAAAGTGTAGGACACCACTATTTTGGAATCAAACAGGGGAAAGTCAAGTTTTTGGACCAGAAGTTTTGCAACTGGCAGAGAAATAGGTACAGACAATAAGGCAAAACTTGAAGGTTGCACAATCTCGACAGAAAAGCTATGCTGACACGAGAAGAAGAGATTTGGTGTTTGAGATTGGTGACTTTGTTTATCTCAAAGTTTCACCTATGAGAGGAGTTAAGAGATTTCATACTAAGGGAAAGTTGTCACCCAGGTATGTGGGACCATTCAAGATCATCAACAGGAGAGGAGAAGTTGCTTACCAGCTGGAATTACCGAAACAGCTCTCAGGTGTCCATGATGTCTTCCATGTGTCACAACTTAAGAAATGTTTGAGAGTACCTAAGGAACAACTACCTTTGGAAGAAATGGATATCCGAGAGGATCTATCATACAAAGAATATCCAGTGAGAATCTTGGAAACAACGGAGAGAATCACAAGAAGCAAGATAATAAGAATGTGCAAGGTTCAGTGGAACAGACACTCTGTGGATGAGTCAACTTGGGAAACAGATGATGATATGAGATATGACTATCCTAATCTTTTCGAACCATCCGAATCTCGAGGACGAGACTCATCTTAAGGGGGGTAGGTTTGTAACACTCAAAAATTTCAACTGCAAATTAGCAATTAATTTTGTGCATTTATTTAATTTTCTATGTATTTGTAACTTAGGCCAAATAATAAATTTTGGTTAAATAAAATTAACTATAAGGTTTAGAAACATGTATGTTGCATTCATGCCAAAGCATACTATTTTTGGTTGAGTGTAGGGCTAGAATGTTTGAAGTTGAATTCAAATTCCATTTGAATTTGGCTTAGATTTGAAAACTAGAAATGGAAAGGAATTGATTTTGAAAAAATTGCTTTTCTTCCTTTTCAACCCAACCCCAGGAACCGGTCTGGCCCTTCTCTTCCTTCCCTTCCCGGCCTAGCCTGCTCGGTGGCCCAGCCAGCATTCCCCCTCCCTTCCTTTCTCCTTCGCTCCGCATCGGCCCACTCGGCGGCCTGCTCCGCGCGCCTCCCCTCCTTCCCGCTTCCCACGCGTGCGCCCGCAGCTGGTGGCCTGCTTCAACGCCCACGTGGCCCAACTCGGTGGCCTGGCCGCTCGGCCTTCACCATAGCACCCACACCCGCGTGCTCCCTTCCCTCTCTCACTGCATCACTGGCCCCACTCATCAATGCCACTTTCCTTTTCTTCCCCGCGCACTCCTTCCTTTCTTCACCACCGGTGATGGCGCTGCTAGCATGGCAAGTCACCGCCATCACGCATGCAAGGCAGGTAACCAATTGCGCCCACGCCCCGCTCCCCTTCCATTTACCGCACCCTGTCCGGCCTATAAATCACCGAGCAAAACCTCTCCTCCTCCCATTTCCTCTGCTCGCACTGAAAGCTCTCACCGTCGCCGTCAATTCACCTCTCCCATGCCTCAATCCTCGACGTCGATGACTCCTGAAGCTCTGCCATGACCCGACGCAACCATAGGTGGCCTCAATTCCTTGATTTGGTTTCGGATTGCTCGAATTCACCCTCACCCGCACCATTCTCTCTCTAGTTCGCTACCAATGTCGACCAGCCCCTTCGGAGCCCTCCCAGACACCGTTCTCCCTTCCTTCGACCCTGCGGTGAGCTTCTTAGTCTTCCTGTGCTTTCCGTTCATCAAATAGCGCCCTGGAACGCCATACCGGCAAACTCTAGATGCCGCCGACCATGGCGCCACCGCGGGACATCGCTCCGGCGCATTCCCCGCCCTCGGGTTGCATCCCAGTGTGTTCGCGAGGTCTTGCACTTCACGTCAGTGGGTTCGGGGTTGGTTTGGGATGGCCGGAATCGCTGAACCAGCGTTCGCCGCCGTGTTCGCCTCACCACCAGCCATGGCGGGCTCACCGGTGGTACTATGCGGCTGGTGGAGGTCATCCCGTGCACCCTGCGCCGTCGGATCCATCCGGACGCCCACAATCAGAACGTACCGGTTCAGATCATAACCGGTCCACCGTGGCTGTGGACTTGGTCCACCCCGTCACGTCAGCGCGCGCCCACGCACACGTGGTGCACCGCGCCAGTCCACATGCGCCACATGGCAGCCCAGTATGCAGCAGCGGTCAACACCCGGTCAGCCGCACACATTTTTCAAAAAAGCCCCTCAATTTCTAGTAAATCAACCTGCAGTCCATAACAGTTCAAATAAATTATTATTCACTCCAGTTTTTATTCATTTGACCCTGTATTTTCCAGAAATAGTACGTGTAGTCCACTAACCATGTAAATTCATATTTTTATTGTTTTAATTCAAAAATAAGTTCAGTTTATTTATAGAAATGCCATTGAACCTTATTTCATGCATAACTTTTGTGTTTTAAGTCCGATTTGAGTGATTCTTTCGCTCACGTGTTTGTAGCAGTACGTAGAATAGTTTTATAAGCTTTTCCATCTATGTTTTTACTATTTGGTGTATTGTTCTAATAAAAGTCTATTTGTATGCATGTAATGATTAGAATTATGATTGATTGGTGATTTGGAACACGATTAGAGGGTGAGCAATTTGTGGTAGCTGAGGACCAGCAACAAGATCAGCAGTACCAGGATAACTTTGAGGAAGTCAAGTGTACCAAAGGCCCTTTGTACCTATGAACTATTACAATTCATATTCATGCATGTGTCTAATTTGATATACCTTTAAGGACTTTACCTAGATTATTACTTGTACCACATATCCTTGTTACGTCGGGTTTGGGTACGCATTTGGATAGATGCTGCAACGCTTAACATAAAATAACTATTAAACATGGCTAAAGGCATTATGCAATGTGATAAAATGGAGCTTTTTAGCAACAAATGGGAGGCTAGAGTACGGGGTTGAGTACTCTAGTGCCTCTCCATACGGACTTAATCCTGAAGCGGCCACCCAGGAGGTTTCGTACAACCTCAAGTATCATACTGCTCTGACTTTATCCTATTAACTAGATTGTACTAGCTCGTTTGTAGCTTTCCGTAAGGGCAAGAGGGGGGCACTAGTTGGTATGTTTCCTTACCTGCTAGGGTGTGTGTACCGTGTCGTGACCACGCGTGCCACTCCTAGAGGAGGGCCATATACAGCTAGACGGCTGAAACCTTAGCAGCTACGACTTGTTAGTGCGACTAGCTAAGGGTTACATAGTGAACCCATGCCACACTTCCTAGGTAGAGGTGTTGTGGACCTTGAAAACCCTGGCATAGGGAATCACGGCTCGGTTGGTAAAGTTATACAATTTCTGCAGAAATTTTTTACCTGTTATAACAGCCGTGCTCACGGATATGAGTGGTCTAGATCCTTAGTGATTAGTGGTTACTATGGATGGATGGAAATTGATATAAACTTGATTATACTCTAATATCACTTGGGAATTGGGACTGTTCACTAAAGTAGTTATTCAGGATGCTAAAACTTGATCAACTAAAATTGCGAACCGCGGTCAAACCGTGTCTAGCCTTTTGAGCCTCATAGATCCCTTTGATATACTTGCTAAGCATGGTGAGCTTACACTTGCTTTACATCTAATGAAAATCTCAGATGGGTAACATATAATGGATATGAAGAGTTTTTGAAGGATGTCCAGGACTACTAGGGAGACGTTCACTAGTTAGAGTCCTTGTGGCAGATTGGGCTAGTATTTCTATTGTGTGTAATAATGTTGACAATGAGCAAACTATGTATTAACATTATGATGAGATATGCAAAGTAAAAAGTACTTTACTTTGATATTATTGCAATTTATGATATATGTGTGTGTTTGGACATCCTAGGCGCACATATATGAGTACTTGATTTCGCTATGCAAAATTGGGTGCAACACCACCCTCCTTGTGTGGTAGGCCATGATGACGCCTGACCCCTTCAGGCTGCTCTCCTTCAGGATGTGGATGGTGGCGATGTGATCCTAGATCTTCTTCTTGTCCTTCTCCGGGACGGCCACTTCCTCCACTACTCCCGGGCCTCATCGATCAGGCGCCCAGTGAACTCCGGCTGGACGGCGGCGGCGTTCTTGAGGTAGAACCACTACGAGTGTCACCCCTTGTTGGATGTCGACAGTCGCATCGGCGGGTACTCTCCATTTTGATTATTCTAGAGCTAGATGGCAGTGCACCCCATCAGCATCTGTAGCTCCTGCCTCTTCTTCTAGAGGGTGATGGCGAAGAAGTACCTCCAGAGATTAAAGTGGGGGCTGATCCCTAGGAATCTCTTGCACAGGGCGACGAATGCCGCCATGTACTAGATTCCATTGGGATTGAGATGCTGCAACTCAATCGTGTAGTAGTGCAGTAGCCGCCAAAGAAATCTATGGGCGGGGGTAGTGAACCCACGCTCATGGAAGTGCACGAACGACACCATGTAGCCATCGAGCGGCGATAACAGCCACTCCTCGGCCTAGGTCCGCACGCGGAGAAGGCCACGATGGATGAGGCCCTCCATGCGCTGGAAGGTGATGTCAGAGCGACACCACGGATTCATTGGAAGATGGGAGCGGTTGGATGTGAGCTCGACAGTGGTGGGGATGTGGATGCAGGAAGACTAGGCGATTGGCGGCAGCGGTTGCAGATGCGAAGGAAAGAAGGCAAGGTATGAAACCTAGGGGTGAACTCTTTAGTTTTATAGGGATGACAGGCGCGAGGAAACCAACCGCCTGCCCAAATCTCTGCGCCTACCATGATCTGCCACAACATCATGCCATGGGATATGTGCACGCAATCTCTATCCGTTCCCTCAAAAACTTGCCGGACGTTTTGCCTCTCCAGATAGGTCATGACTTATCACAAGTGCAAGGAATACGGATCTAAAAACTCCTCTATGGCCCGTCTGGGCCCGAGAGCTCAAAGGTTGGCCCATCAATGGGTTCGACAACTGCTCTAGGCACCTTCAAGGTAAGGAGGTAGAAAGGGATGGGTCCGCTAGCGACCAGCACCTAGGCGCACAAGCGTTGTGGGCATCCTGGCCCACGTTCGAGTCTTGGCCGAATACGATCCATGGTTTTTTCCCTAAGGAAGGAAGAGAGCCCTCAGGACCGATCGAATGGACCCGAGAACTATATGGATTGACCATTGAGAATCTAGAGTCGGTCACCAGCTGGCCCTAGCTAGATCCCCATGAATGGGATACCAGGGCCCCAATCAGGAAACACCTTTTCCAACCCACCAAATCTCATGGCCATACCCACGAAGGGTCTGGTCTCGATGAAAGGGAACCACCATTCCTAGGTTACGCCATGGGCTACAAAAGAAGGCCAAAGCCGTTAGAGTCCTCCCGTTCGGAAAAGCCTCTGAATGAGTATTCTGCTCCTTCGAAGGCTCGGGGGCTACTATCGAGGACCAATACTAGAGTACCCGAAGAGGAGGGGCTAATGGTCGTTATACGTTAATCCATCCAGGCAGTCAAGGGTGCGACTACAGCTCCAAACTACACTAAGGCCATGGGCTCCACCTCGCCCAACCTCTAGGGGCGGGCTCCGCCACGCCCAACCCTAAGGTCATGCGATCCGCCTCGCCCGACCTCTGGGGACGGGCTTCACCTCGCCCAACACCAACGCTACGGGCTCCACCTCACCTGACGTCTGAGGGCAGGCTTCGCCTCGCCCAACATCTGAGGGCGGGCTCTGCCTCACCAATGTCTAAGGGCTGGCTCCGCCTTGCCTAATGTCTGATGTTGGGCTCTGCCTCGCTCGATGTCTGAGGGCTGGCTCTACCTTACCTGACGTCTAAGGGCGGGCTCTGCCTCGTCCGACGTCCGACGGCGGGCTCTGCCTCGCCTGACTTCCAAGGGCAGGCTTTGCCTCGCCTGACGTTCGAGGGTTGGCTTCGCCTCGCCCGATGTTCGAGGGTAGGCTCCACCTCAATCGATGTCTAAGGGCTAGCTTCGCCTAGCCCGATCCCTCGGGCACGGCTCCTAACAAAAGCTCACGCCCCCACCAACCACTACGGGCCAGAAAGTACAACCCAAGGTCAAAATTCTATCATCGTGTAGGGAGCAGTCATGTCTCAACATGACCTATGCCCACGACATGTCATTCTAGGAAACTCAACATCACCTACAGTGATGGACGCATGGTCACTATGCTGCCTACTCCCTGTACAGCCACTGATCAGCATGTTGGTTTGCCGCGTCGCTCGCCGGGGTGAAGTGGGACGTCACGATCCTCTGACAACGCCAGGGCATGGCATCATTGGCGAACAGGCGCCTGGCGTGGAGTCGTCCCTATCACCACCTGTAGTGTCGGCGGGACCCGCACAAAAGAAAAGAAAGGCCCAGTGATCATGAAGGACTTCCTCTCCCTCTCGCACTCCTTTCTTCACCCACTGTAACCCCTGCTTTCCCTTGGCCTATAAAAGGGAAAGCTGGGCACCCCACTAAGGGGCATCGCAACACATCACACTTGATCGGATAATCGGATGATCGACTCATCTGATCATCATACCAACACATCACACTCGAACCCCGAACACACAGCTGAGGGATAACCAAGCTCTCAGCACTCGTTTGTTCCCTTCACCAGAGACTTAGGACATATCCCTCTCTCGACCGTTTTTACCCCTACTATGAACTTTTAGTGCTAGTAACACGAGCAACAACAACAAACTAGACGTAAGGACATTCTGCCTGAACCAGTATAAACCTTGTGTCCTCTTAACACACCATCCGAGCCAGACGTGCAATATTAGAAATTTACCTGTTGGTGTTTACTCGAAAGACCGACACAACCACCCCTTGATCCTTGTCTCCAAACTTTTTAAGAGGATGGTTGTTGATGTCTTTGTTTATCATAAATATTGCAAATCCCATAGTTGCATCATGGCACTGACCTTGCAGCTTGAACAAAAATGGTCAAAACTTTGTGGTGAAGTTGGGAACTACACCACCAATGATAGCTGTAAGATGAAGTTCCCAAGGTCAAGCTTATGACCATAAACAAAGCATTGCCGGGAGATACCCCGGATTATTATAAAAAAAGAAGAGGGGTTATTATAAAAACAACTTTCTTATTGATAAAAAACAAGAACATGTTATCAAGTTAGTATGCACCTTTGGGTATTCTTGTGTGTTAACTCTTTTAGGTTAAGATCAAGAAGAACAGGGGACATATGATGCCTAAAAACATGAGAGCTGCATCAACTACATACCTTGATGATCTTTGATTATGAAACACACTAAAAAAGGAGACCCCGACATTACACAATTGACTTTTACACAAAAGTCCAAGCCTGGGGGAGGATGGTGAGAATCCCAAAAGTTCCATGCACAAAAATGATGATGACGATGTTAGCTCTATCTTGATATAAAAAAGAGAGAGAGAGAATAATGAGAAAAAACAAACTAAATGTTCACCAACTTCTTTAACTCATGCTTGTCTCCATTGGATATATCTTGATCATGCAAAATCATGCTTTCTATTGTTTATGTCATATACTCTGGTTTGGGTGTATTTGATCAATACACCCATAGGAGTTCTAAATTAAGCATGGTGCTTAGGTTAAAATAGCCTTCTTTAATCAAAACTTGACATGGTGTTAAATTTTGGTTAGTGAACTTAGAGTATTACTTTTATAAATAGTAGAAGTTATCTAGTGTGGAGATGAATCAAGGCTAATTCTTACATTGCAACCCTTACATTAGCCTTGCTTGAGTTGAAACTAAAAATAATAATAATAATAAGTTAGGTGAACACTTAAAAAATGTATACAATAATTAATAAACAATAATAATAAAATAATTTAAGCTCCCCGGTGTTCAAACCGGGAGAGCCCTTGTTTGTTTCCACCGTTGTTTCTTTTTGTCGAATAAAATAGGTACAAAAAAAATAAGTGTGGGGGAGATCCCTCAAACATGACGAACACACATTAGAGATCTCCCACCAACACGTTGCACAACCATCAGACGATCCATCATGCATGGAAGACAAGATAGAAAGTTTCAGAGAGGATTGGCTAAACTTCTAGTTTAGCCAAGCCATCTTTGATCCCCCTTAACTCCATCCTCTTCAACGATGGTTTGTGCAACACTACCCTCAGCTCCCTCCAAATCTGAGTTTGAACAAACATAAATCTTGATCACTAAAATTAAACTCAATTCATCCCTGTTATCTCCTCCTAATGAACAATGCCCCTATCAACCACACTTCATCTAATTTTTTTTTGAAAAGTGACTGTGGGGGGTACGACCCCAGATACCCACGACAGACCACATGGGCTACGCACCCAGGGGCGGCCCAGCCCACAAGACGAAGCCTTGCGGGGCACGACGCTGCTTGGCGCCTCCCGCAAGACACCGGGAAGATATCCTGAAGATACTACAAGATCTGTTAGGATACGTATGATCCCATGATTCCTGTAATCTGTTATTACTTTCTGGTTATCTTCTAGATCTAACCGACTTGTAACCCTGCCCCGGACTATATAAGGCGGGTAGGGACCCTCTCCAAACTCACGCAATATCATACGATAGTCAATACAATCCAACATACCACAAGAGTAGGGTATTACATCATACTGACAACCTAAACCTATCTAACTCGTGTGTCTCTGTTGCCTTCTTGTTCTCGATTACACGCATCTTTGCCGATCAATCTACCTTCGTAGGATACCCCTCGAAGGACTACCAATGATATTCTATCAAGAGTTGCCGCACTAGGTAGGGGTGTGTGTGTTGTTTCCATGTCGAACAAGATGGTATGTTCCGCAAGCTCTTTGTCCCTCCCATAGCCCGGCTAGATATTCACGGTCGGATCGATCTCGTGGATCATCAAAGCCGACGGAGTCAGAGAGCTCATCGAGCCGATGCAGATCAATGCTACGCCGATCACCCCAACACCTACGACTATAGATCCAATCTCGAATTCACCTCCGAGGTCGCCGTCGTCGACAATTCGCTGCCCGCTCCCCCGCTACCAGAGGAGGCGAATCAACAATGACGATCCGATCGCATCGATCGATCAGGTCAGCTAGAAGCTCACCGATTGCCTCTCCATCACAGAATCAGTCTGACCACTCTAGTCCAATGTCGATCACCCTCCGATCTAGATCTATCAGAGGCTGCTCAGGAAACTCCAGGGGTCATGGCCCTACCCTTTGGGCTCACCAACACTGTCGCCGCCTGTCAAGATGCCCTCAGGGGCAACTTTGCCGACCAGGTTGGAGATGTCCATCCTCTTGCCTACCAGATCATCGACTAGCTCCCGCATGACTGTCAACATGCTACACGTTGGCCGATGCCCCGGAGCATCCCTCCAAACCATCTTGGAGGAGAATTTGGACTTCAAGTCCTAGGGCTCTACGGAGACCATCGCTGAGACCACAACCGAGCAACTTCCTCTCCCTCCTTTCCATGGGGGCACAATCTTCAACGCCAGCGTTGACAACCCCCCCACGAGATAGGGAAACTAAGGAGGACCACACCGCCCGCGTTAATAGGAACATCAATCGTGCGCAGCGCTGAGCAAACGAGGCTATCCTTGTGATGGTCGAGTCTTAGCTTGACTCACAAGGAAGGCCACACCAACTCCACCGCAACCTCGATGATCAATTTGTCCATGTTGATGGGCCACGATGTCTACAAGACCCCAAGCGCCAACCTAGCCGTGGCCGCCAATGAGCTCGCTAGGCTCCCGTAGACACTGGAGGTCGCCAAGGTCACCGCCATGCTTAAAGCGGCGCACTGCCAGGTCAACAAAATCTACTAGGATCAGAGGCCTTTGTGCTGCACAAGCTCAATTCGTTGATTAGCCACGCTAAGATCTGATCGCCGCCTAAGTCATTTCACCGACCAACACCATGATCACAGACAACCCCTCTAGGGGGAGCTAGGGGCAACCACATCGAACACCCTCGCCAAGATGACCAGGAGGTCGACCAAGACGTCCGAGTGCATCTCAATAATCTCTGAGATGCATGATGATGTATTGACGAGCACCGCTTCAGTCGCCATGAAGAAGAAGTACGTCGCAGTCAAGAGTACGAGCAAGAGTTCAGTAACCTAGACTCAGCTCTCGAGCCGCTCAACGACGGCAATACTGTAGACCACGGCGCCGACAATCCCGAAGGGCCCCTAGCTTTCATGAGGGCACTCCTAACACTCCAGTGGCTCTATGGTTTAAAAATCACTAGGGTCGAGCCCTACGAGGGACGGATGAACCCCACACAGTGGCTATAGGCTTACGCCACTGCTGTTCGCGCCACCAGAGGAGATACTAGTGTCATGGCAAACTATCTTCTGGTAATGCTCACACCAACCGCAATGAACTGGTTCACAAGCCTTGCCACGGACTCCATCGGATCCTAGGAAGAGCTAAAAAAGTCTTCACCGACAACTACATGGCTACGTGTACTCGGTCGGACACCAAGCATGATCTGAACCCCATTTACCAGAAGCCGTCCGAACTCCTCTGTAGCTACATTAGATGTTTTTCTGAGATGAGGAATTTTATTCCTAACATCACGGAAACTGAGGTCATCACCGCCTTCGTTCGAGGACTCCATCACCGTGACCTCCGCTCCAAGTTCAACCGTAAGCCACCCACGGGGATTGGCGAGATGATTATGACCGTCAACCAGTATGCCGACGACGAGGAAGCCGAGGTGCATTTCAACGAGGATGCGGGCACTTATCGCCCAACTCGCCGTACCGATGACCGGCACCACAGCATCCACCGCTACGATGACCACAATCACCATCGGGACAGTGGCCGTGATCAGCTAGAAGGATCCAAGTATGGTCAATATCGCCGCCGCCGACCGGACCACATCGTTGCTGCCGTCGAAGAACCTCAAGCCAAGTGTAATTATGACGAGCAATACAAGAAGATCCTCGATGGCCCATGCCCTCTCCACAAGAATGCCAAGCATAAGATGAAGGACTGCCTCAGCTTTGCTAAGGAGTTCTAGGCCAAAAAGCCGGATGACGACAACAACGATGGAGCCGGAGGTCGCCGACCACCTGGGGGCAACAATAATGCTTTCTAGGATCATGACAAGGTGGTCGCCACCATCTTCGGGGGCCCCGCCTCCACAGAAAGCAGAAGAGAATGGAAGCTCATCGCCCACTGGGTGCTCGCCATCAACGTGGAAGACGCCACCGCCAACCCCAGCTATCGCCCCTAGTCCGAGGTCCCCATCACTTTTAGCAGGGCCAATCAGTGGACGGACATCCCTTACACAGGGTATTTCCCCCTTGTCCTCGATGCAACTGTCTAGAAAGTGCTCTTTAGAAAAGTGCCCATCGATGGCGGGAGCGCTCTGAACCTCCTCTTCACCAAAGCCCTAAAGGAGCTAGGGCTCGGGATAGGAGATCTCACACCCTCCGACTCCTTCTGGGGTGTGGTACCTTGCAGGCCATCCAAACCGCTTGGAGAGATCACCCTACCAGTACAGTTCACCATGGCAAGCAACTACCGCATCGAGCACATCAACTTTTACGTCGCCAACTTCAACACCACCTACCACGCCATACTTGGTCGGCCAGCTTTGGCCAAGTTCATGGTTGTACCGCACTATGCCTATCTGGTGCTAAAGATGCCTTCGCCTGCAGGAGTCCTGGCCCTGCGGGCCAACCTCTCCATCGCCTACACCTATGAGACAGAGAGTCTCGCCCTCTCCGAAGCCACCAACCTCTACATGTAGATGGCCAGTGTGGTCACCGACACCAAGACGGTGCCCATCGACGACGTGGAGATCCCATCGCTGGAGCCTCCTCGCGCCTCCACCAAGTCCAAGGAAACCAAGGAGGTCGGCCTTGGCCTCGATGACCCCTCCAAGACCATGAAGATTGGGGCTCACCTTGACCCCAAATAGGAAAGCGTGCTTGTCTCCTTCCTATGTACCAACGCTGATGTGTTTGCTTGGAAACCTGTAGACATGCCGGGGGTACTACGAGAGAAGATCGGGCACTCCTTGAATGTCTCGCCGACCGCCAAACTGATCAAGCAGAAACTCCAATGATTCGCGCCAGACAAGAAGGAGGCTATTAGGGTAGAAATAAAATGGCTCCTAGCTACCGGATTCATAAAAGAAGTGTATCATCCTGAGAGGTTAGCAAACCCTGTTCTTGTTCAGAAAAAGAATAAAGAATGGAGAATGTGTGTTGATTACATTGATCTTAACAAACACTGCCCTAAGGACCCCTTCGGTCTGCATCGGATAGACAAGGTTGTAGACTCCATCGCCAGCTGTGAACTGCTCTCCTTCCTCAACTGTTACTTCTGCTATCACTAGATATCCCTCAAGGAAGATGACCATATCAAGACGTCATTCATCATGCCTTTCGGTGCGTACTGCTACACCACCATGTCCTTCGGACTCAAGAATGTCGGGGCGACATACCAAAGGGCCATCTAGATGTGCCTCGATCAACAGATAGGCCACAATGTCGAAGCTTACATCGATGATGTGGTTGTCAAGTCCAAGACCGCCGATAATCTCATCGCCGACCTCGAAGAAACGTTTGCCAACCTGAAAAGGTACCGATGGAAGCTGAACCCTTCAAAGTGCATCTTTGGAGTTCCATTCGGTATACTCCTAGGCTACATCGTCAGAGCCCATGGCATCGAACCCAACCCCAACAAGGTCTCTGCCATCACCAACATGAAATGGCCAACATCCATAAAGGATATATAGAAGCTTATAGGTTGCATGGTTGCTCTCAGCCGCTTTATATCATGCCTCGGCAAAAAGGGACTACCGTTCTTCAAACTCCTCAAGGCTTCCGAGCGCTTTTCCTGGTCAAAGGAGGCAGATACAGCTTTCAAGTAGCTCAAGTTTTTTTAACAAAGCCTCTGATTATGACGGCGCCTCGACCAGATGAAACTTTACTGATCTACATCGCTGCCACTTCTCGCGTCGTTAGCACAGCTATCGTCATCGAACACGAGGAGGTCGGGCACACCTATAAGGTGCAACGTCCGGTCTACTTCATCAGCGAGGTACTTAATGTGCCCAAAACTCGTTATCCTCAGGTCCAAAAGTTGTTATACGCCATTCTGATCACATCATGCAAGCTTCGCCATTACTTTGAGTACTACAAGATCGTCGTGGTCACTGAGTTCCCTCTAGGGGGCATTCTCCACAATAAAGAGGCCAATGGCCGCATCATCAAGTGGGCTATTGCACTCGGCACTTACTCCATTGAGTTTAGAAGCAGGCCTACCATCAAGTCACAGGCGCTCGATGACTTTGTCACTGAGTGGACCAAGATCCAAGAGCCCATCCCCGCTACATGCCCCAAGCACTGGATGATGTACTTCAATGGCGCCCTCAACATCAACGGTGCTGGTGCTGACATTTTGTTCATTATGCCAACCAAGGATAAGCTCCAATATGTTCTCCGAATACATTTTCCAGCCTCCAACAACGTCACCAAATATGAAGCATGTCTCCACGGACTCTGTATAGCTGTTGAGATCGGCGTCAAATGCCTAATGGTATATGGGGACTCTGGGCTGGTCATCAACCAACTCAACAAAGACTGGTCCTGCTCCAGTGTGAAGATGGGCGCATACTGCGCTGAAATTAGGAAGCTTGAAGGGAAGTTCTATGGTATCGAGTACCACTATGTGGTATGAGATCAAAATCAGCTCGCCGACCACCTATCTAAGATAGGCTTTTCTCACGCTGTGATTCCACCTAGGGTTTTCGTTCAAGACCTCTTTATGTCATTTATTAAGGAACAGAAGGAAGTGCAAGAAATTCCACCTGCTGAGCAGCTGGTACTTACAGAACACTCGCCAGTTGCCGATTGGAGGGAACAGTTCATCAAGTACCTCACTAGCGTCGAAGTAACCACCGACAAGACTGAAACCAAATGCCTAATCTGTCGAAGCAAACACTACGTGCTGGTGAATGGGAACTTGATGAGGAAAAGTGCCAAGGAAGGGATACAGTAGAAATGCATCACCCAAGAATAGGGAGTGAAACTACTTCTCGAAATTCACTCTAGTTCCTGCGGCAACCACACGGCCTCAAGAAACCTGGTGGCAAAGCCTTCCGAGCTGGTTTTTACTGGCCCATGGCTATCACCGACACTGAAGACCTCGTTCGACGTTGTGAAGGATGCCAATTTTTTGCCATGCAAAAACATGTGCCGGCACAAGAACTACAGACCATCCCAGCTTCCTGCCCCTTCGCATGCTGGGGACTGGATATGATCGAGCCCTTCAAGCCAGCGCCAGGTGGTTTCTGGTATGTGTACGTCGCCATTGACAAGTTCTCCAAGTGGATCGAATACAAACCGCTTATTTTAGCCACTACAAAGAAAGTAGTTGAGCTCTTCAAAGATATCATTCACAGATTTGGTCTCCCGAACAGCATTATCACAGACCTCGAAACTACATTTACTGGCCATCATTTTTGGGACTTCTGCGAAGAATGATGCATCTCTGTCAAATATGTCTCTGTTGCCCATCCTAGAGCCAACGGCCAGGTCGAATAGACGAACGGCATGATCCTTGATGCCCTCAAAAAGAGGCTATATTAGAAAGAAGAAAAGCATCTATGTAGATGGCTCAAAGAGCTACCAGCTATGGTCTGGGGACTGCGCACTCAAGCTAGTCGCAGTACCGGTGTGTCTCCATATTTCTTGGTCTATGGCATAGAAGCCATACTACCAGCAGACATTACCTTCCGAGCACCTAGGGTGGAACATTATGATGAAGAGCAAGTCGTAGCTATTTGGATAGAGGACATTGACAGGGCCGAGGAGGAACGCCTGATCACCTGCGTCTGCACAGCCAAATATCTAGAAGGCTTACGGAGATACTACAACCGCAACATCAAATGTCGTTCATTTGTGTCGGTGACCTCGTTCTCCACTGAAAGCAAAAACTAAAGGGATGCATAAGCTCTCCTCCCCTTGGGAAGGGCCTTACGTGGTCAAAGAGGTTACCCGACCAGGGTCTTATCGGGTATATGACTTGGACAGAATCGATATCCCCAATTCATGGCATATCGAGCACATTATACATTTCTATCCTTGAAACGCTCTAGATATGTATTCTCCACTCCATGATGAATAATGTTTTGATCGCCATAATTTGTCTCCATTATTTCTCCATTACGATTTGATCTCCACTTACGGTCGTCGAGCTCTAAGCTACTCCTTAATGGACTCCAATATGAGATCACCATAAATGCTCCGCCACATTTCTCCATATCTCCAACATGTGATCACCATAAACACTCCGTCGTGTTTCTCCATATCTCTGAATTGTTTCCCAATCACCGAGCAGCACACGTTTTATTTTGTACTCTATGGAGAAGACCCAGTCTCCGATCTCTCCCTACATGTGCTACAGGCTCCGCGCTCTATGTTATGTGTGGTCGGCTATGGTTCCTTGGTCACGCCTATTCCTCCTACACTTGCATGGGCTCTGCGCTCAATGTTATGGACTATGGGCTAGCCAAGGCCAAGAGCCCAGTAAAGAACTAACTGCACGGACGCTACTAATACTATGTCTATCTCCAAGTTATTTTGCCAACCGTTGAGCAGCATACATTCCGCTCTGTTCTCTATGGAGAAGACCCGGTCTCCGATCTCTCCCTACATGTCCTATGGGCTCCACGCTCTACATTATGGGTGGTCGGCTGCGGTTTCTTGGTCATGCCTGTTCCTCCTACACATGCACGGGCTCCACGCTCGATGTTATGGACTATGGGCTAGCCAAGGCCAAAGAGTTCAGTAATGAACTAACTGCTCGGACGCTACTTATACTATGTATAATCGCGTTAGGGTTAACACTACAACAATTTTTTCACCACAATACTAGCAAAATGCATAAACATGCCCTTGCACATCCTAACTACTCTCTCTAGTTAATATAGCATCTCTCCGAGTAGATCATCGGGCTTCGCCATCGCCGTCCATCTTGCCAAACAGGTCGACGTCGCTGGCCAGCTTCTTCGCTGCGTCTTCCACCTCATCTTCCAGCTGCTGATGCTCCGTCGCCTCCGTCCCTCTAGCGAATCCGGCCCCTATCGCTTGAAGGTCAATGGTTGGGTAGTGGGACTAGACGACCACAAGGGCGTGAGTAACGGCGGTAACGATGGCGTCGCGGTTGAAGCTCTTGAAGTTCTCCCACGCCGCCTTGCACTTATTGATGATGGTGTCCAGATGTGGCGGCCTGTCGTTGGGCTGAGGAGCCACCTCCAGGTAGACGTAGTTGAGCACCGGCTTGACTCCGACAACTACGGTGTCGAGCTTGCTGTGCTGGGTTCTGGCCTCCTGCTCTAGCACATCGAACTATGCCTTGACCCTTCGGTGATAGTCTACAGGTATTGCAAGGGTCCGTCAAGTCAAGAAACTACTCTAGCAGTAACTCCAACCACGAAGAACTCACTTTTAGCTCCTCGGCCAGCTTCTCCGCCTGCCCAGCCATCTTCTTCTCCTCCTCCTAGAGTTGCCCAATGGTTTGGCATAGCTGGCTGAGCTCTGCATCTTGCTCTACCAGCATAACTGTCGTTAGCAACAATATGACTTCAATAATGCAAAAGCAAAATCATCGATATGCCATACCTTTTCTTTGCTCAGAGACGATCCTAAGCCGCTCGGACTTCTGCTCTAGTTACGTGAAAAGACTCATCACCTGCTCGGAGTTGCATTTTAGCTACTCTGACTTGCCCCATAACTGCTCCGATGCAGTCGCCAACTGCTCAGACAGAGCCCCCTTTTGGTATTCCAGATCCCACGCTTGAGACTCGGCAAGATCTCGCTAGCGTTGGGCCCTCTGGACGTTTTTCTCCATTAACTTCATCACCTCCTTCAGCTTGGCATTTTCTTCAGCGAGGGGCTCCATCTTTTTTATCAGCTGGCACCATTGCTCGATAGTCCGAGCTATCCCCTACAAACATGCCAAGACCATGAAGCAAAGTCGATCTACAACATCAAAGATGAACATCGTAGACACTGTACTGACCTTGATCTGCTTCATCACTCCGGAAAGGGCTGACTCTAGCCTCCTAAGCTCCCTAGTGGTGTCCTCCTCCTCAACGACCACCACTTTGTCGCCCCGCTTGCGGAGGATTTAGACAGCTTGAGGTCGTGACTCCTCACGCTCAATCTCTTCTCCCTTGTCCTCCTCCTCCGCAGCTAGAGGCACCACCAGGGGGCTTGGTGGCCGGATAGCGTGTCTGACCATGCCCTCCGATGCCTCAGGGAGCGTTGTTTGCTCCTTGAGCGCCACTAGCTTATCCACCGTAGACTCTAGTGTGGCATCCACAACTCTAGCTGCCGCCTCCAAAGACCCAACAGCTTCCGCCATTGCCACAGGCATCACCGCTGACCTGTCCGCTGTCGCCACCAACCGTTCAGCACCGCCAAGTACATCAGCAGTGGCGGTCGACTCCTTCGTAGGCCGCCGAGCACTCGGGGACTCTGGGACAGGGTCTACCAGCATTGCCTCTGCCCTGGGACTAGCCCTCGGCTGCTCGTCAGTCTGAACGGGTGGGGTCAGATCCTCCGTATGCTTCGCTCTACATCAGATCAGCTCGTCAGTCACCACCGCAACAAGGAATCTGACAACAAAATAACTCCAAGGCAAGGATACTTACATGTCAGCCTGCCAGTACACTTTTCTGAACCGGCACTGCCTTCTAGAGCCCACAAGCATGGCCCTGGGGTCGACTTGCGTGCCCTTGGCTGGAGGTCTCACGGTCTCCAATGTCGGCCTTTCCTCCACCTATTGCTCAGGGACTTCCCTCGCCGGCTACTCAGGGACTCCCTTCACCAGCTACTCGGGTACTCCCTCCCCTCCCTTCGGTTGCTCCTCCATGCGCGTGCTGCACGGAGGTGTTTTAGTACTCGGAGGAGGGGCTACTGGAGCCCTGTCGTCCTCTGTCGACAGAAGATGCTCAATAGTCCACCAAGGGGTATCCCACAATGGTAGATTTATCAATGGGGGTGCGCGTAATCAGGAACCGGATGGTGACACAAGGCGCAAAGACAGCGATTTAAATAGGTTTGGGCTGTCTGATCAACATAATACCCTACGTCCTGTGTCTTTCGTGTATTGTATTGAGTATGAGATGTATTGATCTATCCACTAGGGGACCCATGCCTCTCCTTATATACTCTAGAGGGGTAGGGTTATAAGGAAAGTATCCTATTTGGTACTATACAATAGCTCGTGGTGCACGTCGAGCAGCGCCGTGCATGCCTTGATCTTGTGGGCTGGGCCACCTCTGATGGTGCGGCCCATGTCTTGTCTTATAGATATCGGGGGCCATACCCCCATACCTAGTCCCTGAGCCTGACAGTAGGTGACGTAGTCACGTGGTGCTAGGGTTAGAAAGTAAAAGACCAGCCGAGCAGGCAGGCAGCCCCTGGGCGTAGCCTCGAGATGAAAAGCACACATTCACCGCAAGGTGAAGTGTGCCCACTTAGTCCACGAGCCTGCTGGAAGATGAAGAATGAATCTTGTAGCAGGGTCAAAAAAAAAGAAGTCTGAAAACTTGCTGACATCGTCTGACATGCGCGTATCAAGACCCCAGACATGCTGCCCAAAATCAGCACCCTGATCCGAACAGCATGGAGTAGCTTGATAGCACACCGACGAGACGTAGCAAGATCCGAGCAGCAAGGGAGTCCCCAGCATCACTGGCGATGTCCGAGCACCGAAGAGCGAGGAGTCTCCGACGTCACTGGCGATGTCCGAGCACCGAGGAGCGAGGAGTCCCCGGTGTGGCCAGTGATGTCCGAGCACCAAAGAGCAAGAAGTCCCCGGCGTCGCTGGCGATGTCTGAGCACCGAAGAGCGAGGAGTCCCCGGTGTCGCTGGCAATGTTCGAGCATCGAGGAGCGAGGAGTCCCTAGCATCACTGGCGATGTCCGAGCACCGAAGAGCGAGGAGTCCCTGGCGTCGCAGGTGATGTCCAAGCACCAAGGAGTCCTCGGCGTCGCTGGTGATGTCCGAGCACCGAAGAACGAGGAGTCCCCGGCGTCGCTGGTGATGTCCAAGCACCAAAGAGCGAGGAGTCCCCAACGTCGCTAGCGATGCCCGAGCATCGAGGAGCAAGGAGTCTCCAACGTCGCTGGTGACATCCGAGTACCGAGGAGTCCCTGGCGTCGCTGGCGATGTCCAAGCACCGAGGAGTTAGGAGTCCCTGGCGTCGCTGGCGATGTTCGAGCACCGAGGAGTCGCCGGCGTCGCTAGCGATGTCCGCAAGGTGAAATGTGCCCACTTAGTCTTCGAGCACGAATAATCCGAGCACCGAGGAGTACCCGACGTAGCTGATGAGGAAGCACGAATGACGAACAGTCCGATCAACTAGTCATCGGCAAAGTGAGCATGGAGTAGAAGCGACAGGCAAATAGTCCGATCAATTGGTCGGCGACGAAGTCGATGAACCTAGCGGTCCAACAAGTTGATCGGTGGAGAAGTCTGAGCACCAAGTGATCTGATCACCTGGACGATGATCCTGCAATACAAATATGTAGAACGGGAAGTACATGATGTAAAAATATATGAACTCTAGAGAAAAATATACAATGGCGATGAAATAGCATATGTAGCTCGGTGATCAGTTGGTGTGAAGATGTAAGTATATTTAATATAAATCGCTCGACCAGTTAGTGTGTAGCTGAGTCTCCAGCCCTAGCTAGCCTATTTACCATAACGTCGAGCGCGGAGCCCGTGCACGTGTAGGAGGAACAGGCATGACCAAGGAACCGCTGCCGACCACCCATAACTGAGAGCGCGGAGCCCGTACCATGTGTAGGGAGGAGCCGGAGACAGGGCCATCTCTGGAGGTGTCCGAGCATCAACATGACTGTTCGAGGGTTTGGAAAATTGTTTGGAGAGCAAACATGGAGAAAACAGTTTGGAGAAACATCATGGCGATATACGGAGATTGGAGAATATTTAGGAAAATATTAAAGCGTGACTTAGCTTTAGACATAATGTCTGGTCGGCGTTGACAGCGAGCACCTAGCGTGCGGTGAGTTGTTGGTGAAGATGACCTCGAAGGTGGTTCTGAGATCAGATCTGCTATCGCAGGGGCTGGTGTAGCCAGTGATGAATCGTCATCGTGGACCAACATGGATCTCTAGGAGATTGTTGACGAGAACGCGTTGTTGATTTGAGGTCCATCTGGCTCGCCATGGGATCAAGCGCACAGCCCCTACCTAGCGTGCCAACTATCGACAGAAGATGCTCGGCAGTCCACCGAGGGGTATCCCACGAAGGTAGATTTGTCGGTGGGGGTGCGTATAATCAGGAACTGGATGGTGACACAAGGCACAGAGATAGCAATTTAGACAGGTTCGGGCCGTCTGATCGACGTAATACTCTACGTCCTGTGTCTTTGGTGTATTGATTGAGTATGAGATGTATCGATCTATCCACTAGGGGACCCCTGCCTCTCCTTATATACTCTGGAGGGGTAGGGTTACAAGGAAAGTATCCTATTTGGTACTATACAATAGCTTGCGGTGCATGCCGAGCAGCGCCATGCACGCCTTGATCTTGTGGGTTGGGCCACCTTTGATGGTGCAGCCCATGTCTTGTCTTGTGGATACCGGGGGGCCATACCCCCACATCATCTGACCACTTGGACATCGCCGCACTTTATGTTCGGGTGGTCTGGTCACCGCCAAGCGAGATGCCAACTAGTTTGCGGGGAACAGCACCCACTATCTTCCTCTTCTTCCGGGCTGGCTCATCAACCGCTGCCCTCTTCCCCCAAACTTTCTTCGACACCGGGGGGGTACTCTCCGTCCGACCAGCGTCTGTGCCTTCGGACTCTGATGAGGCGATGGCCGCATCTTCTTCAGGCCGAGCCAGTGGCTGGGTGTCTACTGCCTACGACCAATCGCCCCTCGTCATGCCCGAGAAGTACACCACTCTTTCCTGCGAATGGATCGTTGCATAAGTGAATTAGTTCACTGCTCAACAATGGTAATGGCTAAAAAAGCATCACAAACAAAACAATTTGGATGGTTACCTAAGAAGGCAGATTTGTACAGTTGAAGGCCCTCATCTGCCTTGACATGCTGAATGAGGCATTTGGAGCGAATAGCTCTATGGCCCGCTCTAGCATGTCATCCCTCGACAGCCTCCCCATGCTCTCCCGGGTGCCGTCGCTGTCACCCTTGAAGTCAAAGACCGGGTGGGCCCTCTCCTTGTAGGGTTGGACACAGCGCACTATGAAGCTCGCCGCCACCAGTCCGTCGTTAATCTCCATGCCTTTTATTAGGTTGAGGAGCTCCCTCACCTGCTCCATGTCAGCACTGCTCGGCTTCTCCAACTAGCTCTTTTGGCTCTCCAGGATGTGGTCGACGTCGCAGCGGATTGTAGGATGGCTCTGCTTCATGTAGAACCACCTGGCGTTCCACCCTTTCGGTGAAGTATTCAGTGGTATAGTGATGTACTCGCTCACCCTCCCGTCCCGGAGTTGAAGATATACGCCGCCAACCACCTTGGAACCACCGCCGCTCTTCTTCTTCAACCAGAAAAGGTGTCTGAAGAGGTTGAAGTGTGGCAGAACCCCTAGATATGCTTCACGGAAGTGGATAAAGATCGAGATGTGCAAGATGGTGTTTGGGTGGAGATTGCATAGACTAGTTACCCAGAACTCCAACAGATCCCTCAGGAAAGGATGCACAGGAAATCCTAACTTATGCTAGAAATAATCCTCAAACACCACTACTTCATCAGTATGAGGCATTGGGAAGGGCTCACCACTGGCTGGCCACCATCCGACGGTGACTTAATCAGAAAGAATGCCCGCCTCCACCATCCTATTGATCTCCGCCTCCCCATCCTCGATGGCACCCATTCCTCATCACGGCTGGCTATGGCGGTCGCCTTCTTCGGCTTCACAGCTCCCTTCTTTGGTGCCATTTCTCAGATCTGATTTGGGATTGGCGATGGAAGCGCATATGGATCTAGAAGTGTGAGGGCTGAGGAGGAAGACGAAGTGGCAAAGTGGCAGAGGTGGGAGAGTGGGGTGTGGCAGCGCATTTATATAGCACTCCCCCCACTCTTTCGCATTCGAGGGTTTTTGGGAAACCGCTCCACAAATTGTGTCCCTCTGAATTCTCTGAAACCGCATGGTGGGCTGTTACCTAGGCTTCCACACAACTGCAACCCGTATCACCCATTTTACACTGCAATTTGTTACTGCTCGCCAAATATTCGTTGATTTCTCCACCATCTGTTACGGCTTAGTACTTACTACTATACAGCCATTACTCCGATTGTTTCTCTAGGATTTGTTTTCTCCAAGTTTTCCTCTTGTGGCTTGGGGACTGCATCAGCACTATGACTTGGTTCCTAACTGCACTAGGGACTTTTTTTCTGTTGACTGTTTTTTCTGACCCTAGCACCACGTGACCACGTCACCTATTGTAAGGCTCGGGGACTAAGTGGGCACACTTCACCTTGCGGTGAATGTGCTTTTCTCATCTCAAGGCTATGACCAGGGACTGGCTGCCTACTCGGCTAGTTATCTACTTTCCTTCTACTTTGGACCCTGGCACCACATGACTACGTCATCTACTGTCAGGCTCGGGGACTAAGTGGGCACACTTCACCTTGCAGTGAGTGTGTTTGCTTTAATCTGGAAGACTTGCGCCTCTTGAAGCTGAAGAAGATTATCTCCCTTTCTTGTGGTCGGACTCTAAGTGGGCACACTTGGTCCACTGCGAAGAATTTTTCGATTCTAAACTTGAGCTCCTTACATCCTTATGGCAAGCCATATTTGGGTCACACTGCTCGGCGATGATTCACGCTGCTCGGCGATGGTTCATGCTGCTCAGCTCACACTGCTCGACAATAGCTCACAACTACTCGACAACTCATCATGGTGGTTGGCCCATGAGTTTGACTGCTTGGCTTCGTCCGCACCTGCTCGAACAAGCTCAAGACAGCATTGCATAATAGATACAAGGCGCTCAGGGACTAGCTGTGGGGGGTATGACCCTAGATACCCACGGCAGACCATATGGGCTACGCCCCCAGGGGCGGCCTAGCCCACAAGACGAAGCCTTGCGGGGCACGATGCTGCTCAGCACCTCCCACAAGACACCAGGAAGATATCCTAAAGATACTATGAGATCTGTTAGGATATGTATGATCCCATGATTCCTGTAATCTGTTATTACTTTTCGGTTATCTCCTAGATCTAACCGACTTGTAACCCTGCCCCCGGACTATATAAGGCGGGCAGGGACCCCCTCCAAACTCACGCAATATCATACGATAGCCAATACAATCCAACAGACCACAAGAGTAGGGTATTACGTCATACTGACAGCCTGAACCTATCTAACTCGTGTGTCTCTGTTGCCTTCTTGTTCTCGATTACACGCATCTCTGCCGATCAATCTACCTTCGTGGGATACCCCTCGGAGGACTCCCGACGATATTCTATCGATAGTGACATGTTCATAACATCTTTAAGATAGAAGCTTGCATAAAGTTTGTTCCATATACATACACTTATGCTTGTGGAAATCATGTTGACTAAGTTGTTGTGAAGTATGATATAGTTCTAACTTAGAGATCCTACCATTTCTACTCTAAGTACTTGGAGAATTTGTTTTGATAAAAATATAAAACCATAGTATCACATACTCCTCAATTGGTGAGCAATTCCTACCAAAGCCAAATTTGACATGTTGCAAAGTTTGAAGCCTTCCACATAAGCTGCTTGTTATTGTGTTGAGTTTGGTCAAGTCTTGTTGACCCCTTGAAAGCATCTAGGCCCCTTGTTGGGTTTTGGTGATTAATGACAATACAAGATTACTATGACTAACGTGTGTTTTGCAGAGACAATTAAGTTAGGTCATGGTAATGGAGATCAATTGGGCAAATCAAGGTGGGCATGCCCCTACGATGGAAATCGTTTTGGTTTACAAAGGATGGACGACAAGGTTAAGGATGACTAGTACTAAGTGTCGATTGGAGTTGGAGTGACACTTAGAGTAGTTTAGGACTTTGTTTTTCCTTTGGCCGTACTATTAAGGGGGGTATGGACGGGTAGCTTGACCTAGATGAGTCTAGTGAGTTATGTGTGGTGCACACTTGTTCAAACTAGCACTAGGTAGCTCCACAACATCCCTATGATCCTATGGAGCAAACTTCATTCACATATGTTCGAGAGTTGGAAGTGAATGGAGGCTCAAATGCTGATCGGACGTTGGCTCCAGTGCGACCGGACGCTGGCCGCAGGGTTCGGTCAGTACATTTGATCAAGGTGATTGCGTTCGGTGCAACCGGACGCTGGAGTGGTCAAGTGACCGGACGCTGAGAGGCAGCGTCCGGTCGACTCCAATAAGGTTCCAGAGAAGGAAATCTGCGACCGAACACGTCCGGTCAATACTGACCGGACCCTAAAGATCCAACGTCCGGTCGAGTACAGTAAGCATCCAGTAAGGGTTTAATGCTACATCTACAAGAAGCGGCAACACCTAGGGAAGTTCCAAAGACGTTGTGATATTGGCTTTCTTGTTGGTTACTCATCAAAGTCCAAAGCATGTAGAGTATTTAATCAAGCCACCGGCTTGGTTGAAGAAACATATGATATGGAATTTGATGAATCTAACGGCTCCCAAGGAGCACATGAGAATCTTGATGATGTAGGTGATGAACCATTGAGGGAGGCTATGAAGAATATTCCGGTGGGAGACATCAAGCCCAAAGATGATGAAGATGATGTACAAGTCATTGATCAACCTTCTTCATCAAGTGTGCCACAAGATGGTGAAAAAGATGGGAGAGTAGAAAATGAAGATACCCATATCTCCCATGAGCAAATGGTGGTACAAGCACAAGATGTTGATGCTCCACAACCTCCTCCTCAAGTGGTCAATAGAAGAAATACACCTCTCCTACAAGATCATCCACAAGATCTCATCATAGGGAGTCCATCAAAGGGTGTAATGACTCGATCTCAAAAACTTATTTTATTTATTGCTCATCACTCTTTTGTCTCTTGCTATGAGCCTACCAAGGTAGAAGAAGCTCTTAAAGATCCGGATTGGATCAATGCCATGCATGAAGAGTTGAACAACTTCACTTGCAATGAAGTTTGGACTCTTGAAGAGCGACCAAAAGGTGCAAGAGTCATTGGAACAAAGTGGGTGTTCCGCAACAAGCAATATGATCAAGGTGTTGTTGTGAGGAACAAGGCAAGACTAGTTGCAAAGGGGTTCTCCCAAGTTGAAGGTTTGGATTTTGGAGAGACGTTTGCACCGGTTGCGAGATTAGAAGCCATCCGTATCCTACTTGCACATGCATCACATCATGAAATGAAACTATATCAAATGGATGTGAAAAGTGCATTTTTAAATGGCTTTATTAATGAACTAGTCTATGTTGATCAACCTCCTGGGTTTGAAGACCCTAGATATCCTAATCATGTTTATAGGTTGTCCAAGGCACTATATGGGCTTAAGCAAGCCCTAAGAGCTTGGTATGAGCGCCTTCGGGACTTCCTCATTGAGAAGGGCTTCACCATTGGGAAGGTCGACACCACACTATTCACCAAGAAGCTTGATGGGCATATCTTCATTTGTCAAGTATATGTTGATGATATTATCTTTGGATCATCAAATGAAGACTCATGCAAAGAATTTGGTGAATTGATGTCGAAGGAGTTCGAGATATCAATGATTGGTGAGCTTACATTCTTTCTTGGTTTTCAAGTCAAGCAAATGAAAGAAGGCATCTTCATCTCTCAAGAGAAATACACAAAAGATCTTCTCAAGAGATTTAAGATGGATGAATGTAAGCCAATCAAGACACCAATGCCTACCAATGGACATCTCGACCTAGATGAGGGAGGTAACCCGGTTGATCAAACTCTCTACCGTTCCATGATTGGTAGCTTGTTGTATTTAACCGCATCTAGGCCCGACATCATGTTTAGTGTGTGTATGTGTGCTAGATTTCAAGCTAAACCTAAGGAAACACATTTAATTGCCGTAAAAAGAATCCTTAGGTATCTTAAGCACACACCAAGCATTGGCCTTTGGTATCCCAAAGGAGCTATATTTGAATTAGTTGGCTATTCTGATTCAGATTACGCCGGATGCAAAGTTGGTAGAAAGAGCACATCTGGAGGGTGCCATTTGCTTGGTAGATCACTTGTGTCTTGGTCCTCCAAGAAACAAAATAGTGTGGCTTTATCCACCGCCGAAGCGGAATACATTGCCGCGGGTGCTTGTTGTGCACAAATATTATACATGAAACAAACTTTGCTAGACTATGGTGTAGTTCTAGAAAAGGTACCTCTTTTGTGCGACAATGAAAGTGCAGTAAAACTTGCAAATAATCCGGTTCAACACTCTCACACCAAGCACATAGATATCCACCATCACTTTCTAAGAGATCATGTTGCTAAAAATGATATATCACTAGAAGGTGTAAGAACCGAAGATCAATTAGCGGATATCTTCACTAAACCGCTAGATGAGGCTACATTTTGTAGATTGCGGAATGAGCTCAATGTACTTGATTTTAGTAACTTCACTAAAAATTGAGCTTGTGTTGTCCCTTGCATTCATTGTAATATACAACATGTTTAATTTTTGGTAATGCATATAGGGCTTGTCTAACATGGTTAAGATGACCGCCGAAAAGCGTGTGAAGAAGCTTAACCTTGGATCAAACTTGACAAGCAACTAGATTTACTTACAAAGTATTGCATATGCATGGATGTTGTGTTTGTCGTTTTGTTCCATTTGCCCTCTTATTGCCTATTTTCTTAAAAAGAATTATAGCCTAAGGCAAAATATTTTGAAAAATATGAGGGTTTGAGAGAGTCTCTCACATCAGTCCCAATTGGTGTTTATTTGGATCTTATTCATGTTGGGACTTCATTGGGAACAGGCAGCGTGGAGGAACATTGAAGATTTGCTGGAAAAGAGTGACCGGACGCTGCACCGGACTCTGCTGTCCAGCATCCGGTCAGTTCACAGGAGGTGAACAGAAGCTGAAGGAGTGACCGGACTCTGCGTTTGAGCGTCCGGTCAGGAAGGGTTCCAGCGTCCGGTCGATCTACATGGCGTCAAGGGCAACTAACCAGACACTGGCTGCGTCCGGTCGGTGTCCACCGAACGCGTCTGGTCGCGATTCCAGAGGAATTGGACCTCTCTGGAATCAACTGGACGCTGGGTGGTAGCGTCCGGTCACTACCACCGGAGCGTCCGGTCAGTAGATCTCGTGCGGCTTTCGGACTCCTTATCCGTTTCCTTTCTTGTTGCGTCGGGGGACCTATTTAATCGCGTGAGCCGTACCTATGCTGACCTATTCCGCCACCGCCAAGTCCCGAGCCCTAGCCGTCGTTCAGCACCACCGCCACAGCTTGGCGCGCCAACACCGCCGTGCCTCCACCATCGCCATGTCCGCACAGCTCTTCCCCGCGCCAGCTAGCCGCAACCCACTAGTGCTCACGCCGCCGACTGTTCCCGTGCCACCAGCGCCCTATCTCGAGCCGCCGCTGTGCCCGCTGCTCTCCGGTAAGGCCATGCCCTAGCATCCTCTTCGCTTGATCTAGATTGTTTTCAATGCATTGACCTAAATTGCAACCAGGGCCATCGATTCATCGCGAACCCTAACCCAAGCAGTCCCGGTGATCCCTCGTGTGACGCTTCTCTTCTTTTTCTTCGGATCGTCGGTTCATCAGGTAGCAAGCCAGTCACTTCAATTTCGTACCTACATTGCTTGCTCTCATAGGGTTTCGCATCTTTTAGATATATTATATTTACTTGTATATCCATCTATTCCATCGTGCAGCGAGTCGGTGCCGTTGAGGTGACAGGTGCAGTTGTCAGTTAACTTGGAGCCAAGCTCGTGAGTATGGATCGAGGCCAAGCCTCGAAAGTGTTAGTGGACAGTTGATCTTATTAGCAGTAGTTTTTCTCTTGTCAGATCAGATGGCTCGCACCAAGAACATTGGTGGTGGTCCAGGAGATGACGATCGGAGGCCCCCGCCTCGCTTGCCCGCAGGAACCAAAGGCAAGGCGATGTTACATCAAAGAAGCGCAAGTATCCTGATGCAGAGACAGTGAGAGCAGCAGCAGTCACTGAGGCCGCAGAGCGTGCCAAGAGAGGAGGAGCTCGCAGTGGTGTTGTCATTGTAGATCAGCAGCTTACACCAGCACAGAGGGCAGCAGTTGAGGAGGCTGAGCATCTTCATGGTGGTCCACCTAGGACTGTCATGATGGCAGGACGTCGTCTGACTATTGAGGAGCCTCAGCCTCAGGGGGAGTCCTAGCAGGAGCCACAGCAGCAGCCCCCACTAGCAGAGCCTCAGCCAGCTCAAGAGACTCAGGAGGGCCAGTAGGCTGAGGAGGCCGAGGAGACCGAGCAGGCACCCCAGCCATAGCTACGCCGCTCTGGTCATACCCGTGTTCTAGTCTCACCAAGGCCGCTGACACAGTGGAGGGGATCGCGTCCACCGCCTAGACCATAGGGTCCGCCTCCAGTGGTACATCTTGACTTGAGGGCCGCCATGGCCAAGCAGGTTCGGCAGCTGAGGTTTGTAGAGTTTGAGGTGTGGTTTCCTCTGAGGAGGGATGAGAGAGCAGCAGAGGGTTTCTATACACCGCTCCAGGAAGACTTCTACAATGCATATCTGAATAGTGGGGCAGTCTTCCAATCTTAGAGAGTCTACAGTATTAAGGCTATTGTGGCAGCAGCCGGAGAGCATATCCGCCCCTACTTGTCATATCTGTCGAGGCTAACAGATCTGATTGGCCGGACAGGATTCTATGTACCATCTTATGTTCGGCAGTTTTATGCTTCGCTCTACATTGACCTACAGCATAACTTCATACACTTTGCATTCAGAGGCAAAGACTATAGGATGATGAGTTTCAGGGCCAGGGAGATACTGAGGCTACAGGAGCAGCCTGTCAGGTTACATGAGGTGTGTTATGGACAGCAAGAGCCTCCCAGGTGTCCTCATGGAGGTTTGGTGCCCCCTACTGATCTTGTGCGACATTGCTTCAAGGAGCCCTTTGGTGAGGGGTCAAGGAGGAACCCCAGTGACCTTACTCCTACAGCTTGAGTGCTAGAGGCTATCATCAGGAGGACACTACTTCCCAGGTTGGGATATAGAGAGGGACTGACTCGCCAACAGCTTTGGCTCCTCAATGCCCTGATGCAGCAAACAGTGTTCGATATTTGGGACCTCCTTATATCAAAGATGGAGGATACTATAGCTGAGGGATTCAAGGGTCGTAGGCAGCTTCCATATGCACATTGGATCACATTCCTGATGCTCAAGGCTATGCAGGTTAGGACCCTAGACATGGTTGCCGAGTACAGAGGTGCCACCACAGAGTTTCCAGCTTATAACATGGCACAGAGGATCAGGCATAGCACACCATAGGCACCACTCAGCCTCGCCGTCGTCCAGATGTACCAGAGTCTGCATCTCAGCAGGATGAGATTATCAGAGCCATAGCCGCTACTGAGGAGGAGCAGCTTGAGGCTAAGGAGGAGAGGACCGAGTCTAGTGATAGTTCGGATGACGACTACCGGCTGATTCCTCAGATGCCTCCACGTAGACATGATGCAGAGGCTGGCAATTCTAGCTCAGCTCCACCTGCACTGCAGACGAACCCTGCCTTGATTGCTATTCTTGAGCAGATGCAGCAGGATCAGGCACGATAGGCTCAGGAGACAGCTGCCAACTTTGCACAGTTTTAGGCTCGTCAGGATGAGTTCCAGCGATAGCAGCAGGTCCTCCAACAACAGTAGTAGCAGATGCATCAGCAGCAGTTACTCATGCAGCAGCAGCTTATGGGATTTATGCAGCATGTAGTAACAGCACTTGGGGCCCCACAACCACAGCCTTCACCATAGCTTGCTCAGCCTGCCACCACTATGACGACTCCAGCAGTACAGCCCAGTGGGTTTCAGAGTCAGGGACAGCCTCTAGCTCTGTTTGCTTCTCCCACAGTACAGGTGTCCCAGTGGTTATCCTCGCTAGTGGTAGCCCTGCAGTTCACACCATATCATACGGGCTTCACACCGGATCAGTCATCCTCGCTATTTGTGCCTGACACGTCAGTCTCCAGGAGTCTTGGAGCATCTTTCAGTGAGTTGACAGGGATGCCCACACCACCACATATGTATGCCGCCGGTCCTTCTACAGCAGCTCCCATTGTCGTGACTACTCAGAGGCTCCCCTCTTCTGTTGCATCTTCAGATCCTACGACAGATATACCAGCAGCATCACAGGCAGCACCTGCCCCAGCTCAGACCCAGACCGCTTCAGAGACACTTCCAGCCACAGAGAGTCAGTCAGTACAGAGCTCAGGGTCAGATGATGATGGCGCCTAGTTCCATCTTGCCCCTTGTACCTCAGCGCCCGGCTCATCCGCTGTAGCCCCACCGACCGACCCTTAGGTTTTGGTGTTTGACGCCAAAGGGGGAGAGGATTCGAGTATGTAGACTCAGGGGGAGCGACATTTAGGGGGAGCTAGTTATCTATTATTAGCTTATTATCTATTACATTTGGAGTTTTTATGTGTGTGATACATTTTACATTTGGAGCTTTTATGTGTGTGATACATTATGCATCCATGTTTACTATTATATCTATGTGATAGTGATATCTACGTGATTGTGATATATGACATGTGTGCTCTCTACTTTGAATTCCTTTATATGTCTTATCACTTGTGCTATGCTCATTTGCTTTGCTTCCGCGTTTATACTCCGATGCAAATGAGCTTTATTACTAGTACTCATGCTTATTTCATATCTTTTGAGTACATCGTGTTTGCTTGGGTCATATAAGCTTGCCTAACTCTTTTGTTCTTATTGACAAAAGCTTATATGAACCAAGCGCAACAAAAACCTCACTCTTTCACATACTCGAGGTGGTATTGTCATCAATCACCAAAAAGGGGGAGATTGAAAGCATCTAGGCCCCTTGTTGGGTTTCGGTGATTAATGACAATACAAGATTACTATGACTAACGTGTGTTTTGCAGAGACAATTAAGTTAGGTCATGGTAATGGAGATCAATTGGGCAAATCAAGGTGGGCATGCCCCTACGATGGAAATCGTTTCGGTTTACAAAGGATGGACGACAAGGTTAAGGATGACTAGTACTAAGTGTCGATTGGAGTTGAAGTGATACTTAGAGTAGTTTAGGACTTTGTTTTTCCTTTGGCCGTACTATTAAGGGGGGTATGGACAGGTAGCTTGACCTAGATGAGTCTAGTGAGTTAGGTGTGGTGCACACTTGTTAAAACTAGCACTAGGTAGCTCCACAACAGCCCTATGATCCTATGGAGCAAACTTCATTCACATATGTTCGAGAGTTGGAAGTGAATGGAGGGTCAAATGCTAACTAGATGTTGGCTCCGGTGCGACCGGACACTGGCCACAGGGTCCGGTCAGTACATTTGATCAAGGTGATTGCGTTCGGTGCAACCGGACGCTGGAGTGGTCAAGTGACCGGACGTTGAGAGGCAGCGTCCGGTCGACTCCAGTAAGGTTCCAGAGAAGGAAATCTACGACCGGACGTGTCCGGTCAATACTGACCGGACCCTAAAGATCCAGCGTCCGGTCGAGTACAGTAAGCATCCAGTAAGGGTTTAATGCGACCTGACGCGTCCGGTCAGTGGTGATCAGACCCTGACAGCGTCCTTTCAACACTTAAACACTGGTGTGTGGGTTGAACTGACCGGAGCGTCCGGTCAACATGACCGGAACGTTCGGTCACCCCGCAGAGGCACATAACGGTTCGTTTTTCGGGCTGCCTTATAAATAAAAGCTACACTCGTGTGTGGAGTCACTTTTGCTCATTCCAACAGCTGAGAAACACGTTTGTGAGTGCCAAGAAGAGCAAGGTCCTAGTGAGGTGATTGAGATTCATGAATCCAAGAGAGTAGCCTTATTAGTGAATCAAGAGTAGCAAAGTGTGCATCCACCGTTCTCATTAGGCTTCAAGTGGTCAAGTGAGAGTTCGTGCTTGTTACTCTTGGTGATCGCCATCACCTAGACGGCTTCGTGGTGATTGGGAGCTTGGTGATCACCCGGCGGAGCTTGTGGGTGACCCAACTCAAGTTGTGAGCGGTTTTGGGTGATTTGCCGTGATGGAGTGTCGAAGAATCAGCCTGTAGAGAGCACTTGATCCTTGCGCGGATCAAGGGGGAGCTACACCCTTGCGTGGGTGCTCCAACGAGGACTAGTGGGGAGTGGCGACTCTCTGATACCTCGGCAAAACATCGCCGCGTTCCTCTCTCTCTATTTACTTTGAGCATTTACTTTGAGCATTTACTTTGAGCAATTCAATACTTGTCTTTACATTCATAGAATTGCCATGCTAGAGTAAGTTTGGAACATACGTTGCAAGTCCATTGTGCATTAGATTAATAGAAACACTTTTGTAGGCACAAGGGATTAATTGGGCTAATCGTAGGATTTAATTATTGCAAGAAAATTTAGAATTAGCCCAATTCACCCCCCTCTTGGGCATCTTGATCATTTCACCCCTGTTGAGAGATTTATCATGCTCCCAAGATCAAGGTCACGTACACCCACATGTACATGCTGCTCCTACATTGAGAGTACGCAAAAACATGTTTTCATCCACCAAGAACCTTGCTCCAACACTGGAAGTAGACAAAAAATATTTGTTAGGCAAATACTCCATATTCTAAAAAGATAGTGATCTCTCTCTAAATATGTGGTTTAAAAGAAGAGACATAGGCTATACAAAAAGTTTATAAAAAATGGACACATGAAGGTCCAAGTACAAAAAGGAAAAAAATGATGAGCACATGAAGGCTCATTTATTAAAAAAAGAAAGATAGCCATGTTTCAAAATAATAAGTTATAGAGAGAGAGCCATGTTTCAAAATAATAAGTTATAGAGAGAGATCATATCTACAAAAGGAGTATAGTATTAATTTACCTTTTTCACACACATGCACATCTTTATCTAAGAGTATGGCATTTCTCTCCATGGATCCTTGATTTGACTTTACAACATATGCAATACAAGTATGTTGTATTGTTTATCCCAACCTAAAGCTCCACATAAACCTTTTTAGAAGTAGGAGAAAATAAAAGAAGGCAAAACATTGCTATGCCTTGGTAAAGATTTATACACATTGAGTGATTTGAGAGTGCCACTTGAGGAGTATAAAGTGAACCATGCTTTTCTTAAGAGAAAATTTCAAAACTCCAAGTTACTAAGATGAGAAATTGGGAAGGTAACTTTGTTTCAAGAATTGTTCTGCTTTTCAACAACCCAAGGAAACATGTTAGCTAATGCCACATATCCCACTTGTGTAAGGAATGTGTTGGGATAACTCTTGTGTAAGCCATATATCTTAGAATGTTTTGCTCATGATTACTTTTATCTCTAAGCTTTGCTCGAGGATGACTTCTAAAATAAACACCAAGCTTAGACATTGGGTTTTAGAACTAACAATTTCCACAAGTTTTGGTGTTTAGCCATTTGCAGGAGGGCATTCATGGAATAAATGGAAAATACATTCAAAATGTGCAAAGAAACAAAGCGTAACACGGTATTGCGCAAAGTAAAAGAGCCCAAGGGGAGAAGGCCCGCTTACCAACAGAATCAAGGCCTGAAAGAGAGGAGAACAAGGACAAACCCAAATCAAATCACTCCTTCTCAGTGAAAGCACTACATATGCCCACTCTAGAAGCCCAAAGGAAGTCACCCACCGAAGATGGACCAATTTGGCCCTAGTTGGGGGCGGCCGACCCTAGGGGGTGGCCGACCCCCCACTGGCTCCATTTGGCCCAAACTTAGGTTGGTGGTCTCCCACCGCCTCTCCAATGTCGGTGGAATAGGTATTCACGGAGGAATTGGTCCGAAGAATGACGGTTTGCCTAAGATAGGAAGGGATCAAGGGAATATGCCATGGGACATTCCCTCTCCTCCACCTATATAAGGGAGGCCACCCCCTCCTCATTACACCACCACAAGGAAAGAGCTTCTCCACTTTTGAGAACCACTCCAAGGGCTTAGGCCCTAGATATCTAGTAGAGTAGTAAGGGAGAGATGTCAGGGAGAGCTTGGGGAAGCGCTAGGCTTGTCGGTGTCTCCCTAACTTGTACCTCGACGAGCATCTTTACTTCAACGGGTTCTTCCACTTAGTGAGTGTTCGTGTTTCCTATAGTATAAAGTCTTTGATTAGTTAAGCTATACTCTTACTTGTTTGCGGGTTCATCGTCCGTCCCCATGGCGAATGGTCTAGTAGAAGGGCCCTCATAGAGACGGATAACCCTTGCATGCACACGAGAGTAATAGTTGAAAGCGTAGACGTGGTGTCTAGGCTAGAAGCTATCTTCGTTTGCCTCGTTCCCCACGGTTGACGGGTAAGCGGCAGGTGGTGACAACCCTGTCCATCCCTCGTATTCCCCACATCCAGGTTCGATGCTGGCTATAGGCCGGAGGTACCTGGCAGACCAGGTATAAGCCGGTGCCCGAAGTAAGTGAGTAGAAGTAAAGTTAATCTATCCAAAGACCCTAAAACTATAGGAATCCATCTCAACCTCTGCTAACTCTACCCTTGTGTTGTCCTTGGACGAACTAGATAGAAGATTTACCTCCATTTCCTGTGGAAAATACGATACCCTGAATACTTCTGGGTGAAATACTACAACGGTAATTCCATATGCTTGTGCATTATTTCTATTTGCATTAAGAAATACCAACAGTCACCGCCCACCTCCTTTTAGACATGGACTTGCGTGTGGTGGAGCTAGGGTTCCCGCCGGAGATACCAGTCCAAAGGGCTTCATAGGATTTTTTCCTATAGGATTTGGATACTTCGAAATTTCGATTTCTCCTCAATTCCAAAGGAGCCATAAGTTTTTGAGTTTCTTTTGTCCATTTCTCGGGATTCCATTTTGTAGTGTTGGTGGGCCATGAACAGACAGGGAGATATGCCCACGCGAAAATTTGATTTTTGGCGAAAATTTCACACCGCGCCGAGCAGTGCCACCAACACACACCGAAAATTAAATGTCTCTCTTTTGCCCTCCGCAAGGAAATTAAGTTTACCATGCCATTGATTTCAGACAAGGGCATTTGTGGTACTATGATGGCCACATAAAAGCGCAAGGAGTCGCCGTCTCCGCCTCCATCTCCATCATCCAGCCGCCATCGTCTCACCTCCCGCTCCAAATCCTAGCACCATGGCCTTCCTCTCCACTCTCTAGTTGCCTCCTCTACCACCCCTCTCTGGTCCCTAGACGCCATCAACATAGTAGCTCAACTCATCAATCTCCACTCTCTAGCATACCCTCTCTCATAGCTTTTCGAACCCTAGCCAGAGCCAGATCCCCTTTGATTCATTGATAGCAGGTCAGCTAACGGCGGAAGGACCACATCGATGACGGTATAGGTCGGATCTAGATCCCCTACTTCGGCACCTATCACAACTAGCCAGATCCAAACACTAGCCGAAGCTGGATCTAGTACCCCTTCGTCAATGCTGGCCGCACCAGTTCCGCGACCATGATGACAAGATGGCTTTGCCAATGACGAAGCGTAGCCAGGGTACGCGTAGGAAGAGGTACCCAAATTCCTTTTATGATGTGTGCTATATTATAGTGGTTCAACCTAGGATATGTAGATAGCGATGGGATTGCATATTTCCTATAGTTGAGTGTAGCTGACATGTGCTTTATTAGATTAATGACTTCCGTATAAGCTGTAGTTACTAGTTAGTCGCTTATTTGCATACTCTTGCTCTCTATTATGTTGACATTCGCTAGAAGCTTTAGTTAATAAATACCTTTGTAATCTAGATGAACAACCATTAACTGCTTTTGAACAAGAGCTGGGTGCACAAGTCACAAAGAATCATAGGAAGATGGAAGAACTAGGGGTGGTTGTTGAGGGATTTCGTGATACAGATGAAACATATTCAAATTTACAAGATGAGCCAATGGCCCTTGCAGTTGAGGTGCTTGTTCTACCTTGTATTGAGTTTGGGCGGGAGGGGCTGGGGGTGGAGGGTGCAGATAGCAATGCAATGGATAGCAATGCAATTTGTACATGCTTCCTGCTTAAATTTGTTTCTCCAATTTCAGCGTCCGGTTCAAAGAAGCCGCTGATGAGGCTCCGCCAACAAAACAAAAGGCAGCCCTAATATTAGTCCTAGAGGAAGGCAATCCAGGAGAGTGAAGTCAGCACGACCTAGAGAGTTGACTCATGGATCTAAGAAGAACAAACAAAACCATGCAATAGTGAAGTGCCACCAGGCTACATGATCTCGCTCCTATGTTGTACAGTTGCAATCATTTGTAAGTGATGGTTGTGTTTTATTGTTACTCTAGTCTTTGTATAAACAGAAACTCATGTGCACTATTAATAGAAGCAATAGTGGCATGAGCCTAAGGCCTCCTTTGGAACGCAAGATAGGAAAAACGTAGGAACAGGAAAAATACAGGAATATGAATGGAATGCATATGAAAAAATAGAGGAATTAAAAACAGAGGAATTTTGTTAGAAGGGGTGTTTGGTTTTGTACAAGAAAAACATAGGAAACCAATACAATGGGGTTTCACTAGATGTTTTTTCATTTGTTTTTCCTATGAAAGTTGAACGATAGGAAACTTTTCTATGGTTTTCCTTCCCCCATTTCTTCCTATGAACCCAAAGCCCTTACGTTTTTCTTTGGAAATCCTATGAACCAAAGGAGCCCTAAATTTGGCATCATCATTTAATTTTTAAGTTGCAATACCTGTGCATTATGCTTATGTAATCCATATCTGTAACCTATTGTTTACTGCTAGAATTTCGTAGTATGTAATCCATATCAGTACCTGTGTGTTATGCTTATGTAGAGGGTGTTTGGTTGAGGGCCACCGGCCGCCACGCCATAAACTATGGCTCGCCATGGGAACCAGAGCAACTGTTTGGTTGCTGACTTAAATGAGGCTGCCATAGCTTTACTTAGTAGACAATGAGCCACAAGAGTGTGGCGGATGAAATCCCCACCACCGCCACAACTCGCCACAGCGTGGCTATGTGTGGCCAAGATCCAAATAGCCCCATAATCCATATCAATATGAAATATGTGTTACTTGTTATGAACTAATCTCTTGGGTTTTTAGTTGAGGTCCTATTCCACTATCTATAACCTAATGTTTACTGCTTGAATTTCACAGGAAGCTATAAAAACTATATGAGCAGAACATGTTGCTGATGGACACGAACCAATGACAAGTGTTGATGTTGTTCCCACAGTCATTTGCCTCTCCCATGGCCAGGTCTACTCCCATGTCAGCAGCAACACCCTTTTTTGAAGAATGCTGGTATCCCGACAAGCTCTACTAGAACAGAGACATCGGCATAGAGAATACTTAGGGAACAGTTTGTTGCTGAACAGGAAAGTTCCACTAACCTCGTCGAACAAGTGGATGAACTGAAGAGGAAGATAGAAAAGACTGAAAGGGAGTTTGAGGAGTTCAAGATACAGCAATAGGAGGAGTACAATAAGCTACGTGACGATATCATGCGCTTTAGCTCTTCTTCTGCTAACTCTCAGTTGTCAACTCTGTTGGCTTGATGCAGTGAACATTTGTGGTTTGATGTGTGTACTCGTGTGCTGGTTTGATGTGGTGAAACTATCAGCGGGTTGCTGCTGATGTGTAAATAGTAAATTGTTGTCTTTGATTGTCATGCTGAATAATTATGTTGACATCGTTGAATAATTATATAGTCAATCTATACAGCAGTGACGATCTTGAATTACTTTTATGATGAATTGATTGTTGGGCACTTGGTAGAACCTGGGCAGGCCACGTGATCAATAAAAATACGACACATAGATGAACCAGTGCATGACACGTGAAATAGCCATGGCATGGCACGTGGGCTAATAAAAATCCGACACGTGGAAGAAAGTCGTCAAGCCACGTGGTCGAATAAAAAAACAAAACATGGATAGAGAGCACCATGACACGTGGTCGAATACGAAACGGCCATGTGGACCAATAAAAATACGACACATGGTCCAATGAAGAAATGACACATGACCCAACTGCAACACAATACGTGTGCCAATAGAAAACAGACATGTGGAACAACAGGGGCCCATCACGTGGTCCAATAAGAACCTAAAACATGCAAGAACCAGAGATGGCTACGTTGTCCAATAACAAGGTGACACGTACCCGAACCCTCTCCAATGCAACCGGCTATAACAGCTACACGTGAAAAGCATCTCCAATAGAAGCAACCACCAGCGTGGCTGCCCCCTGCCACGCATGGCAAAGCAGTTCTATGATGATCAGTTTTCATCATAGATCTATCCAATTCTATGACAATTTTCTAGAATCGTCATAGAATTGCAAGAATGATGCGACTTCTATGACGAACCGTTTTTATCATAAATTCGTCATAAAACTAAAATTATGGTGAATTTGGCTTCTTCAGTGACAAAAATTGATCATCATAGAAGTGGATATTCCTAGTAGTGTAAGCAGCACGATGGGCGCAGGCGAAGCATGGCGACGCGGGGCACATGCGGCCAGCCAGGGTGGCGCACGGCCGGCTGAGGCAAGCACGATGACTAGCCGGGGTAGGCACGAGCAACCAGCCAACAGCAGGCATGAGTGGCCTGCCGAGAGCGGGCGTGACCAGCTGGCCAGGCGAGGCTGGCTTAGTTGAGGGAGGCAGGGCTGGCAGGGCGTGATCGAGCGCGTGGCCAGGGCTCTGGATGAGCGGCATCAAGGGTGAGCGCCTCGGAGGAGCCGATCGAGCTCCATGGATGTGGCGGGACCGGTGCATGCGAACGAAATTGAGCGAGAAAGAGAAAGAGAAAAATTAAAGAATCAGTTTTTTTGTACAACCAGTGGTAGTGGTGGGTAATTTTTTCCAACTCCATCAAACTTGAGCACCAATTTAGTGAATGTAGGGGCAAATCCACCATTTTGGTGGACCAGATCCACGGTGGAGCTGGTGGAGCTAGAAATGTTTGGCTGGATAAATTGAATCTGGATCTGTTTTTGGTGGATCTGAAGGTGGTGGAGCTATACCAAACAGTCCCTACTAAGTCCAAGAAACCTTGTATCTATTTGAGCTATACCTTTGTATACTAGTAAACTTTATTAGTCCAAAAGGCCAACCTTGTATACTAGTTTCATTTGTATTTAATAAGCTCCCATGTAGGTATTTTTGATGACTTGGCAACGTTTCTAAGAAGTGAGAAAAGTGAGTTTCATGGCTTGGTACGATAGAATGAAACTTTCCATTGATAATGGTGTTTCATTCATGTTCCAGTTTATTCTATATGACATGACAGTCTTGAAGCAATGCCATAAAACTCCTCATTGAGAATGGCCTAACTAGTTGCATTGGATAGTATTTGCTACTCCCTCCATCCCAAATTATAAGTCATTCTAACTTTCTTGGAAAGTCAAAGCATCTCAAGTTTGACCAAATTTATATAATAAGATAATAACATTTATGATACCAAATAAGTATTATTAGATTCTTCATTAATTATATTTTCATAGTAAACCTATTTGATGTCATAAATCTTTGTATTTCTCTCTATAATTTTGGTCAAACATGAGATGCTTTGACACTCTCCAAGATTCTTAGAATGACTTATAATTTAGAATGGAGGGAGTACCTTAGAATGCTCATGCAAGGAGTAGGATGTGCTGGTCTCCTTTGGAATCTTGCTCACAAGGATTCCGATCCCTTGCCCCATCTTGTGCAGCCGGCTAGCTGGGGACGCGGGGGGCGACCTGGCCCTATAGTGCCGGCCTAGGTGCATGTTGAGCCGTGGCCAGGCCATAAAGAACACCAGCCGCCAGCCGATAAAGGCAGGGTGGCGGGCTGCGGGCAGGACCGCATGAGGTGGCTTGCCGACTTGTGGAGGAGGAGAAGGAACAGGTTGTGGAGGAGAAAGACAAAACTGGAAGGGTTGACGCTGGATGCTGGATGATGACGGGGCGAGCAGGTGGGGCGCGACTAGTGGCTAGGGTTTGGGAGATGCTGCGAGTTGGGCTATGAAGGGGGCTATTGGGCTAAGTCTAAAGAAGTGCTCCCAATTTTTTTGGCCTACGATTGAGGTTGCAGCCCTCCTCGCCCTCGACCTAATTAGGGTTTTAAAAATCTTATAAATTTTCAAATAGATGCTAAAAACCAAGCACAACATATTTTTTATGGAACTGGCCTTTTTAATTTAAACTCTTTCCATATTGCTATATTTAAGTTTCAGTTAGTCTATTTAGCAAAAAAATGCTTTCCAAAAAACTAAAAAAATCAACTAAATTCTTGGTTTGAAAAATAGTATTTTATCATGTATTTTCCAGCATATGTGCTGAAGTGAAATCTAAAGTTTCTTAACAAAGCACGTACTCAAAATTAGGTTTTAATGCAAACACATATTTAAAACAGTTCAAAACAAGCTCAAAGTGATGCATCTAATGCAAGAAACATAGAATGTATGATCATCTAAGCAGTTTTAAGAGTTTTTTTAATTAAATTATTTAAATAAGCATTGAAATGTTAATATACGAGTTATGGTATAAGATAGAATCATAAGCCCTGAAAAAACAAAGTTAAGTCCAAATTTTCAGACAAAATCAGCTTACATAGCTGGTCCAATTTGGAACCTCCGGATATGCTCAAAAGTGAAGATAAACTCAATAAACACTACACCACAATACCGCATCACCGTCAGACATCTGACGCTAAAAATTATATTTATTGATGGATAATCTGTCGCTAAAAATAACTCACGGGCCATCTGTCGCTACTTCCTCATTTAGCGATTTATTATCTATCGCTAAAGATATTGATTTTTAACGTTAAACTATCTGTCGCTAAAGCCAAATATACCGTCAATCTGTCTGACGCTAAAGAGAATGGGCCCCATGCTAAGCTCACGTGTCCCACCTCTATCAAGCTCGCTCGTAGATTTTTGTTTGGCCACACAGGAGAACCTAGACTCTCCTCTCCCTCGAAAATCCCAAATTTCCCTTATCCCCTCACCTCTCTCTCTCTCTCGTCTCGTCTCTCCCGTGCTGGACACCCGAGGGCTCCGCTCGCTGGAGCCCACTAGACGCCGGCGGCCGCCGCACCGGGGCCGCTGCTCCCCAGTCCACCCCGCCCCCTCCCTCTCGCGTCCAGGCTCGTGGGTCGCCGGCTTCTCCCTAGGTCGCCCACCCCGACGCTGGCTCGCATCCGGATCTGATCTAATTACAAGTGTCTCGATCCACCGATTCCCCTCATCTTTCGTTCCTCCATGGATCTACCCGCTGTGGAAGCGGAGGAGGACGCTGGAGGCGTCTCGGCAGCGCGAGGATTCGCGAGCTGTTGTGGTGGTGGGAAATGAGGATCTGAGAATTGGGAGATGGTGACAGGGGCCTGGTGTGGCAGCAGGAGCAGTAGGAGCGGTAGCAGGAGGGAGCCCTGTCTCCTTCGCTCGACCGCGCGCGTACTCGCGAGTCGCGCAGGATTGGAAGCGCGGCGCTAGTGTTTTCACCGGCTGGCGTCGGACGGCGGCGCGGTCCTCCGGTGACCTCGGCATCCACCAGGTACAGGTACACCCCCTCGGCCCCACCTCTCTACTCCCGCTGTAGTTAGGCATCATTTCTATTCACAACAGACCTAATTACATGCACATACATATGTGGTAAATGAGAAATTTCGATTTTTTTTTCTTTTCCAGAAAATAGGGGATCCGCCCCTGCCCCTATGCCCCAGGTTGAGTCGGCCACTGCCTCGGAGGGGCCGACGCCGCCGCAGGACGCATGGGTCGTTGAGTTCCACCGTCTCCTCCCACGGTGGGAGTCACTGCGCGATTCCTCAAAGGTAGATGCCCCTGTGTTTTCCCCAGTGTTCTTAGCTTCGTTTTATAATTTTGTTGTATGGCACTTTGCGATGCTGCATATTGAGATGTGAAGTGGTAGAGACTTGAAACCCCTCACAAGCATATGGAATTTGCCCTTCTCCGAGGGCGAAGTCAACTAATTTCACGACCCTCATGGCTGCTAGTTTTGCTGTTCTGGGTTACAGTTTTGCTTATCAAGTACTACAGATATGAAATTTTGGGATAATATTGACCTCTTGGAATTGGAAGCATATTTAGTTGCCACCATTGATGCAGCTGTTGGTTCGTAATTTTTTCATTTCACTAATATAGTGGTTCTTAAGCAAAGAGTGGTTTTGTGATTTTGACCCGTCTGTCAGAACGGGCGTGATACTTGCAGGCACATAGCACAGTTAATGTGGAATTTGATGTCGTTTTCTTATGCAGGTCATTATCCCGATTTCAATATCTAGGGTCAACCAGTTTGATGCTGCAAGGCTAGATGTTGAGATGTCTGCCATGTTGAAAGAGCAGCTACTCAAGGTGTTCTCCTTGGTGAAGGTGCTTTCTTTATTAACTCTGCTGTTTTGCCTGTTGTTTGAGGTTTGCACCGAACTTAAGCGTGCTGCTAGTTATTGCTTTCAGTTTTGATGCTTGTTCTTCATATCAGCCAGGACTCTTGTTCCAATACGAGCCTGAACTTGATGCTTTCCTTGAGTTCCTCATCTGGAGGTTCTCAATTTGGGTTGACAAGCCAACCCCAGGCAATGCATTGATGAACCTGAGGTATAGAGATGAGCGGGCAGCACCCATCACTGGAAAAGAAGGTATTTCTATTAAAGTTTTATGTCAATTGCTATAATATTTTGTCTGATTTCATATTGGTCATACTGTCTTGCCCTTGTATCTGTCATGCTGGTCATAATGTTTTGCTGAACATTTTAGACAAAGCACATCATTTTGTGCATTTCCTTTACATTACAATACCCTTTGCTTACATGCTTTGGTTGAGGCCCCTAGTATGTTATAGTTGGCTGATCCATTCTCTTGTGGGGTCTAACTTTGCGTACAGAGGCTGCATTTAGAATTATGCTAATTACCTTCCCTTTTTATTTTTAGTGAATTAAAGATGTAGCAACTTTTTTGCAACTTATTCAAGTGAAATTTTCAAATCACCACAGATTCAACAAGATAGCCCAATCATTGCTTGTAGAAATATCTAATAAGAATGCACAGTAGAGTGAAATGTTGAATTATGGTCATCTTGTTTGGTGGAATCACTTCAAATATTTTGATTATTGTTTATCTGTTTTTCCCTGAACAATATTGCTTAAGGTTATTTTCTTGATTATACGAGGAAAATAGAAAATAATGACTATTGGATGACAAAAATTTGTTAAACCATCCAACATCTTGTAGTCTCTCGTGTGTTTTCCCGTCAGGCCTGGTTTGAGGTTTTCCTGAAACTTGGTCTTCAGTTCAGGGTATTTTTCCTCAGCCAGATACTAGTGGTTTATCTAGTTGGTGGTGTCGCTCTCGGAAGTAGGTCAACAAGCAGGACAGTAAAGGCCTGCTTATAATTATTGTTTCTTGGGAGATTCTTGCTGTGCATCCTTGTAATATCAAATTACAGCTTGGTTGGATCTTGCCTTTTCACATTGCATGCCATAGGCAATCTCTTTTTCTTTGTAAAAACAAAAGTTGAAGTCAACGCAGCAAATGAACTGAACCAAACCAAGGTTATCTTAGCCAAACTATCTCATTTGTAACCTTCCTAGGAGTTTGTTCCATACTGGTTTGTGTTGTTTCCTACTGATACATAGATGAGTATTATCTGAGCAACATCTAATGGATTCCATTTGCTTTTCAGTTAGAACAGGTTTGGAAGGACCTGGGCTCTCTGTTTATCAAAAGATCTTTTATTGTATTAGCTTTGTTGGTGGCCAATATATATGGTCACGACTACAGTCTTTTTCTGCTTTTCGTCGATGGGGCGATTCTGAACAGGTGACGCTGACATCTTCCTGAAAACTTACAATTCCTCTTCACTTGTCAACTATTGTTTATGTCGTTAGGTATGTATTGCCAATTAGATTCTGCGGTGGTAGGTATGGTTACAAAGAAGCTGCAGCACTATCTTTATAGAATGCAGCAACAACATCAGCTCGATGGTCGCACTGAGCGTTATAGAATGCTTTGCATGTGTGTTGACAGTAGCACTAGATCAATAGCAGCATGTGCTGTTTTTCTTATTTAGCCTTTGGTTTAATTTCTCTCTTGTTTAATTAATTAGAGCATTTATTAGCTGGCAGATTAGTAAGTTAAATCAATTAGAGCATTTAGTAGCTGGCAGATTAGTAAGTTAAATCCATTATTTCTTTGCTTCCAATGATGTATTATTGTCGAAGTGATATTTATGTACATGTATTTCAGGGAATTAGGCCTTCTCTGTTTTGAGAATAACACTTTATGAGATAACAAGAGCTAGTATGAATTTGTATCTTTTTTCTCTTGGTCCGTAATCAGTTATCAAAATTTCTAATTACTACTATATGAGATAGCAAGAGGTAGTATGAATTCTTTGCAAGGAGCATGATATGGCGACCTTTTGCCCTTTAAATGACTGAAGAACACAAACTGCCTGGTCAGAAAATTCATACTTAAGTGATCTCTGCAACTCTAAATGTAGTGATAGTGATGTAGTAGTAATGACACGATTTTGTGCTGAAACCGCTGTGCTGGTTCCTATATGTTCTCGAAATAAAACCCTGAGCCCCATGGTATTGCATATAGATGTGATTCTTGACTGTAGTTTCTGTTGCCGTCAGCTGGTTTCATATGTGTTATGGTGCTTCGTTTGGTTCAGTTGTGCTAAATTTGTATATTTGCATAAACCGAAGATGGCTACTGAGTCTATGTATGCTTAGTGACTTGTTTAAAAGTGTCTTTATCATTTGTCTCATGTAACATTTCCGTTCTTTTTCATCATGTTGCTTTCTGGTTTACTGAAACAAGTGGCGCTTGTTTATTAGGGCACCGCCGGTGACATTTCCTCGCCCAGAGGGGAAGATCAAGAAGATCGAGTTTCCTGAGGATGTGTATGTTAGGAAGTTCAACAAAAAACATCCGGATTCGCTCTACCATGATGCAATCAAGTAAAATCCTTCTCTTTTCTTATGTTATTTCCTTATAGAAACGTGATCCTGCAACGCTGTATAGTTAAAATAGTATTCAAGGTTTTAATTTTCATGTTTTAATTTCGCTTTTCTGTTTGGAAATTTGCACGGGTTCCATTTGTATTGTACATCCTTATATGGGACATGCTTGGCCTTCTCATTGAAGCCTGATAGTATCACGCAATTTATGAATGCTGTTATATAATTGTTGGATTAGTGAAAACAGTTGATTATTACGAAGGATGCACAGTTGCAAATAGATTAATGAGGTTCTTGAATTTGTTGAGTAGCGTTGTTCTTTTGAACATTCTAGTATTAGTTTGGTACCTTGGCGACTATCTTCAGCTTCCATCTGTAGGCTACTGCTTGATAAATGACTCTTTTTTTGGTCCGACTACTGATGGCATTACTGTTTTGGTCCTATTCTCTGGAATATTTCGTCTCTATTTCTTGGACTTGATTTATTTGTGTTTCTCGCTTTGAACACAAGATGTATTGTTTATCCATCCTTTTCAGGATAAGTGGATTTGATCCACCACCAGCTCGAGTTTTTGCTTGGCGTGTCCTGGAGTTGAAAGAGCAAGGAGTCCGTGAAGATGATGTGATGGCTGTAGCAGATGTAATTTTTCTCCTATATAATCCTTTTGTTTATTTTTATCAAACACCATTAAACAGAAAATTCAATTCTGGGCCTCACTGTACTTAAATTTGAAGTTATGCTACTAGTTTTATTACATATATCTATTGTATAACCACCATCCTTTTTCTAGATGTAGTATCGGACACAGAAGAAAGCAAAGAAGAAAGCATACAAGGAACTAAAAGAAATTGCCCGAAGTGAAGGAAAGAAGCCACCTCCAAATCCATACCCAAGTGTCATAAAAGAAATACAAGCAGAGGAAAAGAAATATGTTATGGATCGTTTATTTAACCCGAAGGTAATTGAGATTGCGAACAAGATGAAAGAGGAGAGAGATAAGTTGCGTCAAGATAGAGCAGCATGTCAATGGTAGTAGCAGGTATTATTTGGACTGGTCGACTAGGTATGTTTATGACATACGGTCAACTGTCATCATACATAATAATTGTTGCTTATTTGAAATCGATATGGCAAACATCAAACTCATGTGTTTTTTATTCGTATTTTTGTGATTGTAGATGGCCTCTGAAATGTAGTATTTGTCCATACTAGCTCATTCCTCTTGGCTCTATTTCCTTGTATCTTGTTTTTCAAACATCATTTTTCAGTATTTTCTTAGAAGTTCGTGAGTTTTGCCCTCCATTTTGCTACAATGTAATGGTCTGATGCTATTTGGATGGTTCTTGTGCACTTAGCATGACTGCTTGAGAAATACTTTGATGTTGTGTAAGCTTAATCTGATCATAGTCCAATTGGGTCAAGATTAAATGACATCTTTTTTCTACAGTAGCATTAGCCATGATATGATAGAGCATATACTCCTGGCCTATCATTTGGAAGTTCTCTATGTACAGATGGGGAAAAGGTTTCTCATCAAGCTGATAAATTGAGATGTATTTTGCTTGCTTCGGAAAGTTTTGCTTATAGCTGATATAAGTAAGACTAGATCAAATCAGCAGTTGCATTGTGACATGTTGGCAGAATGTCAATTTCCCTTTTTCTTGGCTCTTGTATGTTGTGCATGTGATTTCTGCATATCCCTGTGATGAACATTTTAGTAATCTGAGTGCTCATTCAGTTTGTGCTCCCTCATCACTCTGATGGGAGGTTGAAGGAACCAATATCTCTGTATACACTGTTGAGATGTGGCATTCTGAGGGATCTATGACCATATTTAGTGTATTTTGTCTGAAAGGATTGTCAAAGCATAGTAACTTTATCTGATCATGGATCTATGTTTTAGGTTCATGAATGAATCTATTTGTATGAGAAATGTGCACAATGATGTTACTTTTGTATTAATTTGCAACCAAATGGCCTTTTATTTTTTTTTAAATGCATTTAAATGATCTCGTCAAACTATCTGTCGCTAAAAACATTTCTAACTTCAAATTGTCTGTCGCTATAGAGTACTGACAGGCTATCTGTCGCTAAAGAGTAGTAGCAGACTATCTGTCGCTAAAAAAATTCAGGGCAACGGACTGTCTGACGCTAAAGATTTTTAGCGTCAGGACTTACAGCATCTGTAGAAGTCTGTCGCTATAACTTTTTAGTGTCAGACTGTCTGTCACTGTAGCCGCTTTTAGCGTCAGACCATCCATCGCTAATCTTGGTGTTGTGGTGTAGTGAAATTTAAGTTAGAAATGATTCAAAATGAAAAAAAAAATCGGGCTCTACGTAACTGATGGCTGATGGTTGCATGCACTCAGTGTTCAGTTAATAAGCAATATTATTCGACGTGAGCCGCCACCGAGTCCTCCGCATCGTTATCCTCTAGGGTCGCATGCACTCGTGTTCAGTTAGAGCCAGCCCTATCCTATGCCGCCTCCAGTTCCAGTTCTTTGGTGGCTGAAGTTGAACACATCTTCTCCAGCGGTACGCGGCTTCTTGCTTTGAGGATAGATGGCGAGGTCAGCGACCAAGCGGATGCCGCGAGTCTTAGCGCAGCCGGAGTGGGACAAGGGCAAGCCCACACGCAGCTGGGCGTTGGCCTGTTTACGAGGCGGCTCTACAAATCTACGAGGAAGACAGCGATAGAACGCCGAATTAGCAGGCGCTCGACCTCTTCCTCGGCGCGCTCTCCAGCGGCGCCGACCAGCAGATCATCTTCCGCGCGTGGATCACCTTGGAGGTGGGTCACAGAGACATCGCCGCCGCCCGGGCGTGCTTCGAGGAGTGGCACTCGCGCGCCGGCGGGTGCCGAGGCTGTTAGTTGATCTCCACTAATAGGCCCAACGGTCTATTGGGCCCTTGTCTCTGCTCCCTGATCGGGGGAGCCCAACCCTAACTGGTTGGTGGGCCCCTGTCGCACAGCACATATATATAGAGGAGTGGAGAACTAGGCTCAGCTCACGAGGTTCAACGGAGCCGCCACCCACCTACAGAGAAACCCTAATCCGATCCTAAAGAGTGCTGCCAGCAACTGGATGTGCCCCACCAATCTCCACCGTCGTGCCTGCAGGTTCTCCGCCGGCACCACTGGACTTCTCTCCACCGTGCTGGACGACTCCTACTACACCGCGGCACCGGCGTCTACGTTGCTGTGCCGCAAAGAGAAATGTCAAGGAGGCTAACCGGATCTATGGTTACACACAGAGGTACACACATCGATCCTAACAATGGTACCAGAGCGGGTTGCCTCTGTGTAATCCTAACCCTAACCGGGTAAAAGCAAAGAAAAGGGACCGGGGTGGCGGAAGTCACTGTCTACCGGTCGCCACCGCCACCGCGTGGGAAAAGTGCCGCACTGACACGGCAAGAAAGAACAGATCCGTGTTCGGATCAGAGAAGAAGTAAAGAAAGGGGAAAAGGATCTCAAGAACCCTAACCCTAACCCACGCAGAAAGCTCGGGGAAGAAGAAGAGAAAAGAACCGAACGGGTTCACGAACCCTAAACAAGTAAAAGCCTTCAACGGGGAAGAGAAACAGTACCTAGAAAGTATCCCCATCTCGATCTTGAATCCAAAAGAGAAGAAATCAAAGAAAAGGAAGGAAGGAAAGAAAAGAACAGGGGTCGGCACACAAACCCTAACCCTAACCCTAATCCCCACCTTCGGTTCAGAAAACAGAGATCAATCCAAATTGGAGAAAGAAAAAGGGGAAGAAGGGAAGAGATTTGGATGAACTCCGAAAAGGAAAAGAAATCAAAAGAAAATAAAACCCTAACCCTAGTACCCCGAATCGGGTTAATCCCAAAAGAAGAAGGGAAAAAGGGGAAGAAGGGGAAGGAATCAGTCTCGAGGAAGAACCCTAGCATCTCGATCTCGAATCAAACAAAAAGAAAACACGGATCGGGTTCAACCGAACCCTAACCCTAGATCTCCTTTTCGGGTGAACAAGCGAAAAGAAAAGAAAGAAGATACAAATCAAATCCGAAAGGGAAAAAGAAAGGAAAAGAATGGATCTACCTCGCCGTGCGTCGGGATGTCCCTTCGCCGGCGAGGGAGAAGAAGAGCCGAGCCGGCCCTTTGCCGGCGCGGGAGAAGAAGACCGAGCCGGGCTCGGCAAAGGGGTCACCGCGGCTAGGCCGCTCGACGACGACGCGCTCACCCGCTGGGGAGCACGCACACCGGCGAGGGGGTCGGCGGCGGTGCCATGGACGCCTCCTCTCGCTCTCGTTCACTCGGTTGTGCTCGGCTGAGAAGAGAGAGCAAGGTAGAGAGAAGAGAGAGCAGTGAGGCGAAGAGAGAGAGAGACCGAATGAAAATGACCTAGGGTTTGCTCGGGGGCGCGCGGCATCGTGGTTTTATACTCAGCGAGATGCGCGCTCGGCCGTCGGATCAAGACAGACGGTCGAGATTGGATGGGCCAACTGGCCCAGGCGGGCAAGCGCACCGGCGTGGCATTGCCGGCCCAGGCCCAGGTTGTGGCCTGGGTGCGGCCTGCGCGCGCGCGGTGAGCTGGGCCGAGCTGGCTTTTGCCGGTTTTGGGCCGACAGAGGCAGATTGAGCCCAAGATCAAAGAAAAGTGAGAATTTGAATCAGTTTTGTTTTTTCATTTTCCAGTAAGGATTTTATTTTCTGGAAAATGAATAAATGACTCAAAAGGAAAATAGAAAAAGTAATTTTTCCATATGGGTAAAATTCAAGAAATTGAGCATACGTTTTCCGCTGCTAAAGAAAAAGTACATTCTCCAGTGATTTTGAACCGACATGATATTTAACTGGAGAAAAGAAAAGTTTTTCCAGTAAATGTTTATTTCCTGGAAATTGATTAATGGATTAAAGGAAATAGAAAATACAATTTTTCCTTGTGGGTAAAATTCAAGAAAAAGGAGAAGTTTTTCCACAGCTAGAGAAATTGTTTATTCTCCGGTTAATGTGTACCAACGTGGTATTTAATTGGAGAAAAAGAAAGTTTTTCCGCTGCTAAAGAAATTGTTGATTCTCCAGTTATTTTGAACCAATGTGGTATTTAATTGGAGAAAAAGAGTTTTGATATGATTATGATGTTGTTATTTTCTAACCAACGTTGTTAATAACAATATCGTAATTTTAATGATTTATGCATTATTTCTACTTCTGCCCAACGGTGATGTAGAATTAGTGTATAAGAAAAGTTGATAAAGTTAAAGATTTATGCATTAATTCTATTTCTGCCCAACGGTGATGTAGAATTAGTGTATAAGAATAACTGTATGTTTTGATTTTGACCAACGTTGGAATCAAGGCATGCAAATGGTGTTATTTTTATGTTAAGAAAAGTTTTGACCTGGTTTTCATCTTGTCTAAGGTGGACTGGGTAGTCACCTCACCGTGTTCCACTGAGTTTGTGGCACCGGTGAGGGAGATAAAAGAGAATGATGCCACTTGGGCAACTAAAGAGAGGGATTTTGAATCCCAAAAGATATCATATGACTCCTTAGGCATAGGAAATAAATCACTACCAACATGAAAAAGTTTGGCTATGATAAAGAACATGATTGAACCTGCAATTGTGGGCTCAATCCCAGAATGTGACACGGTCACCGAGTACCTCGATAGAATAAAGAGTCAGTTCACTGGCTCTTCAAAGACATATGCCACTTAGCTGTTAAAGCAGCTGGTCACAGAGTATTAATCTGGAAAAGGTGGCATAAGAGAGCTCACAATGCGTTGTCGAAATTATGGCACTGTCGTTTAGGCCATATTTCGAGGGGGAGAATAGAAAGATAAGTTAAGAATGATATTCTTCCTCCATTAGAGCTCTCAGATTAAGTTCAATGCAGGGAATGCATAAAAGAAAAGTATGTAAAGAAGATTAAGAAAGATGACAAACGAAGCGTAAGAATTTTACAGATTATTCACACAGACATCTGTGATCAGCTTTTCTATAAAGAGTGTGGATGGTTATGATTTGTTCATAACATTCACATATGAGTACTCCCATTATGGCTATATTTATCCAATCAAAGAAAGAAAAGATGTACTGAATAAATTCAAGATATTAAAGATTAAAATAGTCAGGTCTGACCGTGGGGGAGTACTGCGGTCGGCATATCCTAAAAGAATGGCATAGTAGCCCAGTATTCTATACCGGGTGAACCTCAGTGGAATAGAGTAGCTAAAAGAATCAATCGCACCCTGATGGATATGGTGGGCAGTATGATAAGTTACTCCACCTTACAGTTGAGCCTATGGATAGAGGCGTTGAAAACGACCATTCATATTCTCAATAAAGTATCAAGAAAGTCGGTGCCCAAAACACCGTATGAGTTATGGACAGAAAGAGTACTCTCACTAAACACTTGAGTGTGTGGGGGAGCCCTGCTGAGGCTAAAGTATTTAACCCAAACATTGGGAAACTGGATCCCAAAATAGTAAGTTGCCATTTCATTGGCTACAAAGAAAAGTCAAAAGATTTTCGTTTCTACTATCCAGAGTGACATACAAAGTTTGTGGAAACGAGACACGCTATTTTCCTAGAGGATGAAAAGATGAGGGGGAGCATGGTAGCTCGAGAAATTGACCTTGAAGTGAAGCAGATGTATGCGCCCACTCCAATGATTCATGAGCCAATTTTCTCACTACCTGCTGTCGCTGCACCGACAGTGCTAAGTACTGTGGTGCCAGCACCTGTTGTTATCCCACCTGTGGCAACAATGAATGACGATGAGGAACCTGTTCTTCAGGATTCTATAGAACCTATTGCCACACATAAGGGGGGGCAACAACAGCCTCAAATAAAAGATGTGCCAAATGTAAAGGCCCCTAGTAGGTCTCAAAGAGTTAGAAAATTAGCTATTTGTGCTGATTATGAAGTGTATAACACTAAGGAATTTCAAATAGAGGATGATCCCACCTTATTTGAAGAAGTCATGAGAAGTGATCATTCATCAAAGTGGCTTGAGGCCATGGAAGATGAAATGAAATCGATGAATGCCAGTAGAGTTTGGGACTTGGAAATAATTCCTAAAGGAGCCAATACAGTAGGCTATAAATGGGTCTACAGAACAAAACTTGACTCTCAAGGGAATATAGAAACATATAAAGCGTGACTTGTGGCAAAAGGCTTTATGCAAAGAGAAGGGGTTGATTACAATGAGACCTTTTCTCCAGTCTCATGTAAGGATTCCTTCAGAATCATAATGGCATTAGTGGCACATTACGATTTAGAATTACATCAGATGGATGTAAAGACGGCATTTCTCAATGGAGACTTGGAAGAAAATGTTTACATGGCACAACCGAAAGGTTTTGTCATGGAAGGAAAAGAACGAATGGGATGCCGCCTAAAGAAATCCATTTATAGATTAAAGCAAGCTTCAAGACGGTGGTACTTGAAGTTTGATCAGTCAATAAAGAATTTTGGGTTTTAAAGAGAAGGTAGAGGACAATTGTGTCAATACAAAGTTTAAAGAATGGGAAGTTTATCTTCCTTGTCCTGTATGTAGATGATATCTTACTTGCTAGTAGTGATGTCAGTCTACTACTGGAGACAAAGAAATTTGATATGAGAGATCTTGGCGAAGCCTCGTTCGTTCTAGGGATCGAGATTCACCGAGATAGAAGAAAAAGGGTATAAGGACCGTCACAAAAGGCATACATGAAAAAGATCTTAAAGAAATTCAGTATGCACAAATGTAGTCCCTCACCTGCTCCTATAGTCAAGGGCGACAGATATAGGGATTTTCAATGCCCTAGGAACCAATATGAGCTCAATCGATAAAGTAAAAGTGGTTCTATATGCTTCAGCTGTCGGAAGCTTGCAACATGCTCAAGTATGTGCGCGCCCTGACTTGGCATTTGTTACCGGGTTTTTACTTGGTAGATTCCAGAGCAATTCTGGAATAGAACACTGAAATTAGTAAAGAAAGTCTTGCATTATTTGCAAAGAACGAAAGGCATCATGATGACATATAGAAGATCTGATTCACTCCACATGGTGGGATATTCAGATTCTGATTATGCGAGAGTGAATGCATATCTAGACGTGGATTTTCTATCATCTCGCAAAGGGGAGCTATTTCATGAAAAAGCTCAAAGCAAACTGTCACTACATCGTCCACAATGTATGACAGTTTGTAGCGTGTTATGAGGCAACGGGCAGGTGAACTAACTAACGAAGTTCATACCCGGTTTGAAGGTGGTTGACGACATCTATAGACCACTAAAGTTATACTGCGATTATAATCTGGCAGTACAGGATGCTCACAACATAAGTCAAGTGGTGCTGCCAAACACATTAACATATAGTATTATGTTGTGAAAGATAAAGTCCGGGATTAAGTCATAAGTCTTGAGCATATAAGTACAGAAAAAATGCTCGCGGATCCGCTTACAAAAGGCTTACCACCCAACATGTTCAGAGAACATGTAGCTAGCATGGGTTTAAGGGAAAGCCTAAAATTCCTGGACAAAAGAAGGTCCAAAGATAAGTATCTATTTCAGAACAGATTAGTGAGTTGTAGCTGTTAAGTCTATCGGCAATGGACCGTGACGATGAGACATGCTCTATGAGCTAATCTGTAATGGAATGAACAAAAGTAAATGATATGAAAGTGAAAGATGGAATGAGATCAAGGGGGAGAATGTTAGTTGATCTCCACTAATAGGCCCAATGGCCTATTGGGCCCTTGTCTCTGCTCCCTGATCGGGGGAGCCCAACCCTAACTGGTTGGTGGGCCCCTGTCGCACAGCACATATATATAGAGGAGTGGGGAAGTGGGCTCAGCTCACGAGGTTCAACGGAGCCGCCACCCACCTACAGAGAAACCCTAATCCGATCCTAAAGAGTGCTGCCAGCGACTGGATGTGCCCCACCAACCTCCACCGTCGCGCCTGCAGGTTCTCCGCCGGCGCCACTGGACTTCTTTCCACCGCGCTGGACGACTCCTCCTACACCGCGGCACCGGCGTCTACGTTGCTGTACCGCAAAGAGAAACGTCAAGGAGGCTAACCGGATCTACGATTACACACAGTACACACATCGATCCTAACATAGGCGACACCGGCTTCTGGTGCGGTTACATCACGTTCGAGGTTGAGCACGAGACGACCGCGCGCTCGCGGGACGTCGCGGGGGTCGCCATGGCGGCCTGCCCACGCGACCCCCTGCTGTTCGCCTTCTACGCCAAGCTGGAGCTGCGCCTGGGGTACGACGGCCGCGCGCGCCACATCGTCAGACGTGCACGCGAAATCCTCACCGCGGACGTCTACCCCGTGGACGAGGACGCGGCCGCAGCGAAATGGGTCGAGGACGATGTGGAGCGGTACCGACAGCACCTCCGTGACCAAGCCGCAAAGAGGCCGACGATTGTTGATGTCTTCAGGTACTTCTTCTGCAGCGGCGGCTCAACGTAGCATGGTAGTAGCTATTACAGAGTCTGTTGTGCACGCAGGCGCGAAGCACTAGTTATGTTTAAGTTCTTGCAGGGAGCTACGTACCGCATCTTTTGTTCAGTCGTAGACATCTATATCTTTCTTTTTTGTCTTAATAATTGATGCGATAACTGCATGACAGATAAGCAGTGTGTTGAATAAAATCTTAGCGTTGTTGGACTCATCACCACAAGTTGCAACACGTACGCCAACACCTAAGTTAGGCAGTGTACCAAGGTTGTGGCACGTTTAACTTGTGGCTAAATATAGATGTTTGGTAATTTGTTGTCAGACATTAGTTAAATGTGGCACATTACACATGGTTGTCATTTGGGTCTCTACCAAAAGTGCTCACCACTCTTGCTATGTAGATTATCCCTTGTCGTTGTTATGTTAAAGAAATACACATCCTAAAAGTCATTATGGTCACGGTTCAATATTAATGTGAACAAAGTAAGAAAAAGATCAATGCTAATTAAGTAAAAAAACTCGGACTGCGGGGGATAGCATGCGCCCCCCCCCCCCCCCCCCAATCATTCGCATTAAGGTAGAGGACCACTACTACAAAAATCTTTATGGAGGTGGGCCAAATTGATTAACGGAGGCGGGCATTTCAACCGCCTCCAATCAAAGGTCATGGTTAATGCTAGATTAACGGAGGCGGTTGTTTTGCCCGCCTCCAAAAATAAATTAAAAAACAAAAAGAAAAGAAAAGAGCCTGAAGCCTGAATCGGGCTTGGGCTTGGATCTGGGCTACGCACCGCTGGATCCACCCGTGCCGGGGCCAGATCTGTCGCCGCAAGCGGAACCGCCCGTGCCGGGGCCGGATCCGTCCGTGCGAGGGCCAGATCCACCGTGGTGGAGCCCGCCGCCACTAGATTCGCCCGCGCCGGGGTCGGATCCGCCCTCGCCGGGGCCAGATCTGCCGTGCTGGAGCCCGCCGCCACCAGATCCGTTGTGGCGGAGCCTGTCGCCTCCAGATCCGCCCGCGCCGGGGCAGATCCGGCCTCCCCGTGCGCTGGCCGAGCTTGAGGGAGAGGGATGTGCCAGTGGCCTCCCCGTGCTCCGGCCAAGCTCGAGGGAGAGAGATGCGCTGCCGGAGATGGAGAGAGATGTGCCGCTAGCCACCCCGTGCGCCGGTCGTGCACGATTCCATGTGGGAGATGGAGAGGAGAGGGAGGTGCGCGCCCTGCGCCGGCCGAGCTCGGGCTCCGTGGGGGAGAGGAGGGAGGAGCCTCGGGTGGGGGATACCATGGGAGAGAGGGAGAGGTGAGGGAGAGGGAGCGGCAGGTGAGGGGAGTCGGGTGCGGGGCGTCGGGGGCGTGGGTGCGACTAAGGGAAGGGGCTGAGGGGCTGTGAGAGAGATAAGTGAATGAAACCCTAGCTCTAAGTATATATACTATGAGCATCATATCGGGCTGAGATGGGCTGCGTGGGTTGGAAGTTGGGCCTGTATTTTAGGAGGCGGGCCTTATAGTGTGCCCACCTCCAAAAATGGATTTATGGAGGCGGGCGCCCTAACACGACCACCTCCGAAAATAGGTCATTTTTGGATGCGGTTATTTTAAGGCGGCCGCCTCCGTTAAACATTAACCTAGGCGGACGCTCGGGAGGCTGACCTGGCTGGGGATAACAGAGGTGGTCAAAAATGGTGCCTGCCTTCATTCAACAAAGGGCGCAGCCGCCTAAAAGGAATCATGTAGTAGTGAACTTCTCACCCAATCTGAGAAAACCTCCGAACCTCATACCCCGCCCGCACACAGGGCCCGTTACCTTGTGAGTGGCCCGGTGCCACAAACCTGTGCTTTGGATAATGCGGGGCAGACAAGGGGGTTTTTTTACCTCCGGCACTATAATTCGCCCCGTGGGGGTCGAACCCAGGCTGCAAGGGGTGCCACCTGGAGTGCTTGACCAGCTGGTCTAGCATCCGTTGGCAATGCTAATTAAGTGCATGATCCTCAATGGAAAAAGGGGGAATATTGATGAAAAAATGGTAGTGAGGATGTACCACTAAGCCCATGTAGTCTAGATCAAAGTTAGAGCATGTCCATGGGGTACGGGGCTAAATGGATCAGAACCTGACATGTGTTAAATGATTTTTTTTGTTAATTATGTTGTTGCAGTGTTATCCTCCACATCAATTAGTGAGAGTCATTACTAATGTTCACAGTCCATCAATTGTCCATGTATTGAAAAGGTTCACATAGTCGTGCCCTGTACAACTTTTTTTGCAGCTCAGTTCAGATAGTGTTAGTTATTATTGTCATGTGTGAATGTTCAGATTCAGCTTATCATCCAGGGTTATTCCATTTTAAAAGGTGCTTCTCAAAATATTCTTATTAGTTATTAGTAGATCAAACATGTGTAGTCCTCTCCTTTGAGAGTGTGCTCAGAGGTGCTGGAGAAACGTTTCTAGAGAGAAATAGATTCTTGTACCAAGTAAAATTATTATTTTTTGTGTTTTTATTATCAGGATAATTTGAGAAATATTTCTAGTTTTGATGAATATGAAACTCATAATGTTTGGCATACACAATAAAAAGAGTAACTATGGTCAAAGGTTCAATAATGATATTATTATTTTTTTAAAAAATAAAAAGATTAGTGACAAAAGTACATAATCCTCTCATTGGAAGAAGGGGGAATATTGAGATCGCACCTTCTTCTTGTCCTTGCCGGCAGCTGAAGACATCTGCTCCTGCATCGAGGTGCATGCTGCCGGTTCCACGGTCTCCCACAATCCTTGATCGATCGTCCATGATCACTTGCGCTCGGATGCACCGACTGGTGCAATCGACGTTAGGTTGGTTTGTGGATTCTAGAACATGCGAAACAAGGTTCTGATACTAGATGTTGGAAATCGAATCAAGGACGCATGCCCTGGAAGTGGATAATCCTAACCGGAATCAAACCCAAATGCAAAATGCGCACTGAACACAGAAGATCATAGGACAACTGTTGGCTGACAGAGCTCTTTTACTCAAATGTTTGCGAACAGTACAACACGATTACAAATAAACCAAGCAATTACACAGGATGCTTGGACACGCTACTTATACCAGTAACAAGTACATACACAGAGACGAGCTAAACAATTGCCTAAACAAAGCCTAAACACATGAAGAAGTTAACTGCAGTTTTCACATCGTGCGTGGACGCGGTCACCGCTCCTCCACCTCTGGCTGTTTGAAACTCCCGCTTCCACCAAAGCTTTTCACAAGACGCGTTCACTGCTGCTTCACTTGCTGACTGCTTATAGGGTGTTTGGTCTAAGGAGTGAGTTAGTCCATCATCTACTCGTTCATGACTTTTATTTATTTATTTGTGGAATGGAATAGGTTGTTGCATCATCACCTTATTCCTCATAAGCTAATAATTAATCCTAGTACAAGGAATTAAGTCATCCCACCAAATTTAAAGAATGGACTCAGGATGCATCACCTCATTTAAGAGAGAGCAGACTATTAGTGTATCCATGGCCGTGCCGTCAAAATTCGAGGCCTTGTTCCAAACTCTAAAACAGGCCCGTACTGGTGCTGCTGCGGCACGCGGCAATGAGGCCGGTGTTTCGTGAAGCGCACAGCAGTTGGAAGTTGGAACTCAACGCTAGCTGGAGGCAGTGGCCGTGGCCGTGTGGGTTCTCATGCTGGCATGGCCCCTGACGGTCGACCAGTTCTTTAACGCATGGCTGCTCGTGGACGAGGCCCGCGTCGCGGTCCGCGTGTGCAAGGGTATGGCGGCTTTGTCCGTGGCGCGCACTGCACGGCTACGTGGTTGCTTCGATTGTGGCGTTCGGCTTCTCGCAGTTGCTCCAGCGTAGCTGTTGCCCTCGGTATGGCTGCATGCTGTAGTGTCAGGCAGCCACGTACACCCGTCGCCGGGCCACAGGCCACGCAACACGGAGGTGCCGGGTGGTCGGGCCGGGGGAGGGAGCCAGCGAATGGGCTAATTGCGTATATCTGCCATGTAGGATGCTGAATGGGCATGCCATTTCTACACCTAAAAATAACTAACCGTATCGTACGTCCTACCGCCCAGCGCCTTAACCCCGCTAACCCACGCGTCCGAACGATCATTCGCGCTCCGCCCCACACGCTCCGACTCCGATCCAAACGAAAACAAAACAACAAGGAAGCGTTATCTGGTCAACGTCGCGTCTCTATACGTCCCGCTCGCCACCGTCAATTGAGCCCGGCGCCAGCCAAGCGCCGTTACCTAGACAACCGGCCCATATCACGCGTAGAGAATATACTTTTCGTTTTTGGCTTTAGTCCCGGCCAGAATTTATCCTGAGAGTAATAGTAGATTTAGTCCCAGTTAATGGTATTAGAACCACCAACTGGGACTAGAATCCCCTGCCTAACGGATAGTGCAATAGGCTTTTGCAGCAGGGACCTTTAATCCCGGTTGGAACCACCAACCGGGACCAAAGGTCCTGCTAGCCTTTTATCATGGGTTTTGGCTCCAACCGGGACTATATGTTGATCCTTTAGTTCCGGTAAGCTTCATCAACTTAGACTAAAGGTCCCCACCTATATATACCCGCTTCCACTGTCCCCCAGTCCGAGACACAGGTCAAATCTTTAGTCTTTACTTGTTCATCCGTGTTCTTGCTTGGGGAAGCAAGTTCTTGTTCTCGGCCGCCGGCTTCATCTTTAATTTTCTAAAGGTTAGCAACTTCATCTTCTAATCTTTTATTGCTAATAATGTAGATCGTTTCATGCTTTAGTAATAAGCATAGAAATATTCAAATATGCTTCGGGACAACGACAAGTGAGGTCATGAATGATGAAGGAGGCGATGTTATGGACGTGTAGTTTCGCCTTCGACATCCCTATTAGGTACAATAATTAGGTGTGTCAGGACATCGTGCAGACTGGACGACAGTCGTCGACCAAGATAGGCGCCCAGATCGATGCAGTGCTGCTTTCTTTGCAGGCAATTGAGCGAATTGGCTACCGTATGCCTGATTTCTCGTCGTTGAAGATAGAAGCTTTACGTGAGCATAGTCTGGACGTGCCGCGAGTAAATGAGAGGCATGCAACATTCAACCATATGGATGTGGTACGCCGTATATGATATGAGGGTAATATTTATTTATTCTTATTATTATATGAGCGCTTCCTAATATTTTTTGTTTATCCGCTTGTAGGTTTTGCGCTATGATTTCACGTATGCTACATGTGACTTGCAGCCCATTCTCATGCAAGCTCTTAAGCGACTGGGGTACGTCTGGGACTTCGTGGAAGCGATGAGCCAGAGGAAGACAGCTGGCATCCAGTATTGCGTGGGATTTAGGTAGAACTAGGCCATCGATAGTCCGTCAGTAGGCTACATCTATGGGATGCCATGTCCTCGGTGTTGTGAAGCAATGGAGAGTGTTATAGTGCGGGCCATGCATTACATAGACAATGATCGTGGTTATACAATCCGAGACATACGTTGTTGGCAGTGCAGACAGGCTAGGGTTGCAGCGGGTTTGTAGGATCCATGTGTTAGTTAGGTTTATTCGTACTGTTATGTTTAATGAGGTTTATTCGAACGATTATGTTTAATTTGGTTTATTTGTATGGATATTTTAATTATGTTTGTATGCAAGTTAATTATGTTCATTAGGTTTATTTATATGGATATTATAATTATTTTTGTATGGATTGAAATTTAACTCACGTTTGATTGAAATGCATATACAAATAAAAAAAATTAGAGAAACACACAATACGAAAGTTGTAGATCTAGAAAAGTTATGCAACTTTGTAGATGACAACTTTTTCATTTGGAATCATCTATTGTTTTGAAATTCTGTTTGAAATTAAATTTTTAAAGAAGATTGATTTCTTTTTTTAATCTCTGGCCAAAACTTGTAACAGTTTTTCTCCGTCATACTAACTTCAAATTTAATGATTTTTTCTCAAATTTTCTAAATCCATGCTCTATCAATTTATTGTGTTCTTACACCTTTCATTTTGGTCATCTTTTCGTATGAATTTGTTTTATCAATTCAAAATTTGATTCTCAAAAAATGACAACATCAAACAACATTTTGTAGAAGTAAATGAATTCATCTGGAAAATTCATAAACATAAAATTTATAGAACTGATCAAGATCTACAACTTTTATTTTGGTCATTTCTTCATCTGGCAAAGTTGTAGTGTACATTGTTCACAAATTTACACTACCATTTTGTCACAAGAAGAAATGACCAAAATAAAAGTTATAGATCTCGAAAAGTTACATAACTTTATAGTCGACAACTTTTTAATTTGAAACCATTTTGTCAAGGAAAACTATGTTTGAATTTCTAAAATTTGAAATTTGAATTTTTAAAATGTCCTCAAATGGAGAAATGACCAAAACGAAAGTTGTAGATCTCGAAAAGTTATGCAATTTTGTAGTTGACAAATTTTTCATTTGAAATTATCTTGTCAAGGAAAACTATGTTTGAATTTCTTAGATTTGAAATTTGAATTTTTAAAATCTAATTATAATTTATACCATATGTTATTAAACATTCAAAGGATATGAAAGCAATTTTGTATATGAAAGCAAATTTGTATTGCATTTTTTGAGCTATATTTTTTTACTACGTAATTTCTAATTTTCAGCCTATTTATGTTAAATGATATATTATAAACTGTTGCATGGCTTTAGTCCCGGGTTGGGCCACTAACCGGGACTAAAAGGCATCTAGTCTTGATTGGAGGCCCAACCCGGGACTGAAGGTTAGAGGTTGGAGGCCCAACTCGGAACTAAAGGTGGAGGTCTAACCTTCAGTCCTGGGTTGGGCCTCCAACCGGGACTAGAGGCCTTTTAGTCCCGGTTGGTGGCCCAACTCGGGACTAAAGGTACCAACCCTACTTATACTCGTGTCTTCTCTTCTTCTCTCCTTTCAAGCACAGCCGGATCCGCACCACGCACTCCGCCGTGCCGCCACCCCCACTGATGTAGATAAGGCTCGATCTTCCGATAGGTACAATAGCGTCGATTGGTGGAGACTCGACGTTCACGATCTAGGCTTTAAACCAAGACTGATTCAGACCCTCGCAACCGTTACACTACTGCTCCGTTGGTTATCAACCACGCGAACGTGGTTGACCTCACCGAGAAGGCTTTCCTGCAAGCGAATCAAGAACACAAGCAAGAACGGGATGAACACAATCTGAAATTGCAAATAAATATGAGGCTTATGATAACGAGAAAGAGTTCAGGTCTTTATTCGAAAGGACTAATCGCCACAGGCGAACAAGATCAAGAACAGGGGTCTTGGTTCACAGCAAGCGGCCTTGGCGGCACAGTTGCAGCAAAACGACGTCTGTTTCATGAGAAAATCAAGAACTAAATAAAACCCAAACCCTAAGGAGAGCGACGGCTGCTAATTATAGAGCCCTGGATGTCACCCCCCTGGACGCACCCCCTAATGGGCTCTAAGACGATACACGGCTCAACGGACCAAAAGACGGTGTCGTAGCACCCTGGCAGATTCTGGATGCTGACTTGTTTTTGACAATTCCCATTGATTCCGAAGAGCTTTTGACGTGAGACCACTTGCATTGGCTTCCTTATCTAATTAGCTTTCCATCCATATGTGGATCGTTGAAAACGGAGCCCGGAAGCGCCCGTGTGACCAGTTTTATGACAGACTGGTACTAGAACCCGAGATGGGCTCGAACTTGATTTGGGCCTCCACCTTGGTGACTCGAACCGAATGAGCTTCGGCCCTCCTTCTCGGTCAGGACACCCTCGCTAATCTCCTCATCCTCTATCTCCAAGCATGGTCATATGCATGGAGCCCATGTCCTTATCACCCACCGTGCGCCGCCCGTTCAACATCGCCCTCTTCTCCGGCTCGTGCGGCGGGTCCTCGTCCTTAGCTCCAGCGTGCGCGGCCCGCACCCTCTTCTCTGGCGCGGGAACGGCCCTCGTCCTATCTCCCTAGCATGCACGCGCGACTCCCTCGTCCTCGTCCTCCGACGGCCGGCCGGCCTCGCCCTCGTCCTCGGCTCCGGCGCGCGCGGCGCCCTCATCCTCCTCTCCGGTGCGTGCGGTGGCTCCATCACCCTTTATGTCTCTAGTCAGCGCCTTCGCGTGTCTAGCCTCGCCCTCATCTTTGGCAGTGCCTTCGTGTCCGATCACAACATCGTCTCCGCCGGCACCTTTTTCGTCTCCGGCCTCAGCCTCGACCTTCGTCTGCCGCCAGGTGGTAATACTGGTTGCCAACCCCTTGTCATCCCTTCGTGCTATGTGAAACCAGGCTTGGAAAGATGTTGAATTTTGAAACATAGGGTTTATTGATGTGAATTTTGGTATATATAGACTTATAAAAAAAATTACTTCAGTAATATACATATATAAATTTTGATATATTGACATGTTATGCATTTTGATATATTGACTTTAGTGATTTGAATTTTGATATATAAGGTTTATTGATGCAAATTTTGATATATATAGACTTATAAAAAATTGACTTCAGTGACATACATTTATGACTTTTGATATATTAACTTTACTATTTATGCATTTTGGTATATGATAAATATTGACTACAGTGAATTGAATTTTGAGATATAGGGTTTAGTGATGTGAATTTTGATATTTGTAGACTTATGAAAAAAAAATTGACTTTAGTGATACGCATTTTTGTGTATGAAAAATATTGTCTCCAGTGATATGATTTTTGATATATTGACTTTAGTGAGAAGAGATGGCTGGACGTCAACGTTGTGGTCTCCCTCCGCGGGAAGTCATAGGTTTCAGCAGCTATGTAACATGGATGGGATTCGATCCAGTGTTGCTAGATGTACCATTTAATCATCCAAGCATAGTAAGCAACTCTATACGTTTCCAATAAATTAATGTGTCAAATACGCTCATATAAATATATTTTCTGATATGTATATATATGTGATTCTTAAATATACCGTAGGTAATTGATCCAATCATTTGGCTTAAAGAGACACTCTCAAATTTTGAGGTTCAGGAAGTGGTTGTTCAGACCTTTCATGTAGATAATGGTCCATTAATCCAATGTCGAATTGGCTTTTCCATCGCTGCTAGGAGGGGTAGAGGTGTTGTACAAATCTCAGAGATGGGAATAATGGCACCCCAGCAGACTGTTGCACAAAAATATATTGTCATTGCATGTGTAACTAAGCTTTCAAATATTGGGTACACCCTGCCTACACTATGCTCCGTGTTGATACAAGCTATAAATGCGGACATGTGTCATGATGTTGAGGGCTTTTGTGCAAGCATTGCTCGGAACAACCGAAATGATGTGGTAAAGTCGAAGTCGAACTCATAGGTTATATCTGGATTTGTTGTTATATGTTGCAAAGCTTGGTTCTCATAACCTTTTTTCTGCCAACACTTACAGGTTGAGGACTATGACTCATCCTACAAAGGGTGCAGTTTTAAAGCCATTCTAAATCAGACAATGTATCAATTGGCTTATGATTGGAAATATGCTCATGAATGGCCAACACTCACTACCGGAAGGATTTCAGGCAAAGCTGCTTGCGACTAAGAGGGGAGACCCACCGACTTCTCGAGCACCGTTAAACGTCGTTAGTAGACCCTGTGCTCATAGTTGTGAAGCAAGGGAGAGTACACTAGTTACTGCACTGGTCTTCATCAATGGTGTTTTTGGATGCCACATCGGTGACCTACACTTCACCGAATTGAAATTACGAGAAAGTCAACTTCATTAGGTAGTAGTGGTGACATACTATGTTTGCATGAACTTTGGGGAGTACTTGGACATGTAGTGTGTAATGACTTGGTTTAAATTTATTATGGTTTGTATGAAATTCGATTGTGGGATGGATGATCATTGTAATATATATACAATATCTTACTTAATTAGTTTCACTCTTAACATATGCGTACAATATTCAATGCAAAGAAACTGTAAAAGAAAAAAAAGAAAAGAAAAGAAAAAAAAAAGAGACATTCAGTCCTAGTTGGTTATACCAATCGGGATTGGAGGTGTAATACGTGGCATCGCCTAGGGCCCGGGCTAGAGCTACCTTTATTTCCGATTGGTAATACCAACCGGGACTAGAAGTCCTAAATCAATCCCGGTTGAGGGGACCAAAATTAAAGCCGGGCCTTTAGTTCCGGTTGAGAAACCGGGATAGAGGGGTTTCCCAACCGAGACTTAAACCCACTCCTACACTAATGTATACACTAAAAAAATGCGACCGGGGAACAGCCCCACCTGTTTTTCATTGAGAGTAAAGCCACAGGTTCCCCACCTGTTTTTCATTGAGAGTAAAGCCACAGATTCCGGCAGCGAAAAACCCCCGGAACCCTAGCATCACCAGCGAGAAGATTTTTATTGTGCAGCACCCAGGATTTGAGCACCGGGTGGGTAGCTCCTCTGCTGGAAGTCCTACCACTGAGCTACAAGCTTATTTGCCCGGCCCATATGCACTAAAAATATTATTATATTAATGCTGACATCAAAAATAATGTTTTAAGTGAAAAAAATTCTAAAAATGTTATTTCAATAATATTTTAAATTCCTCAAACTTCAAAAAGTTGTCTACTTCTCTATAATGTGTTCCTCCTTTTTTTTATCAGCCCGCTATCGGAGTCGGACTCCGCCTGCAGGCTGCAGCCCATCCGGAATCGCGGAGCCCTCCTCCGGTGCCTCGCTATATACACGCACGCACACCGCCATCAGCAGCGGCCCACCAAAACCAAACCACCCCAGTAATCACGTCGTCCAGTGTCAGCAGCGTCAACGAACCGATCGATCAGGTATTCAGGCGCCATGTCGTCGCCGCGGTCGACGCTGCCGCCTCCGCCCGAGCCCCGGAAACAACGTCGTCACCGCCGCCGTCAGCGCCGCCGATGCCGCGACGGTACCAGGCGGGCGAGTTCGTCGTCGACCTCGAGCTCGGGCACCGGCATCCGGCCGCCTCCACCGCGCTGCCGACGTCGTCAGGAGTGCACGAGGAGGGCGGGTTCACGGACGGCAAGTTGGGACTGGGACAGCAACTGGAGCGCCGCACCTCCACCGTGGAACAGCAGCCGCCGCCGCTGAAGAGACCGTCTGATAATCTGGCGGATAGCGGTGGCAACGGCGACTGCCTCGCTATACGGAGCCGCTGTGAAGCGATTGTAGCGATGTCATCGTCGTCATCGTCTTGGGGGTGATTGGCTTGAGACTCGTGATTCTAGACTGCCCAAAGGACCAGTTGTCTTGACGAAGTACTTCATTTCCAACAAGCAATCAGATAAAACAAAAGGAGCAGCTTCAACAGAGCCTGCAGCTCCAGTGATTGGACTGACCAATATTTGCACTGCTGAAATTGAATCCATGGGTAGAGGAAGAGGGAGAGGGAAGAAGCTAACCACTGTCAGGAGCCACGAAGACAAAGGTAGCAGTGGTGAAGAAGTTGTGCCTGCAAAAAAGAGGAGGGGAAGGCCCCAAAAGCACTTCGCCAATAAGATCGATCAAGCAGATGTTGAAAATTTTGTAGTAAAGTTTTTTCTCATATAACCATTTAAGTTACATTCTATCTAAGTCCTTAATCATGGCTTGTAGATCTTCAGGAAAGTTGTCAAAACATTCGTTTGCATGGCTCTTAAGAATGTCCCCCAAAAATTCCATCCTCAGTGAATTTGATAGCTGTGCATAGTAGATATAATAAGTTAAGTTATTAATTTTGTATGTAGTGTACGGAATATAGTTAGAGAATATATGCTTACAGTGTTGATCGGTGGCAATCTTACACCATCCCATGACTTCATAAAATTGTATATAAGGTAGCCTCCTAATTTCTTGGAGATGAGCATTTGTTTAATTTATTGTACATAAATGAAATAACTATTTTGTGATAATAAGAAAGAAGAAACATATTATAGGTGATTACCAGTCTTTATGTTTTGGAACTTTTGTAACACATGCAGGGAATATTCGCTTCCAGTAATAAATATTGCCGTCCCACTTAGAATTTATCAGTTTCATAGCGAGACTGAACCTTATAGCAATAGTGTGAAATGTAGCTATATATGGCATGATTTGATCATAACCCTTGTAACATGCATCATCTGAGAGTGGATCCATAATGTGCACAATTTTCTTTTGCATGTCCATTATGAATAAAGTATATAGTCCATCTCAATAATATGGCAGTAGAATCTAAAAACATAGACATAGAATATAAGTGTTTAAAAAAATTATAATACATATAAATAAAATATAAAGGAGTACACTGAACATATCTTACATTGCTGCAATCTTTAATTTTGTATTCCATGTTAGGCCAGCACTGGAGCACTTTTGCCAGTTTCTTGTGGTCTAGTTTGCCACAACATCGCGGATCTCGTCCAAACTGGGTTATGGACTGTTGATTTTGCAAAATTTATAAGTATTTGATTAAATATAGAATTAAGAATTAGATTAACTTACAGCAAACTGGAGATCCATAAAGTGGTATTTTTGTTTTTGATTCTTCATCAACAAGAATTTGTTCTGCGCAGCCATCCGAATTGCTATATTGAAGCAATCATGATCCATCTCTTTGTTCTCATCTAAAATATCTCTAATTTTTCTCGCATTTAAAGAAATTGGATATGGTCGTGTGTTTTGGATCCATTCTTTGCTAAAAAAACAAGGACAAGCAACAAATTACTTATTCTAGCAATTCTTTCACGGGCAATGGAAATATCCAAATTAGAACAAAACAAGTTTCTTTAGAATGACTTACTCCAAAGGTTCACCATTGGCCATCAAATGGATGTTTACGCAAATTGCAGACAATAGGTCTGTCTTGTTTGTCCATGTTATTGTACCCGACAGTAAAAAAGACACATTGTCCATATCATCGAACATTATGACAGCATCATCCAGATTATGGCTGGTCTCACTATCTTGCACATCATCCTTTTTTCCTCTCGCTATGTTTAAAGGAGAGTTATACAAGATCGCAGGTAGCTTGAACCTAAAGTTATTTATCTCATCCTGAAAATATGAGTAAGTCCTGATGTATTAATAAGTCCAAAAATGACTATTTTTAGAAATATTCCTGTGAAATTACTTGGGTCACATGGTCAGATAAAGAAGCTCCAGTCCAATACTCCATGAAATTAATCATCCATAAACCACAACTTACATTGTGCAATATTGAAAAAATTAAATATAAGTGATAAAGATACCGTTGCTGGTACGACAATGTCGTATACACAACAAGTTAGATGATCCTTTACCCATCTGTCTGCATTTTTTCGATGATCTTATGTATTTTTGGCCAAGATGCCACTCCAATACCCTTTTCCCATTTGTTTTGGTTCAGCTGACTATGCTTTGTTGCATGCTTTATTAATCTTTCCATTCCTATTAACTGCTATGACCGGAACACCAAGTTATAGAAAAGGATTTTAACAAATGTTTAAAAAATATTATGTATTTGTATACAATCAACCATTAAGTCATACCGTGTAGTCGAGATCTTGCCATTGTAACATATTTTCTCCAAAAGAATCCAAAACATGTATCTGTCCTTCCGAAGCATTGACAACCGCTAGGTACCAGTGATACTTCTCAATATTAATTGGAAGAAACACCTACAGTAATAGAGATTATTCTAATTTTTTTCCATATGTTTCAATCAACAGAAAATAGCATATATCAGATCTTGTGGTCAAACTTACCATATCAGCGTCTAAATAGTTTTGGACCCATGTTTGAATCATGTCATCTCTACTATAGCTCAATGTCGTTGCATCAGCCTTTCCATCGCGACCGAGCAATTGAGTAATAAATGTAGTCTCCATATAAACATATCCACCTTCTCTATGAAGTAGGTTTTCTTCATGCCGCATCAAATGGATATACGCACTTATGACCTGCAATTTATTAATTTGTCAAATAAAAAATTACCATATTTTCCACATGGACATCAGCTAGTTAATTTAAAAGCAGTGCTAACATGCTTACACCGCCATTGACATGTTCATGATCATGGAAAAGGCAATTCATATCATCTCTATTTACCCAAGCATCATCAATTTGGACGAGTAAATCATCCATACGTTTCCGTTTCATGTATTCAATTACCTGAACATCTTCTTGTGTACACTCATAATCTGCAGAGAAAATATTTATATTATAATTAATTAATTAATTAATTCCCAAATATAAAGAAATAAGATATAATTGAGAACGTCTCACCTTCTGGCAGGACATTTGCATTGTTTGCCTTCTTAGGTTTATTATATTGAGGGATTGCCATAACCTCCTCGTCAGCACGCTTAATGTCTTCGTCTTTTTGTACATCAACTCTTTTTATGACATTGTCTTGGATCTGCACTTCGTCTTCATCTATAATACTGATCTACATATGCAATATTATTATAATATCAGTGACCCTGTTATATAGATATTCATGTGTGAGGATATGTGAGCTGATTGAGAGATTGTTACGTACGACATCCTCATGAGCACGCTTCCGCTTCTTGTCCTCATCTCGTTCTAGTTGAACTATTATTTTGGCATCGTCTGAGATCTGCAATTTTTCTTCACCCCTTGTATCCATTTTTTGGGGTTCCATTGTTGCCTCAATCTCTATATCTGTTTTATTTTCTTCTGTATCCAGATAAACAAAGCATAAATAATAAATAATTTTGGAGACCAAATTTATGTATCTGCGATGATGGTTGATAATCAAACATAGCTTAATAGTTGACTAAAAGTAGTAATCAAACTTAGCTTAAATTGATTGAAACTAATAAACATATATAGCATTGAACCTACGGATCCCAATATTAATATTAAAAGGAATTCAGTTGAGTGGAGGATACCTTCTTCTTCTGGTAGTATCTCTTGCACCTCTTGCACCTCCATAGGTGGGTCAACTAAGGCACGTTCATGATCCATTTTCTTGCACCGACTCCAAAAGTCTCGACAGAGAAGGGTCCAACGAAGACTATGCGCTGCCTCCGTGGAGGTCGCCCGCTCGTCGCCCACGGCGTCCGCTCCCAGCCGCGCCGTCTCCGTCGATGCCGCCCGCTCGCTGCCGCCGTCTTCCGCTACCGGACGCTTGAAGGCAATGTCTTCCGCTCCCGGCCGTTCGCCGGCAACTTCCTGCGAGGGTTTAGGGTTCATGCGTTGAGAGGGTCCGCGAGCGTCACGAACGGAGTCATGGCACGGAGTCAGCGCGGTCGCGGACGATGACTGAGGCTGAGGGCCATTAAGATCGATTTATTAAGGCAGCGCGTGCAGAGAAGTAGGTAGCTAGGGCACTACGTACCTGGCGCCTGCGTGCTCGGCGTCTGGAACTGCCGAACAGGGATGACCGTACGAAGGATCAGCGGATCACGTGAGAGCCCTGACGTGGCGTATCTTCTACAGTATATAATATATACGGCACGCGGGAGTCTCGGTTCCGTCGCCTCCGTAGACCCACCGTAAATATCCGATAGATTCGGTTCCGTGGCCTCCGCAACCACCGGCAACCGCCTTAAAGTTTGCATGCAACGTGCATGCATGTCTCTAGTATATATATACGGCATATGCCGACCTGTAGGTACGACTTGATCTGAGTAGCAGGTAAAGCTTTTCTTAAACCAAGAAGTGCGTGTTTTTTCCTTACAATTTTTTTGTTCTTTTAGCTACTACTATATCTACCTGAAGGTAATACATATCTTACAATTTTTTTTCCGTAGAGCCCAGAAGTCTAAATCTGTTCTTCGTCAGTCATGCCACCGGATCAGCATAAGAATGCATCTCGAGATTAATATAAAAGCCTTGACTTGATCTCTGCTCCCAGAGGGCTTTGCCGAAGCAGTCTCTCCGTCTTAGTAGTTCAGTTTATGCTGATGGATGCAAACCAGTACATAAATATATCACTGGGAAAAAAAATGTTTGGTCAACGAATCCATGGTCAACGTTTCAGCTGTACGGTTGCCCTCGTCGTAATAGCTCCGGACACCTGTCATTAATAAATCATACCCATCAGTAAAACTCGCAAAGAGCAAGCAATGGCAGCGGCTATCCTGGTGCTGCAGGCCGGGCAGCATCCAGCAGGCGCCCGCCTCCACCATAAATCAAGAAGTGTAGCCATAAAAAATACGGACCAGTCTAAAAATCGTTTTTCAGTAGTGTATAATGACACAAAAGACTTCATCCACTCCAATGCTCCAAATCAGGATGGGGACTTAATCCTGCAACCGAACGGATGAAGTTATTAGAATGTTGAAACCACCACCGCAAAAAGAAATTGCATCCTAAAATTTTACTTAATTGCTTTCCATAGTTGCAGTTGTAAGGCATATTTCTTGATTGTCGCCGCCTGCTCGTCGCCATGAATTGGACAACCATATCGTTGAAGCAATAAAAAAGAAGCTCACCTACCCCTTGGAATTGGCAAAAAAAACATCTTTCAATCTTGAAAACAACCAATGTTTTTTTTTCATAGTTCAACTTTTACATAATTGTATTTGAGCATGTATACAATCCGGAAAACACTTTTGCACCACGGCTTCCTCCTCGCCTCCACGAAGGGCGTGAGCGTGGGCGATCAGGGCAATCGGGACGCTGACAGCAGGCACCATGGCTTCCTCCTCGCCTCCACGAAGGGCGTCGACAATACTAATAATATTTACAAAAATTTGAGCTAATAATATTTACGAGAACTTTATATTATGAACAGATGAAAATCATATATCCTGCCATGGCATAAAATTGTTCAGATGGTATGGTCACTGCAACAATTCCAGAATCTTCACGCCTAACCAGAGCAGCAAAAAACACTAATAAAGTTGATCTACAGTGAAGCAATAATATGTATGAGTCAACTGAAATGGACTAAAAATCCATACTACTCTTGCTGATGAGGAATCAATTTTCAATACCCACGAAAGTGTGAGGAATAAAAAAATCACTCCATGAGAAAGGAGTATCAAATAATGTGAAAAAAACATAATTAAACAATGAAAAATTCACCTCTCAGTTCTAGCTAAACAAGAGCCGGTATTAATGTATATCACTTTTGAATAGCACCATAACCCACTTGAAGACCTTCGAGTATCTCTGTCATATAGCCATATATGCTGCTCGTCACTGTCTCTCAAGTCAAATATCATGCATTAAGAGAACATAAAAGCATATAGAACATTACTTACCACCTTGTCACCATTGCAGGACATCTTTATACACTATATTCTTGGTGCACTTTCCTGTTGGATCTAATTCCTTGTTTGGTTTGGCCAATATTCTTGTTGTTTGCCTGGACACACCCCTCGACAAGGCAACATAGAGCTGCCCATGTGAGAACACTGGCTCTGGAAGATAGATCCCAACATGTGGGATGGTTTGCCCCTGAGCTTTATTTATTGTCATCGCAAAGCTCAAACGAATTGGGAATTGCTTCCTTTTCAACTTGAAAGGAAGTGAAATATCATCCGATGGAGACATAGGGATTCTAGGTATGAACACCCTTTTCCCTTCATGTTGCCCACCAACTATTTCTGCATCAATTGCATTGTCTTGGAATGCTCTAACCATTAGTCTCGTTCCATTGCACAAGCCATTGTTAGGATCAAGATTGCGGAGAAGGATCACATGGCAGTTGGTTTTTATTTTGAGCTCATGTGGGGGGAGACCATTTGGAGTGATGGAGTTCAAGAAGTCAATAGGATAGTTATTCCTTGAGTCATCATCAACAGAGTCGAAGCTATGATAAACCTTTTCCTCACCTGGAAATTTGTCAATCATACTTGCATTTAGCTGATCCACATGTTCATTAGTGGTAGACAGGATGGCACGTTTGCTCATATAAGCTGATGATCTTGCATTTTTCTCAAGTGATGGGAAGACTTCTTGAATGAGCTTGTTTACCGATTCTTCGTTGTTAGTATACTCAATCAAAATATCATCTGGAAGACGGACATAATCATCTCCAATTGTCTCTTCAGTTCCATTCCCAATTCTAAGGAGGTAATCTGCAAACCATGGGTCAGACTGAGCCCTCATGTTTCGTGACAATCGTATCTTCCTTATTCTTTCCCACAAATAAGATCGTTGCAATGTAGCATCTGTTACCTGTGCTCTTGTCCCACGTGGTACCACAGGTAGCACCTGTCTAAAATCTCCACCAAATACCATGACCTTTCCCCCAAATGGCAAACAAGAATTCATAACATCCTGGAGGGACCTATCAAGACACTCCACTGCTAGCCGCTTTGTCATTGCTACTTCATCCCAGATAATCAAGGATGCCGTACGCAGTAACTCTGCAGTGCCACTTTGCTTTGTGAAGGTGCACGTGGTATTGTTAGCAAGCTTAATTGGGATTTTGAACCTTGAGTGTGCTGTGCGTCCTCCAGGCAATATGGACGCCGCAATACCTGAAGTTGCAGTTGCAATGGCAATTAATCCCTCTGAGCGCACTCTACCAAGAAGTGCCTTATATAGGAATGTCTTTCCTGTTCCTCCTGGACCATCCACGAAAAACACTTGGCTCTTCTTATTCAGTACACAATTTAATATTTCATCAAATCGTTCTCGTTGTTCCTTGTTAAGAGAAGCATACATATCTAAATGTTCTTGGTCGACAGGCACAGCCAGTTCCTCCCTAACCTCTTTCATAATGTCATTGTTAAATTCATCTGCTTGACACAAGAAAATGATAATGGAATAAGTAAATAAATATATGGAATAAGTAAATAATATATGAAATAGTTACTATATTGACATCCAGATATTAAAGTATTACAATTATGTATTTTACCAGACAATAAAATATTTTTAGGATAATATTAATGCTGAAAATATTACCCATATCATTTAGCTCAGGTAGATCATAATTCCTTATATTCTTTCCCATTGACTGAATTAAATCCCGAATGTCTCTGAGAACCATTTGTTCTACTACTGTTGTGTTTGGATTGTTTCGGCTATAATCTTCGGAGAAAGATTCCTTGTGCTTGTCCCACAATCCACGGATGTTGGTGGCCTCACAAAACACAAGAATAGTCGCAAATAACCGTCGCAGAGCTGCTGGCATCTGAAAAGTTGTTGCCTCACTCAAGCAGTCATCAATAGTCTGATCCCTTTCTATGAGTCCTCTCTTCTCGCATGTTTCTCTGAAAGTAGGGTACATGATTCCAGCAACTGTCCGTAAATTCTCAAATGAGGTTGCACCTCATACATGATTTAGAAGTACTCTCAAGAAATATCTTTCTCCTTCAGCCGGGTGTGCATACACAATACGCCCCACCTGTCCCCTCTGCTTTCTTCTTTGCCACGCCTTCTTACCACTAATCCATCGGTAGTGTTCCGGGATCTCTTTATACAAGAATTTCCTTACATAACTATCTTCACGGTTCAACGTGAAGTATTCCATGAGTGTCGTCATAGTTGCAGATGGTTTTTTTACAACATCCTTGAGATTGGCTGTCTCCTCAATAATAACAGACTGCATATTAGGTAGATGACACTGGAGCTGCAAAACAGATGGACAAACTCCAAAAAGGTGGAAGCCGAAAATCCTATGTACAGCTTCCGGGGGTGATATGTATCTAGCATCCCTGTACTGATGGATCTCATTGATTACTCCAGCAGGATCAACAGAGTATGATGCACGGTCGTGGCCTTTGTGTACATACTTAAACAAGTACTTACAAGCTTTGATGCTTGAGCAAGCTTCAACATTTATGTGGCAATTATATGTCATAAGCAGCCCAGGATTGTATGGAACCACCCACCTATTGTCCAACTCGGCACCTCTTACTTTCACACGACGTCCATCATCCCTCCTCCTATACAAAGGATATGAATCTTTGCCTTGCTGTGTTGCTGCACAAAACTGTCTAGGATAACGAAAGCGGCATTCTCTATTAACCATACAAGCACACTTTCTATTCAAGACCCCACATGGGCCATGCAGCATATGCTTGATGACCAGGCTATGCAACACAGGGTATTTATCCTTGTCTGGTAGCTCTGCAGAAATGACTTTGTCATAAGCATCTGGGGTTGTTAAGTTACTGCCTTTCTTCATAATTAGTAGGATGTGTTCATGTGGAAGCCCCCTCTTTTGGAATTCCGTGACATGGACATATGCTGCCACCTCTCCAAAATACTTTTTCTTGATCAATAAATCCATCAAGGATTGCAGCTTGGCCCTGTATACTCTTGAAACCAGCTCTGGCCTATCTTGTGGTTGTTGGCCAGGCTCAAGATTTTGAGTAATCGCCTCCCAGTACGGATTGCAAGTCATGGTGATGAAGTAATCTGGTTTTCCAAAATGCTGGACTATAGCCATTGCATTAAGAAATCTTTGCATCATGTCACGATCGCCACCTGGGAAACTGCGGGGTAGCACTACTCTCTTGCCAACCTCTGAAGCCCTTGTCTCCCCGGCAGAAATTACATCAACCAAACCCTACATAAAAAAATATACAGCATGTATGCTTTTTTTAGTTTTGAATTGTTGTGTCATATTATATTGTAAATAATAAAACATTGTATAACTCACCTGATATAGTTCCGCGCGTATGAGTTTCTGGTTATCAGGGTTAGAATACCAATCAAGCCTCATAGACTCGATCTTTACGTACATGTCAACGACCCATTGTTGGAAAAGTCGTCCTCCAAATAGCAATATGTTAAAAAGCCCCTCTCTAACTTGCATCAAATAACAATAGTACTCTCTTGCTGTCACAAATCTCCCAGATTGTCGTTCCTCCACCATGGTACTCATGTTTTCACCTTGTTGTGCGTCCGTGTCATCCTCACCTTGCTCTATCTCTAACAAAAAAAAATATATTAGTATGTACTCATGCGTTTTATTAAGGCATTGGAAATTAAATATGTTCAGTACCTGTTGGATCTGCTGCTTCTGTTGGATGAACCGAGGTGTGTCCTTCCTTATCAGTCACTGTATCATTGTACGGCATAAATTTATTCCAGCCAGTTTCCCCCTTAGGTTTAAATAACGGATATGCCAATGGATCATAACATCCATGATATGCTTTGATATAGCGCGGGCCATCCCCTCTGGCATACACAAGCACACTCCTATCAAAACATCTTTGGGGATCGTTGCCATCTGACCAGATAGCTGCGACCTGTGACGCCGTGGGTGCATTGTACCTTGTTTTCAACAAAGGAACATATATTTAGTAGTACAAATAAACCAAATTTATTTGTAGTAGAATAATAATATCTTGTAATACATAAACATATTCCTGAACATGCGTACCTTCGTTGGTCTGGTGTGACATTAGTATTGAGTTCAATTACATAGTCATCAAGATTTGGAATAACTCCAACTCTGTTAAAGGTCTGTACATATGGGTTGCCTTCCATTATTAGCAGCATAGTTCTGATAAGATTGATATCTAGGTCAGGCGATCTCTTCTTTCTGTGCGCCAAACTGTCATCCTCAGTATCATAAAAGTAGAGTTGCAAGTGGCGAGCCCCTTTAGAACCTGGGACCAAATGGTCTAGGCGATGGTACAAGGCCCTATGCACACGAAATGTATATATACCAGTCCCTGCTGCGGTGGCAACTCGTCGATCCAAGGTTACTCCAAGGCTCGTGAAAGAGAAATGAGAGTTGAAGTACCGGATATTTTGCCTGAAATATTGTGCATCATTATCTACCTGACTTGTGGATAACCTTTTTAACTCATCAGGCACTTGTGGAACATGTACTTTTATCTTTCCTTTTCTACAACAGAATCCAGGTGGTTCATATTGAAATCTCCTTGCTCCACAGTACAAGCAGTTAGGCACCTTTCTTAGAACATGGTGCCTATTAGGCAAATTTTGGTAGACATAATCGTAAGGATCTTCATTGTTATTCAGATCAACACCATTAACACTGACACGATAGGACTCAAAGGCACCATCTGCTATGAAAGCAAGCATTGGCCGTTATTACACAACATTAATAAATTTTACCTTCACCAAAATTAATTTACTCGAAAGCGCCACACAAAATAAATTTACTTTCACCAATGTACTGCCTGGTCTCTTCGTCATCAAGAAGATCATCAATATCCAAAGCACGAGGTGCCTCCAGATGGTCCTCTGCATGATGTTTGGTCCAACAATTAGGTATAGAACACATTGACTGAGTGTGTTATCAAAATAAAATAAAATTAAGGGTTTTTTTTGTTGGAAAAAAAGAAAATGAACACACCTTCATCAGATTGATTGGTTATAGGCTCGAACAAGGCACCATCATATTCTATATCATCTTGTACTGTATGCAATGTTTCCTTTGCCAAGTCACCGGCTGACTGTGTCCTCATCTTTTTCTTGTAGTCCCTTTTTCTCTGCAACATGTTTTCCTTGTCGTGTTCATTCATATTATTGTACCTCTCTCGTTTTGCGAGGGCCCTTTGCCTATTTGAGCTGGTAACTGATCACCATTGGGTGGAAAACATTGTCATTGTCAAAGTTGCAACATGGATTGCAAAAATGAAAAAATACAAAGATGGCACCTAGAGTTGCCGTTGCATTGAACAGATTGTGGCTTGTCAGGCTGTTGGGCACACAAGAAGTATGAGAGGTCGGTTGTCTTGTACGGACATAATTATAATTTTTATGTAGCCAATCCGTGTTGTTTTCCGGGCACACATTTTCCTTGTCCTCAGCATCTGATGCTTGGAGAATACCTGAACACACTCTATATGGTGCTCGTTGACCTATCATCATTCAAGGAGTAAGATCAACATTGAAAAAAAACAAAGGAAGCATTATTAAAAAAAATAAGCAATACCATGATCAGGCCCTATAGTATGCGTCGATGACTCTGTCCTCTTCAATACTCGTTGTTCCCGACGCCTTTTATTCCTCTCTTCTCTCTGCTCGTCAGTTTCATTAGCCTTTATCCTTGCTCGGTATTCTCGTTGTTTTCTATTCCTCTCTTCCCTCTTCCGCTCAGCCTCATCCACAGGTGGTTGAACTGAAACTAAGAAGGTTATAAAAATATGAAAGTAACTCCGCCACAGCCCATGAAGCGCTCGTACCTGTGTTGTTGTTTGTTATGTCATCTAAAGTACTGTGATCTGCTTTCTGGTTTGACATGGCCTTTTTTTGTTTTTAATTAACCACAGTAGAATTCATGTAGATCCGTAGGAATCTGAAAGATGCAAATATCAGGACGTTGCATTGCTATCTCTATCCAGCTACCACATCCGCATTGCCACCTTCACCTTCTCTATGCAGTTTCAAATATTATAGAATAAATATTTTTCTTAATCAATTAATCTGACATGGGATGACATTTGTGAGAGGAATCGACAGCTGACTGCAATGCATTGCACGTGTGTTAGTTTCCTCAGCAAGCAAGTACCTGGATGCTGAAGATGACGGCCAGAATGTACGCCCAGCCGAAGACGGAGATGATGCCGATGCTGCAGAATGTCTCCTCCGTCAGGTGCGCCGCCGCGTCGTACCCGTTCAATCTGGTTGCCTATGATGGTGAATACAAGACAGCCATGGTACCATATCAATCTGGTTGCAGCTAATGCTTCACAAGAGAAAGACGACATACAAGAGGCACATATATATATATATACCTTCCGGTAATTGCTAATTGCTGCCTTGACCACCGAGGAATGAGACTGTGGAACTGAGATGCATAACAAGGATACAAACAGGTGTTTGAAAAGAAGAATGCATATAGTGATTAGAACATTACATGTAATTACTGTAAAGGAATGATTACTGTAAAGGAATGAGGTGTGAAGATTGAACATTCAAGGCGAGGAGATAAACTAAGAAGGCAGGTAACATAAAACCATACAGGGAGCCGCCAGACCAGTCAGATTTTGGGTCAGTTTGCATGATATGCATAATTCAGGATTACAGTCCAAACCTTGGATCTCCGAGTCTTCACCGAGCTCAAAAAGATCGAGAAAGGAATCCTCTGGAAGAAACCTACAGTAAGGCTGCTTGCTCCCACTGCAAAGAGGTAGGTGTCACTCACAACTTGTCTTATTTGGGCATTCAGAACTGAACAAAAACAACTTGCACCTAACTACACCGAACATCCTGTGACATTTGGCTCTGAGGGATTCACAAGCCGAGCCTAGCTACACCAAACAGAACTATACCGGCAATGTCAGTTAAATTTTTTTGCTCAAGAAGTGACTAACCATGGACCACAGCTACACAGAAAATGGCACATCGTAATATGCAAATTCAAAGTTTCAGACTACAGCTACAGGGAGTTTGCTCGCATCACAATTCAGAGTTTCAGACTACAGAGAGTTGCTCACCTTGCAGCCGTGCAATCAGGCCGCCTCGCTAGTCCTTGCCTGGCTCCTCCCTGGTCGCTGCCGCTGGCTCGCGGCAGAGGTGGCTCGTGCACAGGACACCAGGCGGTAGCTGCACCGAGCACGCCAGCGGGTGGAGCGCCGGAGACCGCCGTACCGGGACCTTGGAGGCCGCCAGGAGGGAGATGGAGAGACCGAGGGGGAGTTAGCGATTGAGAGCCGCCGCAGTGCCACCCCTGGCCGGATCCGCCGGACCGGGACCGGGGAGGCCGCCGGGAGGGAGATGGGAGAGGCCGAGAGGGAGTGGGCGATTGAGAGCTGGGAGCTGCCGCAGCGCCACCGGAGGCCGGATCCGGACGACGCAGGCAGCCGCACGCTGCGAGCGCGACTGCGCGAGGAGCCGCCGCAATGGTACGCGCGATTGTGAGTCCGTGAAGATTTACGAGCAGAGACTTCGGTTGGGTTATTTTTTTAAGTTCCGTGCGCTCCTTCTAATAATCAACGCCGTCGCTGCGAGTGGGAGCGCCGCCGCCGCAGCTACGAGTGAGGTCGCCGTCGCTGCTACGGAAAAATTTTTCCCCGCTCGTGCGTGATTTCAGGAAGGGGTTACGGCCTTGCGGGCAAGGGGAGCGGAGACGCATGCGACGCCTTGCGGGTTAGGGGAGCGGAGACACAGGGTGGGAGATCCAAAGAATATCGGCCGTCGGATGTGGTTGAGTAAGGAGAGAGAATAATTGAGAGTTAATTTAGTGCGCACGTTTTTAATGACATTTTTTTCTGTGTGCGTTTTGTGGGGTGGACGTAGTTTAGGTCATGACTGTAGAGGTGGGATTTGTTTGGTGGCTGTAGGATAATTAGAAGTGGTGTATTATAGGGGTAGACAACGACCAAGCTTATTTGTTGTCACCTGTCTACTGTATGGTTCTTAGAGCTGCAGGCAAATGGACATAGTTCAGAACCATACAAGAAGTATTATAGCTAAATGAAACAATTCACTAAATTACAGATTCCAAACTGAAGTTTCAGATTCAGGCATGAAGACAGGAACTGTTAGCTGCAATATATAATCATCTGATTATTCCATTATTTTTGTGCTCTGTTATCAGCCAAGAGAAATGATCTATGCATACAAGCTACAATCCGTTTGCGGCCAGGATACAGTTGCACCTAATAGGGATGACTTTGCCTAACTTCATGTCTCATTTCTGCAATATAAATACAGGATAGATCCGAAAGGAAACAAATCATCTCTACATTCCATACAGCTTCTGTCATGGTTGGATTTATGTTCCATTTTCTATGGCAATAAGAATCTAGATTGGTACTAATTGACTAATGGTGATGTGATAGTGTGCAGTTCCATCACAAATCGAAGAATATATGTGGCCCATCACTTGCTATTTGCATCAGATCAGAGTGATTGAAAAGAAAGCAGCAGTCTTATGCAATGTACCAGTAGAAAAAAATAGAGATATGCAATGTTTTTCCTTGACCACTGAAAAAATTTGTTGCTACTAACCAGTCCTATAAGAATTCTTGTCAACTATTTGCGGTATGATACTTACCCATTCCTTGATTCTCACACACTATTTAAAGGGTATAGTCTGACCAATCAGATCAATGCTTCATGTGCCCCATTGGGTACCTGGTTGGTATGAGAGGACAAATCATCTTTGTGAGATACAAATGACTGACTGAATGAAAGCAACACATATGAATATCTATATTTCTGGACATGGACCAAAGGCCTGAAAAGTTTCAGGTTTAGCTGCATGAATTTGAATCGAAAAAACCATCATTCACATGTTTGTGAACAGCAAAAATCCATACCCTTTCAAAAAAATCAAGGCATGTTACAAGTTGATATCCAACATTTCCTTTTTTCATTATTGAAGGGAATACTATAGTATTATTCAATGAAGGGAGAAACAATTGAAACAATCAAAAGCACAAAATAATTGATCGAAGTACTTACTGAATCAACAAATTGAGGTGAAATGACATAGTTTGCAGGAGACAGGTCACTACGATGAACCTTGTTGGATAGAGGTGAAACGCCTGATACAGATTTTGACTCATATACAGCCATACAGGTATGCCCATTAGTACTTCAGGGGCAGAGTGTGAAATGTAGTATCTGTCAACAGGGCTGTAGCTGCAAGTACTTGCCTAGAACTCGCAAAAGATGGAGAGAAGACCTTTGCGCAACGATTGAGTTCAAATTCCTGAAATAATGTAGAATTGTTTTATTGATGTAGAAAAAAACCATTCATAAGAACCCACATAATCATAATTCTAGGTGACATCACAATATCGAATCCGTAAAACCTATCATAAACATCCTGGTGACCTGCTTGCTCAGTTCAATTTAAGAAAACAAATGAACAAGTACCTATCACTATCATCTCAACTATATATATTATGATTTGAATACTGTTGGCACCTAAAACTACAATGCACAGCAAGGAATAAAAAAACAATATAATGGTTAGGAGGATTGAGGATTAAAACTTGGACCAAGCAGTAGAAGATGCGTAGGCCTTCTGGGTCTTTGTTTATCTGAACATCGACAAGGGATCCAATCTTGGAGGCGGTCAAGCAAACAGCGGTAAAATAAGAAATATTCAACATTCTAACATTCAAAATATATGGCTACAAAATAAACTGGAGCCCCCAATACTACATCACGGGCTAATCAGAGAAAAAAATTGGATACACAGAATCCTAATCTAGAGGGGGCTATTGAATGGGGAGGCATAATCGCACGGCTGTTAACCGTTGAAGATGACGTGCGCAACATGGAGGATGCTTAGCCGATCTCCATCTCCCCAAGTGCCGCTGCAGCGACCTTCTCCATCACCGGCTTGGGCGGGGAGTGGTTGGGGCGGGGCTCGTCCACTGCGGCGGACCTGGGGTCGCGCCATGGAGGGCCGGCGGCTGGCTGCCAGCGGCCGGCCTAGGCCAGCGCACGGGATGGGCCGCGACCGCTGGCGGGCTGGGGGCGGCGGCCTTCGTCGGACCTGAGGAAGATGGATCTGGGGCGGCACACCTAGGGGCGGCGGGCGGCGGCGCAAGGGAGGGGCGCGCGTGCGGGAGTTGGAGGCGGAGATCTGGGCGTGTGTGAAGTAACCGCTGTCAATTTTGATTTTGTCTATCTGTACGAGTTGCAAGCTTCGTCGTCGCCGCCTTCGGCTTGGTCGAAGCACCGGCGGCGGCCTCCGGCGGGTGCCTGTCGTCGGTTGCCGCGCTGTGCCGCGTCCGTCGCCGAAGTAGGCTGAGACGGCGACGCGGTGCTTGCCGTGGGGGAGCGGGTTTCGGTCGTGATCGATGGGGTGGTAGGAGAGTTCGACGGTGGAACTGGGGGCGCCCTCCCCGGCGACGACGGGTGCGAGTTGCGTGGTGAAGCAGAGGGCGAGCTCGGGGGTTGAGCAAGGAGAGACAATGAGTGAGAGTTAATTTCGTGCGTACGTTTTTAATGTTATCTTTTTCTATATGCATTTTGTGGGGTGGACGTAGTTTAGGTCGTAACTGTAGAGGTGGGATTTGTTTGGTGGCTATAGGATAATTTGAAGTGGTGTATTATAGGGGTAGAGATAGAGATAGAGATGATCGATGTGGTGGTAGGAGAGTTCGATGGTGGAACTGGGGGCGTCCTCCCCGGCGACGACGGGTGCGAGTTGCGTGGTGAAGCAGAGGGTGAGCTCGGGGGCCTGGGTTGGGGCGGCAGCGTGGATCGGGACCGGAGGGTTGAAGGGGGGAACAAAAAAGCAAGAGAAGACACCGGCGTCTGCGCGCGTGGGTGGGGTGGAGCGGTGAACTGGGGAGATCGGAGATGGGAGATCCAAAGAATATCAGCCGTCGGATATGGTTGAGTAAGGAGAGACAATGAGTGAGAGTTAATTTCGTGCGTACGTTTTTAATGTTATCTTTTTCTATGTGCATTTTGTGGGGTGGATGTAGTTTAGATCGTGACTGTAGAGGTGGGATTTGTTTGGTGGCTATAGAATAATTTGAAGTGATGTATTATAGGGGTAGAGATAGAGATAGAGAAGAGATAGAGATGTGTTCCTCCTTTTTTTTATCAGCCCGCTATCGGAGTCGGACTCCGCCTGCAGGCTGCAGCCCATCCGGAATCGCGGAGCCCTCCTCCGGTGCCTCGCTATATACACGCACGCACACCGCCATCAGCAGCGGCCCACCAAAACCAAACCACCCCAGTAATCACGTCGTCCAGTGTCAGCAGCGTCAACGAACCGATCGATCAGGTATTCAGGCGCCATGTCGTCGCCGCGGTCGACGCTGCCGCCTCCGCCCGAGCCCCGGAAACAACGTCGTCACCGCCGCCGTCAGCGCCGCCGATGCCGCGACGGTACCAGGCGGGCGAGTTCGTCGTCGACCTCGAGCTCGGGCACCGGCATCCGGCCGCCTCCACCGCGCTGCCGACGTCGTCAGGAGTGCACGAGGAGGGCGGGTTCACGGACGGCAAGTTGGGACTGGGACAGCAACTGGAGCGCCGCACCTCCACCGTGGAACAGCAGCCGCCGCCGCTGAAGAGACCGTCTGATAATCTGGCGGATAGCGGTGGCAACGGCGACTGCCTCGCTATACGGAGCCGCTGTGAAGCGATTGTAGCGATGTCATCGTCGTCATCGTCTTGGGGGTGATTGGCTTGAGACTCGTGATTCTAGACTGCCCAAAGGACCAGTTGTCTTGACGAAGTACTTCATTTCCAACAAGCAATCAGATAAAACAAAAGGAGCAGCTTCAACAGAGCCTGCAGCTCCAGTGATTGGACTGACCAATATTTGCACTGCTGAAATTGAATCCATGGGTAGAGGAAGAGGGAGAGGGAAGAAGCTAACCACTGTCAGGAGCCACGAAGACAAAGGTAGCAGTGGTGAAGAAGTTGTGCCTGCAAAAAAGAGGAGGGGAAGGCCCCAAAAGCACTTCGCCAATAAGATCGATCAAGCAGATGTTGAAAATTTTGTAGTAAAGTTTTTTCTCATATAACCATTTAAGTTACATTCTGTCTAAGTCCTTAATCATGGCTTGTAGATCTTCAGGAAAGTTGTCAAAACATTCGTTTGCATGGCTCTTAAGAATGTCCCCCAAAAATTCCATCCTCAGTGAATTTGATAGCTGTGCATAGTAGATATAATAAGTTAAGTTATTAATTTTGTATGTAGTGTACGGAATATAGTTAGAGAATATATGCTTACAGTGTTGATCGGTGGCAATCTTACACCATCCCATGACTTCATAAAATTGTATATAAGGTAGCCTCCTAATTTCTTGGAGATGAGCATTTGTTTAATTTATTGTACATAAATGAAATAACTATTTTGTGATAATAAGAAAGAAGAAACATATTATAGGTGATTACCAGTCTTTATGTTTTGGAACTTTTGTAACACATGCAGGGAATATTCGCTTCCAGTAATAAATATTGCCGTCCCACTTAGAATTTATCAGTTTCATAGCGAGACTGAACCTTATAGCAATAGTGTGAAATGTAGCTATATATGGCATGATTTGATCATAACCCTTGTAACATGCATCATCTGGGAGTGGATCCATAATGTGCACAATTTTCTTTTGCATGTCCATTATGAATAAAGTATATAGTCCATCTCAATAATATGGCAGTAGAATCTAAAAACATAGACATAGAATATAAGTGTTTAAAAAAATTATAATACATATAAATAAAATATAAAGGAGTACACTGAACATATCTTACATTGCTGCAATCTTTAATTTTGTATTCCATGTTAGGCCAGCACTGGAGCACTTTTGCCAGTTTCTTGTGGTCTAGTTTGCCACAACATCGCGGATCTCGTCCAAACTGGGTTATGGACTGTTGATTTTGCAAAATTTATAAGTATTTGATTAAATATAGAATTAAGAATTAGATTAACTTACAGCAAACTGGAGATCCATAAAGTGGTATTTTTGTTTTTGATTCTTCATCAACAAGAATTTGTTCTGCGCAGCCATCCGAATTGCTATATTGAAGCAATCATGATCCATCTCTTTGATCTCATCTAAAATATCTCTAATTTTTCTCGCATTTAAAGAAATTGGATATGGTCGTGTGTTTTGGATCCATTCTTTGCTAAAAAAACAAGGACAAGCAACAAATTACTTATTCTAGCAATTCTTTCACGGGCAATGGAAATATCCAAATTAGAACAAAACAAGTTTCTTTAGAATGACTTACTCCAAAGGTTCACCATTGGCCATCAAATGGATGTTTACGCAAATTGCAGACAATAGGTCTGTCTTGTTTGTCCATGTTATTGTACCCGACAGTAAAAAAGACACATTGTCCATATCATCGAACATTATGACAGCATCATCCAGATTATGGCTGGTCTCACTATCTTGCACATCATCCTTTTTTCCTCTCGCTATGTTTAAAGGAGAGTTATACAAGATCGCAGGTAGCTTGAACCTAAAGTTATTTATCTCATCCTGAAAATATGAGTAAGTCCTGATGTATTAATAAGTCCAAAAATGACTATTTTTAGAAATATTCCTGTGAAATTACTTGGGTCACATGGTCAGATAAAGAAGCTCCAGTCCAATACTCCATGAAATTAATCATCCATAAACCACAACTTACATTGTGCAATATTGAAAAAATTAAATATAAGTGATAAAGATACCGTTGCTGGTACGACAATGTCGTATACACAACAAGTTAGATGATCCTTTACCCATCTGTCTGCATTTTTTCGATGATCTTATGTATTTTTGGCCAAGATGCCACTCCAATACCCTTTTCCCATTTGTTTTGGTTCAGCTGACTATGCTTTGTTGCATGCTTTATTAATCTTTCCATTCCTATTAACTGCTATGACCGGAACACCAAGTTATAGAAAAGGATTTTAACAAATGTTTAAAAAATATTATGTATTTGTATACAATCAACCATTAAGTCATACCGTGTAGTCGAGATCTTGCCATTGTAACATATTTTCTCCAAAAGAATCCAAAACATGTATCTGTCCTTCCGAAGCATTGACAACCGCTAGGTACCAGTGATACTTCTCAATATTAATTGGAAGAAACACCTACAGTAATAGAGATTATTCTAATTTTTTTCCATATGTTTCAATCAACAGAAAATAGCATATATCAGATCTTGTGGTCAAACTTACCATATCAGCGTCTAAATAGTTTTGGACCCATGTTTGAATCATGTCATCTCTACTATAGCTCAATGTCGTTGCATCAGCCTTTCCATCGCGACCGAGCAATTGAGTAATAAATGTAGTCTCCATATAAACATATCCACCTTCTCTATGAAGTAGGTTTTCTTCATGCCGCATCAAATGGATATACGCACTTATGACCTGCAATTTATTAATTTGTCAAATAAAAAATTACCATATTTTCCACATGGACATCAGCTAGTTAATTTAAAAGCAGTGCTAACATGCTTACACCGCCATTGACATGTTCATGATCATGGAAAAGGCAATTCATATCATCTCTATTTACCCAAGCATCATCAATTTGGACGAGTAAATCATCCATACGTTTCCGTTTCATGTATTCAATTACCTGAACATCTTCTTGTGTACACTCATAATCTGCAGAGAAAATATTTATATTATAATTAATTAATTAATTAATTCCCAAATATAAAGAAATAAGATATAATTGAGAACGTCTCACCTTCTGGCAGGACATTTGCATTGTTTGCCTTCTTAGGTTTATTATATTGAGGGATTGCCATAACCTCCTCGTCAGCACGCTTAATGTCTTCGTCTTTTTGTACATCAACTCTTTTTATGACATCCACGCTTAATGTTGCGTTAACCATCATTGTTCAAAATGTACTTCATAAAACCTCAGCCTCCATTCGTCCAAACGGCAAGCAAATGCCACGCTAAAAGCGCATATTGCAATAGTATATTTCAAGTGTTTTAGATGTTTCCAAGGTATGTTTCAAGTATTATATATCGACGTTGCAAAAATTGATCGGGATATTGCACATGTTATAATGACTATACATGTACGTTTCAAGTGTATGTTTCAAATGTTTCATCTGTTTTAGACGAATGTTGCAAGTGTTTTGTTTGGATGTTGCAAAAGTAGAACTAAATATTACATATACATGTATGTTGCAATCATATGTTTTCAGGTGTTTCATACGTATATGTTTGCAATTGTTTCATCTGGATGTTGCATATCTTTATAATGGTTTTCAAATGTTTCTCAGCCGTTTTGGCAAGTGTTTCAAAAACTTGTTTAAAGTGTTTCATCACTACTGGACAAAACGTTGGAACTTGTTATCCGTATGTCAAGTGTCCAGCCGTAGCGGCTTCTGGCCCTTCGCTCACCGTGTGCTCTAGGTCCGTGTTTTTTTTTTAATTTTCCCTGTATTTTTTGTTTCAACAAGATTCGAACGGCAGACCTCTTACATACATGCCTCCTATCCACGCTGACCAACTGAACTGAACTCGGCTTCGTCCAACGTGGATTAACTAATTATTTTATTCGTTATATGAACAGATGTGAACAGATGTGAACAGGACAAAAACCCTTTTCTTGGTTTCCCCAGGTCCACGCAGCCAAACCACAACGGCCGCCGCCGGCAACAGGCCCATCATCTCTGTCGGCAGGAAATATATTAAAAAAAAATAAAAATATTAACACTGTGAAGGTATAAGCTTGAAATGAAATGTGTACAGGTGTGCCACAGCGTAGTGCGATTTCTAAAAAACAAAAAAAAAGTCTTGTGAAGGTATAAGATTGAAATAAAATGTCTACATGTGTGCCACAGCTTAGGTGCGATTTCTAAAAAACACACAAAAAAACACCTTTAAGATGTGATTTCTAAGAAACAAAAAACAGCTTTCATCATGTAATTTCTAAAAAACAAAAAAAATGCCTTTCAAGATGTGATTTCTAGAAAACAAAAAAACATCTTTCATCATGATTTGAACCCATGACCCCAACAAACTGAGCACATCTCTACCATTAGATTACACATGCATTTGTTGGTGTATATATATATATATATATATATATATATATATATATATATATATATATATATATATATATATATATATATATATATATATATATATATATTATCTATATTCCGATAGGTTGCACGAAAAAACTTCGTAACTTTCTCATATAATGTCCGATAAAGACGAACTTTATACCAAAGTTGTAGTACTTTTCAAAATCTACAACTTTGTAGTTCAAACTTTTTTGATTTAAGGTCATTTGGATGTTCAAACATGTATCATAAGATTTATAGAGTTAATATCAATGGAGTCCATATGCTCTAAAGTGACAAGTGAGTGTGTGATGGTAGAAAATGATCTCGGATGGAGAAACAACCAAAATAAAAGTTATAGATCTCAAAAAGTTATAAAACTTTATAGTTAACAACTTTTTTATTTAAAGTTGTTTTGATGCTAAGTATTTGTTTCACCAGATTTAATAGAAGTTAATAACAAATGATCCGTATGCTCTATAGTCATAAGTGAATATGAAGTGGTAGTTAAGGATCTTGTATGGAGAAGCGACCGAAATAAAAAATTCTAGATCTCGAAAAGTTATGCAATTTTGTAGTTGATAACTTTTTTTATTTAAAATCATCCATCGAACAAAATTTATGTATGAATTCTCACATTTGAAATTCGAAATTTTCAAACAACCTCGGATGGACAAATGACCAAAACAAAAGTTGTAGATCTCGAAAAGTTATGCAACTTTATAGTTGACGACTTTCTCATTTGAAATCATCTATCCAAGAAAAAATCACGTGAATTTCCTCATATTTGAAATTCGAATTTTCAAATAACCTTGGATAGAGAAATGACCAAAACAAAAGTTGTTGATCTCGAGAAGTTATGCAACTTTATAGTTGACGACTTTTTCATTTAAATTTATTACGGTCTCGAATACTCATTTCAAAACTAGATGAACATAGATTCAAACACCTGAAATATAACAACTCCCTTATTATTTACTTTTAAGTAGAATACCAAGTGTCACGAAACTATTTTTCAATAATATTTGTCTTATTAATAGAAAGTAATATAATTGGCCACATTAAATTGATGCCATTAGTCATTACTTTAAAATAGACTAATTTGGTACATATTATTAATACTATCACAAAACCAATATACGTAGTCATTACTCATAAAGTAACTCTTAGATAGCGAAATCTAGTAGTATATTTTTTTAATATAAGGACGGTACAGGATGTCCATCAAATTTTCTTTTAGATAGCAAAATCTAATAGTATATTTTAGATATATATTTTTTAGATATAAGCACCAGAAATCATGAATTGAGAGGCGTGGAATATTAGTTTCCCTCCTTAAAACATTGACTAAAATTATCCCACTAAATTTTCCCTCCTTAAAACATTGACTGAAATTATTCCACCAAATTTTTCCTCAGGAAATCCATTTGCCGCTCCGTAACAGTTGCCGCTCTAATATAATCTAGCGAATAAAAACTCGAAGGCCCTCCAAAATCCTCGTTCCCTCCAACTGACCGAAGCTCCTAGGTTGGCGCGGCGGTGGCTCCCTTCCCTCCGGTTCATCTCCGGCGACAGCATTATCTTCACCATTGGAGGCAAGGCTCCATCGACGGCGGCGGCATCCGCGGCCTCATCCCGGTCACCATCGTTCCCCGGCCAAATTGCAGGTACGTTGAATAAACCCTGTCACCCACCCAAGTGCCCACGGATGCCTAGCCCTGGCCCTCTCTCTCTCCCGTTCCGTTACTTGCAATGAGGGCGCCGGACCTCGCCGAGGCCGACGTCTGGTACTCGGTCGCCGGCGGTGGTGACCCGGGGAGCCCCTGCCCCGCGGCGCGGCGTGCAGGGCGGCCTGAGCCAGGCGTTCGGGGACGGGCTCGGCGGGCGGCAGGTGGCGGCGTCGGCGCCCGTCGAGGTGCCCGCGTGGCCCGCCGGCTTCGCTGTCCCGGACGCGGAACCAGCGCTGCTGTTCGAGATGGAGATGGGGAATGACGACGACGAGGACGGCAAGCGGGGCGCCGCAGCACGTGTACCTGGCGCGGCGGCAGGCGCGGGCGTCAGTGGTGGAGGGCGCCGGCCGGACGCTCAAGGGCCGCGACATGTCGCGGGTGCACGACGCCGTCTGCAGCCGGACGGGCTTCGACGGATGATAATGAATGAGCAAGCGAAGCGAGCCTGGACAGATTTTGATCTGCTTTTGCTTCCTCTTCTTCTTCTTCTTCTTCATTGCCTCTCAGATTTCTCTCCTTCCTCTTTGTTTTTTTTGGATGAAATGAAAAATTTTGTAACAAGACCGGTGTGCTTGTTTTGGCCTCCGATCCATAGGCGATTTTAGTTGTGAAAATCATTGGCAAAGAAAGAAAGGATCTAAGCTCAGCTGCTGTGAAGGAATGTGGTGTGTCATGTGTAGTAGTATCAGAGTATAGCTCAACAGGTACATTGATTGATTGGTTGAATAATTGGTTGCTGATTGGGCAGTTGGGTACTGGCTGTGGCCTGTGGCTGGCTCCAACTCAAATTGGTTGGAATGGAACCGCCCTGCTGATGCTCTTGGATACTCTTCTCTAATTTTCTGGTACAAGGGGAAAAAAAGGGGGGGGGGGGGGGGGGGGGGGGGGGGTGCATGTGCCCATGTCCATGTGTTGTGATCCAAAGCTGAAATTTTTATATGATCTCTCTCCTGCTGATGCGCATGCATGGACTTGTCCAATTAATTCTTCTCATAGTATTTGAAGATGCCAAGCACCGTTTTAATAATAATTCTAATTTTAATGAAAAATGATGAGCAGACTGAAAGATCGAAATCATGATGAGTTTTGCAAATTTGAGATGGCTTAGTGCAATTCGTGTTCTTGCATTGAAAACTTGATTCTTATTTGTACTTTAGTCTAATTGTTACTATTCGGTTATAATTTATTCTTATTTGTGAATTATCCTATGCTTTATTCTTATTTTCCTATTGGTGCTAAATTTTATTTAGATCGTGCTACCATGGCGGTGGATAATTGGACCATAAATCTGGAATGCCATGGGAAAGTTGAAGGACATAAACATGTGCAAAGGGAAATGGATAGAGATGAGATATGCTTTTTCAGCTTGATTGATCTGATCAAGGGTTATGGGTACACATCAGTCGACTATCTATACTACAAGAGAACATATAGCTTGGTTGTAATAGAACAAGATTCTGATGTGATGGAAAGCTCAATGAGTGTGAGAGCAAAAAGATGGTTAATTTGTTTGTGACGAGGCAGAGGCTGTCCACTTTAGCGCCTACCAAGTCCAACATAGAACCATCCAAATCTAAACAAAAAAATAAAGGTATTAGAATGAATATATAATTTACTTTTCTATGTATATTTAATTATTCAAGGACAAATATTCCAAGTCATGTTAGTTATCAATGATTTATTTTCATCCAAGATTAGCATATCCAACCCCACCGTGGTATGTGACTTAATAAATACAATCTTGATAGTCTAATACAAATATCTAGTTGTTTAATAAAAAGATTACATATTGTTTATTATATTTACTATGTCCTTGATGATGTTGTGCAGCCGACATGGTGACTACAAGAAAGCACACAATTCAAAGTAATGATGAATATATGTTAGAGCGAGAGACTAGGCAAGAGAGCCCTCAACAAAATGTTGCAGCATCTGAAGTTCATACTAGTGCTGGAGGAGACCAGATTGACAGTGAGGTTAATGTCCAAGGTAACTCATAACCTACAATTCTAATTAACATAAACCAATTTCCTGCAATTTTTCTCAGTGAATATTTATTTTTTGCAATGTACCGTTGGCTACATGAAACTTGAAAGCATCTAGGCCCCTAAGTGGATTTCAGTGATTAATGTCAATACAAGATTACTATGACTAACGTGTGTTTTGCAGAGGCAATTAAGTTAGGTCATGGTAATGGAGATCGATTGGGCAATCGAGGTTGTCATGCCCCTACGATGGAAATCGTTTCGGTTTTCAAAGGATGGACGACAAGGTTAAGGATAACTAGGTCTAAGTGTGAAAGGTCCTAATATGGCTAGAGGGGGGGGTGAATAGCCTATTTAAAAATCTACAAATCAACTAGAGCAATTTGATTAGTATGACAAATAGCGTAATGCAAACTTGCTCTAGCTCTACAAGGGTTGCAAGCCACCTATCCAACAATTCTAGTTGCAATGAATACTTAGGCACACAAACTAGCTATGTAATTACTCACTAAGAGCTCTCAACCTTGCTACTCTAAAGAGCTCAACTAGATGAATGTAAATAATAAAGCAAGCTCTCAATTCTAATTACACTAAAGAGCTTGTATCAACTAGTTTGCAAGAATGTAAATGAGTGAGTAGATTGATTATACCGATGTGTAGGGGATGAACCAATCACAAGATGAATATATAGCCAATCACCGGGAGAATGACAAAGAAGAGAGACAATCGATTTTCTCCCGAGGTTCACGTGCTTGCCAACACGCTACGTCCCCGTTGTGTCGACCAACACTTGGTGGTTCGGCGGCTAAGAGGTGTTTCACAAACCTCGTCCACACGATTGGACACCGCAAGAACCGACCCACAAGTGAGGTAACTCAATGACACGAGCAATTTACTAGAGTTACCTTTCGGCGCTCCGCCGGGGAAGGTACAACTCCCCTCACAATCACCGAAGGCGGCCACGAACAATCACCAACTCGTGCCGATCCTTCACCGCTGCTCCAACCGTCTAGGTGGTGGCAACCACCAAGAGAAACAAGCGAAATCCGCAGCGCAACACGAATACCAAGTGCCACTAGATGCAATCACTCAAGCAATGCACTTGGATTCTCTCCCAATCTCACAATGATGATGGATCAATGATGGAGATGAGTGGGAGGGCTTTAGCTAAGCTCACAAGGATGCTATGTCAATGAAAATGTGCAAGAGATAGCCCTTGAGCCGGCCATGGGGCTATAAATAGAGCCCCCATCAAATAGAGCCGTTATACCCCTTCACTGGGCAAAACGCGTTCTGACCGGACGCTCCGGTCAGACTGACCGGACGCTGTCTCTCAGCGTCCGGTCGCTCGATGTCAGCCACGTGTCCAGACTCAACGGTCATCAGCCTCGACCGGACGCTGCTCTTTCGAACTGACCGGACGCTGAAGCCCCTGCGTCCGGTCGTTTACAGTAAGCTCCCGAGCATGACCGGACACGTCCGATAAAACTGACCGGACGCTGAAGCCCCAGCGTCCGGTCGTTTCCAGTAAGCTCCCCGAGGCATGTTTTTTCGACCGGACGCGTCCGGTCCACCTTGACCGGACGCAGACCAGCGTCCGGTGCTCAACCACAGCGACTGTGCCGTCTGACAGCTCGACCGGACGCAGCCTTTCAGCGTCCGGTCGCTGAGTGACCCAGCGTCCGGTCAGTAGACCGACGCCAGCATCATTTCGACCAACTCCACTTCAACTCTAACTTCTTCACCCTTGCTCAAATGTGCCAACCACCAAGAATTTTGCATCCGGCGCAATAGAAAATAGACATTTCATTTTTCCAAAAGCGCCGAATCCCGCCTCGCAAGCTCGGCGGGAGGGAGAGAGGGACCCAAACCCATCTCAACCCTGCAAACACCTTGTGCACATGTGTTAGCATATTTTCACAAATATTTTCAAGGGTGTTAGCACTCCACTAGATCCTAAATGCATATGCAATGAGTTAGAGCATCTAGTGGCACTTTGATAACCGCATTCCGATACGAGTTTCACTCCTCTTAATAGTACGGCTATCTATCCTAAATGTGATCACACTCACTAAGTGTCTTGATCACTAAAACAAAATGGCTCCTACATTTTATACCTTTGCCTTGAGCCTTTTGTTTTTCTCTTTCTTCTTTTCCAAGTTCAAGCATTTGATCATCACCATGCTATCACCATTGTCATGATCTTCGTCATTGCTTCATCACTTGGAGTAGTGCTACCTATCTCATAATCATCTTGATAAACTAGGTTAGCACTTAGGGTTTCATCAATTAACCAAAACCAAACTAGAGCTTTCAATCTCCCCCTTTTTGGTAATTGATGACAACCCTAATACAAAGATATGAATTAAAGTTCATTTGAATCCATGTTGCTTGCCCAAGCTTATTTACCATGTGTAAAGGGTATAGGCAAGTTTCATGAACTCCATATGGTAGTAATTGCTCCCCCTACATATGTGCTAAGAGTTTGGATTGTAGCTTGCACATATGCTTAGATAGGAAATATAGGAGTCAATTTCTACCAAATGATGCTAAGGTATAAGAGATGGACCTTTGAAGCGTGATACCAATCGGAGTGCACCAATATACCATCCTTAGCACCATTAGTAACTAGACATACACAAAAAACTAGAATACCCCATGAGATCAATATTAAAAGCAAGGGTCTAGTTTTCATAATGTGAGCATGAGTTTAGTTACTTTTAGCCTATGCATGCTAGTTTTCATTTCAATATTCAAACCTACAACTAGCATACACCACACAAGCATGGATATTTGAAATTAAAAACTTATGCCATGCAAACAAACATATGTAATGCTCATTCAAATGCACCAAACAAGTTTATGAGCTTGCTCCCCCTACTTGTGTGCTCAAAATTTTAATTGATCCCTTTCCTTTAGCATATCTCTCCCCTTATGTCCAATACTCCCCTATCACTCATATCTTTGTTTCTCTCCCCCTTTGTCAACAATTAGCACAAAAGGTGAGCTTAAATTATGGATAGGTTGGGGTTAAACCATGTGAAATAAGGATCATTTTCTCAATTTTGGTTCAATCTAGATTACTTGCAAAAGATATTTAACTCGGTTTGATCCAAGGACAAGCTTCTTCACACCTCCAAATAAGGGTTATCTTGTACCATGTTGAGTTAAACACTTATAGCTCATTTTCTAAATCAAACACTAGGTTTACAAGCCCACAAACATGTCATATGCTACCACTAGATCATTTCAAACATACAAGCAATAGTGGTACCATATAAGCATCAAATTCATTTGATTTTCATGAATGAGCCTACGACATGATAGGAATGACTAGATGCACTAAACAAGTCCTTAGCAAGGATGTATGCCATGCCAATCAACTTTTACCTTGGATTGCTTGAAGGAGAGGCATGTCATATAATGGGGTTGCATCAACACATATTGGAGAAGTCAAGTATGTTCAATTCATTCCTTAGCTTGCAAAACCTCTTCTCATCAAGTGGCTTGGTGAATATGTCGGCAAGTTGATCTTCGGTGCCCACACTCTCTATGCAAATGTCCCCTTTTTGTTGGTGATCTCTTATGAAATGATGGCGGACATCAATATGCTTTGTTCTTGAGTGTTGAATCGGGTTGTTGGTGAGCTTGACGGCACTTTCATTGTCACATAGCAATGGCACTTGCTTGAACTTGATTCCAAAGTCGCTTAAGGTAGCTTTCATCCATAGTAATTGAGCACAACAACTACCGGCCGAAATATACTCCGCTTCGGCGGTTGAAAGTGCTACACTATTTTGCTTCTTTGATGACCAAGACACAAGTGATCTTCCCAATAGTTGACATGTGCCCGATGTGCTCTTTCTCTCAACTTTGCATCCCGCATAATCCGAATCCGAATATCCAATCAACTCAAATCTTGCTCCTTTGGGATACCATAATCCAACATGTTGTGTATGCTTCAAGTACCTCAATATTCTCTTTGTTGCCTTCAAATGACTTTCTCTTGGTGAGGCTTGAAATCTTGCATACATACATACACTAAACATCACATCCGGTCTTGATGCGGTCACATAGAGTAGACTTCCAATCATAGACCGATACATCTTTTGATCCACCATGTTGCCACTAGCATCACTATCTAAGCTTCCACTTGTCCCCATTGGTGTACTAATAGCTTTGCTCTCATCCATTTCAAACTTCTTGAGCATGTCCTTGATATACTTGCCTTGACTAACAAATGTGCCATTCTTCATTTGCTTGATTTGAAGACCAAGGAAGTAGCTAAGTTCTCCAATCATAGACATCTCAAACTCACTTGCCATCATCTTGCCAAACTCCTCACAAAATTCTTGATTTGTTGATCCAAAGATGATATCATCAACATAGATTTGCATGACAAACAAATCATTTCCAAGTTTCTTGGTGAAGAGAGTGGTGTCAACCTTTCCCATCTTGAACCCCTTAGAGAGTAGGAAATCCCTCAATCTCTCATACCATGCTCTAGGTGCTTGTTTCAATCCATACAAAGCCTTTCTCAACTTGAACACATGGTTGGGTTTCTTTTCATCTTCAAAACCGGGAGGTTGCTCAACATACACAAGCTCATTGATGTACCCATTGAGAAATGCACTCTTCACATCCATTTGATATAGCTTAATGTTGTGGGCACATGCATAAGCTAGCAAGATCCTAATTGCTTCCAATCTTGCAACCGGGGCATATGTTTCTCCAAAGTCAAGACCTTCAACTTGAGTATAACCTTGAGCCACTAATCTTGCTTTGTTCCTTATCACTATTCCATCTTGATCTTGCTTGTTCCGAAAGACCCACTTGGTTCCAATCACATTATGATCCTTAGGCCTCTCGACTAACTCCCATACTTGGTTTCTTGTGAAGTTGTTTAGCTCTTCATGCATAGCATTGACCCAATCAACATCATTCAAAGCTTCATCTATCTTCTTAGGCTCAATGGATGACACAAATGAGAAGTGCTCACAAAATGATGCCAATCTTGATCTTGTTTGCACACCTCTTGAAATATCACCAATGATGGTGTCCAATGGATGATCTCTTGCAACATTGGTTGGTTGAAGCACTTGCACTTGATTGCTAGCATTTGATTGATCACTTGATTGAGATGATGAACTAGCCATTTGTTGATCTTGCACATTGCCATTACTAGTGCTTGCTTGGATTTGATCATGAGAACCACTAGCTTGCACATTTGAGTTAGAGAGCACTTGATTCTTGTCATCTTCAACATCAATCACCTCTCTAGGCCTTAACTCACCAATGTCCATGTTCTTCATTGCATTGACCAATTGAGTGCCTCTTACATCATCTAGATTCTCATCTTCCTCTTGGGAACCATTTGTTTCATCAAACTCCACATCATGAACCTCCTCAAGAGTACCACTAGCCAAATTCCAAACTCTATAAGCCTTGCTAGTAGTAGAGTAACCAAGCAAGAAACCTTCATCACATTTCTTTTCAAACTTGCTCAATCTAGTGCCTTTCTTCAATATATAGCATTTACATCCAAAAACCCGAAAGTAAGCTATGTTGGGCTTTCTTCCATTCAATAGCTCATAGGGTGTCTTCTCCATCATGGGGTGACAATAGAGTCGGTTGCTATAATAGCAAGCCGTGTTGATTGCTTCGGCCCAAAATGAATGACTCACATTGTACTCACTCAACATTGATCTTGCCATATCAATCAAGGTTCTATTCTTTCTTTCAACTAGCCCATTTGATTGAGGAGTATACTTGGCCGAGAATTGATGTCTAATTCCAAATTCATCACACAACTCATCAATTCTAGTGTTCTTGAATTCACTACCATTGTCACTTCTAACTTTCTTGATGGTTGTTTCAAACTCATTGTGAATGCCCTTGACAAATGATTTGAATATTGCAAACACATCACTCTTGTCACCAAGAAAGAACACCCAAGTGTATCTAGTGAAATCATCCACAATCACAAATCCATATTTGTTTCCACCAATGCTAGTGTATGTGGTTGGTCCAAACAAGTCTATGTGCATCAATTCAAATGCCTTAGATGTACTCATCATGCTCTTCTTAGGATGTGTATTACCAACTTGTTTTCCGGCTTGACATGCACTACATAGCTTATCCTTTTCAAATGTGACATCTTTCAAGCCTCTAACTAAGTCATGCTTAATCAATTTGTTCAATTGTTTCATTCCAACATGACCAAGCCTTCTATGCCATAACCAACCCATGCTAGACTTAGTGATCAAACATGTTGACAATTGAGCTTCTCTAGCATTGAAATCAACTAAGTATAGATTCTCATATCTAAATCCTTTGAATATCAAGTTAGAGCCATCTACACTTATGATCTCTACATCATCCACACCAAATATGCACTTGAAACCAAGATCACACAATTGGGCTACCGATAATAAGTTGAAGTTCAAGCTCTCTACTAGTAGCACATTGGAAATGCTCAAGTCATTGGATATTGCAATCTTACCAAGCCCTTTGACCTTGCCTTTGCCATTGTCACCAAATGTGATACTATCAATCCCATTGCTCTTGCTTTCATTGATTGAATTGAACATTCTTGGATCACCGGTCATGTGTTGTGTGCACCCACTATCAAGCACCCAATGCCTTCCTCCGGCTTTATAATTTACCTACAAAAGAAGATCAATTCTTTTTAGGTACCCAAACTTGCTTGGGTCCTTGTAGGTTAGTCACCAAGGTCTTTGGTACCCAAATGGCCTTCTTCTTTGGGCCCACAATCGGTGTACCAATGAACTTAGCCTTCACACCATTGGCACCCTTATAAAGCATGTAATAAGAATCAAATTTGATTGAGGATACATTAGGTAGCTTGTTCTTGTTAGTCTTGCAATTTTGCTCTATATGCCCAACTTGCTTGCATCTATTGCAAAACCGACCATTGCCCTTCACAAAGCTAGCTTTGGGAGTGACAAAGGCCGCCTTGCCTTTCTTGGGGATATAGCCTAATCCCTCTTTGTTGAGAGAAAACCTTTGGCTACCCAAGCACTTTAGCAAGCGGGCATCTCCACCATAGGCATTGCCTAAGGCACGAGTGAGCTCATTCACCTCCTTCTTGAGGGTTTCATTTTCCACCATTAGTGATGTATCATTCATAGGTGGAGTGGTAATGGTTGTGCTACAAGAAGTGTTAGTGGGAGCAACAATAATGGGTTCATTAAAAGATTCATCAATAAGATCACATGTTAGTCCCACATCACATGTTACTATCACTTGCTCCTCCTTGGCTTCCTCCTTCTTGACTTGCTCAATGAGAGAGGAGTGAGCCTTTTCAAGCTTAGAGTGAGCTTTGCCAAGCTTCTCATGGGCATCCACTAGCCCCTCATGAGTGGCATTGAGCTCATCAAAGGATTGCTCAAGAAATTTTACTCTCTTGCGCAATTCTTTGCACTCCTTTCTCTTCATCTCATTGCAAGCGTGTACTTGCTCACACATGTCCATGAGCTCCTCCTTGGAGTACTCCTCATCTTCATCATCACTCCTACAAGAATCACTTTCATCATCATCACTCTCATCATATTTTACCTTGGTAGGCTTAGCCATGAGGCATGTTGATGGAGTGTCGAAGATGGAGGGCTTGTCGTTGATGGCGATGCTTGCTAGTGCTTTCTTGATTGATTTCTTGCCATCATCACTAGAGTCATCACTATCCGATGAGCCATCACTATCCCAAGTGACCACATAGCCTCCACCCTTCTTCTTCTTTTGAAAGGTCATCCTCTTCTCCCTCTTCTCCTTCTTTTCTTTCTTATCCTTCTTGTGTTTGTTCTTCTCATTTTCATCATTGTCACTATTGTAAGGACAATTGGCTACCACATGATCGGGACTCTTGCAATTATAGCATCTTCTCACATATTCTTTGCTCTTGGTATGATCTCTTCTTTTTCTTGCACCATAGCCTTTCTTCTTCATGAACTTGCCCATCTTGCGCACAAAGAGAGCCATAGCTTCATCATCAATATCACTAAGATCCTCATCATCACTTGACTCTTTCTTTGACTTTCCCTTGTTCTTGTATGATGATGAGCTAGCCTTGAATGCTACACTCTTCTTCTTCTTGTCCTCATCTTCCTTCTTGTCCTCCTTGTCATCCCCCTCCCTTTCCACACGGTATGTCTCTTGTGTCATGACTTCACCTAGTACTTGGTTGGGGGTGATATCCTTTAATCCTCCTCTTATGATTAGCATTCTCAACATTTCAAACCTTGGAGGTAGACTCATCAAGAACCGATGAGAGACATCATCATTCTTGATCTTTTCTCCCAAAGCCTTCAAATCATTGACAATGACTTGCAAGCGATGGAACATCTCCGGTATGCTCTCATCATCTTTCATCTTGAAACCTATCAACTTGTCCTTGAGAATATATAACTTGGCACTCTTCACCTCTGGTGTGCCCTCATAGGTTTCCTCCAATCTCCTCCACACTTCATTTGCTCTTTCACAATCCTTGATTTGCTCAAACACCTTTGGATCAAGGGCATTGTATAGGGTGTTGAGAGCCATTGTATTGCATTGCTTGTTAGACTTATCTTGGTTGGTGGGATTGTCGGGATTAATGATAGCATAATCATTCTCGGTTACATCCCATACTTGATCATTGATTGAACCAAGATACACACTTATCTTTCTCTTCCAATAATCATAGCTTGTGCCATCAAAGAATGGTGGTTTGCCCCCCACATGGTTGAACACAACTTGAGCCATAATTTGACACCGAGGTTGTTAAGCCTTCAATCAAACGGTGACCACGGCTCTGATACCACTTGAAAGGTCCTAATATGGCTAGAGGGGGGGGTGAATAGCCTATTTAAAAATCTACAAATCAACTAGAGCAATTTGATTAGTATGACAAATAGCGTAATGCAAACTTGCTCTAGCTCTACAAGGGTTGCAAGCCACCTATCCAACAATTCTAGTTGCAATGAATACTTAGGCACACAAACTAGCTATGTAATTACTCACTAAGAGCTCTCAACCTTGCTACTCTAAAGAGCTCAACTAGATGAATGTAAATAATAAAGCAAGCTCTCAATTCTAATTACACTAAAGAGCTTGTATCAACTAGTTTGCAAGAATGTAAATGAGTGAGTAGATTGATTATACCGATGTGTAGGGGATGAACCAATCACAAGATGAATATATAGCCAATCACCGGGAGAATGACAAAGAAGAGAGACAATCGATTTTCTCCCGAGGTTCACGTGCTTGCCAACACGCTACGTCCCCGTTGTGTCGACCAACACTTGGTGGTTCGGCGGCTAAGAGGTGTTTCACAAACCTCGTCCACACGATTGGACACCGCAAGAACCGACCCACAAGTGAGGTAACTCAATGACACGAGCAATTTACTAGAGTTACCTTTCGGCGCTCCGCCGGGGAAGGTACAACTCCCCTCACAATCACCGAAGGCGGCCACGAACAATCACCAACTCGTGCCGATCCTTCACCGCTGCTCCAACCGTCTAGGTGGTGGCAACCACCAAGAGAAACAAGCGAAATCCGCAGCGCAACACGAATACCAAGTGCCACTAGATGCAATCACTCAAGCAATGCACTTGGATTCTCTCCCAATCTCACAATGATGATGGATCAATGATGGAGATGAGTGGGAGGGCTTTAGCTAAGCTCACAAGGATGCTATGTCAATGAAAATGTGCAAGAGATAGCCCTTGAGCCGGCCATGGGGCTATAAATAGAGCCCCCATCAAATAGAGCCGTTATACCCCTTCACTGGGCAAAACGCGTTCTGACCGGACGCTCCGGTCAGACTGACCGGACGCTGTCTCTCAGCGTCCGGTCGCTCGATGTCAGCCACGTGTCCAGACTCAACGGTCATCAGCCTCGACCGGACGCTGCTCTTTCGAACTGACCGGACGCTGAAGCCCCTGCGTCCGGTCGTTTACAGTAAGCTCCCGAGCATGACCGGACACGTCCGATAAAACTGACCGGACGCTGAAGCCCCAGCGTCCGGTCGTTTCCAGTAAGCTCCCCGAGGCATGTTTTTTCGACCGGACGCGTCCGGTCCACCTTGACCGGACGCAGACCAGCGTCCGGTGCTCAACCACAGCGACTGTGCCGTCTGACAGCTCGACCGGACGCAGCCTTTCAGCGTCCGGTCGCTGAGTGACCCAGCGTCCGGTCAGTAGACCGACGCCAGCATCATTTCGACCAACTCCACTTCAACTCTAACTTCTTCACCCTTGCTCAAATGTGCCAACCACCAAGAATTTTGCATCCGGCGCAATAGAAAATAGACATTTCATTTTTCCAAAAGCGCCGAATCCCGCCTCGCAAGCTCGGCGGGAGGGAGAGAGGGACCCAAACCCATCTCAACCCTGCAAACACCTTGTGCACATGTGTTAGCATATTTTCACAAATATTTTCAAGGGTGTTAGCACTCCACTAGATCCTAAATGCATATGCAATGAGTTAGAGCATCTAGTGGCACTTTGATAACCGCATTCCGATACGAGTTTCACTCCTCTTAATAGTACGGCTATCTATCCTAAATGTGATCACACTCACTAAGTGTCTTGATCACTAAAACAAAATGGCTCCTACATTTTATACCTTTGCCTTGAGCCTTTTGTTTTTCTCTTTCTTCTTTTCCAAGTTCAAGCATTTGATCATCACCATGCTATCACCATTGTCATGATCTTCGTCATTGCTTCATCACTTGGAGTAGTGCTACCTATCTCATAATCATCTTGATAAACTAGGTTAGCACTTAGGGTTTCATCAATTAACCAAAACCAAACTAGAGCTTTCAAAGTGTCAATTGAAGTTGGAGAGACACTTAGAGTAGTTTAGGACTTTGTTTTTCCTTTGGCCGTACTATTAAGGGGGGTATGGACGGGTAGTTTGACCTAGTTGAGTCTAGTGAGTTAGGTGTGGTGCACACTTGTTAAAACTAGCTCTAGGTAGCTCCTATGAATGCCTAAGATCCTTTGGAGCAAACTTCATTCACATATGATCGAAAGTTGGAAGTGAATGGAGGGTCAAATACTGACCGGACGCTGGCCGCAGGGTCCGGTCAGTTTATTTGACTGAGGTGAACAAGTCTGGAGTGACCGGACGCTGGAAGGTTGTGTGACCAAACGCTGAGGGCCAGCGTCCGGTCGACTCCAGTAAGGGTCCAGACTTGAGAAAGTGTGATCGGACGCGTCCGGTCAGTGGTGACCGGACCCTGAGTATCCAGCGTCCGGTCATTTACAGTAAGCATCCAAGAGCGACCAGACGCGTCCGGTCGGTACTGACCGGACCCTGACAGCGTCCGGTCATCACGTGAAAACTGTCGCGCAGGTTGAACTGACCGGAGCGTCCGGTCAAAACGATCGGAGCGTCCGGTTACCCCGCAGAAGCTCATAACGGTTCGTTTTTCAGGCTGCCTTATAAATAGTTGCTCCACTCGTGAGTGGAGTCACTTTTGCTCATTCCAACAGCTGAGAAACACGTTTGTGAGTGCCAAGAAGAGCAAGGTCCTAGTGAGGTGTTTGTGATTTGAGAATCCAAGAGTGAAACCTCATTAGTGAATCAAGAGTAGACAAGTGTGCATCCATCTTCTCATTAGGCTTCGCGTGGTCAAGTGAGAGTTCGTGCTTGTTACTCTTGGTGATCGCCATCACCTAGACGGCTTGGTGGTGATTGGGAGCTTGGTGATCACCCGGCGGAGCTTGTGGGTGACCCAACTCAAGTTGTGAGCGGTTTTGGGTGATTCGCCGTGACGGAGTGTCGAAGAATCAACCCGTAGAGAGCACTTGATCCTTGCGTGGATCAAGGGGGAGCTACACCCTTGCGTGGGTGCTCCAACGAGGACTAGTGGAGAGTGGTGACTCTCCGATACCTCGGCAAAACATCGCCGCGTTCCTCTCTCCATTTACTTTGAGCATTTACTTTAAGTATTTACTTTGAGAAATTCAATACTTGTCTTTATATTCATAGAATTGCTATGCTAGAGTAAGTTTGGAACATAGGTTGCAAGTCTTTTGTGCGTTGATTTGATAGAAACACTTTTTCTAGGCACAAGGGGTTAATTGGGCTATCCGTAGGATTTGATTATTGCAAGAAAATTTAGAATTAGCCCAATTCACCCCCCCTCTTGGGCATCTTGATCCTTTCAATTGGTATCAGAGCCTCGTGCTCACGTTTTTAAGCCTAACCGCTTAGAGCAAGATGTCTCACGGGAATGGACCTCCTCCTATCTTCGAGGGGGATGATTTTCCATATTGGAAAATTCGCATGGAGGCTTACCTAGAAGCTCTAGATGTTGGAATTCTTAGAGCCGCCTCTCAAGGGTTCCCAACACCTAAGAATGCCGCACAACTTCAAGGCGATGAAGTAAACTATGAAAAATGGAATGCAAAGGCTCGCAACACCATCTTTAGAGGCCTTTGCAAAGATGTGTTCAATCATGTAAGGAACCACAAAGACGCCCATGCACTATGGTCGGACGTTTGTGCGCTCCATGAGGGAACCAAGAGTGAGCGTAAGGAACGCTATCACCTTGTGATTAAAAAGCTAAATTCTTTTGAGATGCTTCCCAAAGAAAGTGCTAATGAAATGTATTCTCGTTTAAATGTTCTTGTAGAGGAAGTCAATGGGCTTGGACTTACTCAAATGTCACCATCCGACGTTGTGAGAAAGATCTTAAGTGTTCTCCCCATTGACAAATATGGGCACATTGTGACCGTGCTACATCAAGGTGATCTTTCCGCTGCTACACCGACACAAATCTTGGGAAAGATCAATGCTCATGAGATGTACATGCACATCACGCCACAAGATGGCTCATCCTCTACAAAGAAGAAAGAGAAGGACTTAGCATTCAAAGCTAGCCAAGATAAGGGCAAGGCAAGACTTGAGTATGAGAGCTCAAGTGATGAAGATGATGAAGAAAGTCTTGCTCTCATGGTGAAGAAGACCGCCAAGATGCTAAAGAAGCTAAACAAGAGTGGCATTAAGTTTGATGGCAAGAAGAAGAAGTTCTTCACTAGCTCAAGAAGAAAGCCAATCTCCGAGATTGCTATAATTGTGGCGAACTTGGCCACCTAGCTCATCAATGCACAAAGCCCAAGAAAGACAAGTTCAAGAACAAGGGCAAGAAAGATGATTCAAGTGATGAAGATGAAAAGAAAAAGAACAAGCCATACAAGAAGAGAGATGACAAAAAAAGAGACTTCTACAAGAAGAAGAAGAGTGGCAAGTCCTATATTGTCGGTGATTGGCTCACAGATATTGATTCATCAAGTGGATCATCCGATGATGAGAGTGACAATAAGAAGGTGGCCGCTATTGCTATTGATCTTGCATCCTCACCGCCACCATCGCCATCATCCTCTACACACCTATGCCTTATGGCCAAGGGTGAACGCAAGGTAACTAAGAGTGATGATAGTAGTGATGATGAGTGAGCTAGTGATGATGATAGTGATAGCGATGATGATTCACCCACATATGATGATCTTGTCAAAATATTAAGAAAATACACTAAGATCATTAGAAAGAGTAGAGCTACAAATGAAAAACTTGATGCTAAAAATGATTCACTCTTAGCTAAGTGTGATACATTGGAAAAGGCTAATGATGAGCTCAAAGAAACAAATGACTCTATATCATCTAAACTCAAGGAGCTCAAATCTTCTAAGAAAGAGCTTAAAGATAAACATGATAAACTTGAGTGGGTACACAATGAGCTTATCATTAGTCACAACAAGCTAAAAGATGAATATACAACTCTAAACATCAATTATGATACCCTTGTTATTGCACAAGAATTCTTACCAAATGAGCCACATGTTGCTACTAACCATGTTGTTAAGATTGATATAGCTACCTCATGTGATGATTTAATTGATGAGAGCATTGAGCATGGATCTAGTAGCAAAGGCAAGCAAGTGGTTGAGTGCAATGACTATGATGAGTATGTCAAGCTCAAGAGTGACCATGAGAAGCTCATGAAAGATCTTGAAGAGATGAAAAGTCACAACACCATTGTGCTAGAAACTCTTGATCATGACAAAGAGTTGATCCTTGAAAATGAGAAGCTCAAAGAAGAAAACAAGAAACTCAAGGAAGAGAAGAACAATGATATTCTCAAGGAAGAGAACAAGAAGCTCAAGATGGAGAAAGAGCATCTCAAGGTGGGATTGAGCAAGTTTGCTAGAGGCAAGCATCTCCAAAGTGAGCTACTCATGAATACCGTCATGAAGATGGATAGAAGTGGCATTGGATATATGGCAAGTGTAGAGAAGAAGAAGGCTCAAGCTCAACACCAACAATCAAAGCCAAAGAGATGTTTTGAGTGTGGACAAGAAGGCCACTTTGCTCATGAGTGTCAAACTCCACCACCACAACCCTTGCCCAAGCATGCTAGACCTTTTGCTTTCAATGCTCACTACATGCTTAGAAAAGATTCTAGTGGAAAGATGAAAGTCATGTTCTTAGGACCCTCCAACAAGAGTAGGCCTAAGAAGATTTGGGTGGCTAAGTCACTTGTTGAGAAGGTGAAGGGCCCTCAACAAGTTTGGATCCCTAAAGTTTAAATCTCTTGTGTGTAGGTGAACTACAAGACCGGTGGAAGTCATTGGGTTATTGATAGTGGTTGCACTCAACATATGACCGGTGATCCTCGTATGTTCACCTCACTAGATGAAGAGGTAGATGGACAAGAGAAAATAACATTTGGAGATAATTCAAAGGGCAAGGTTAAAGGATTAGGCAAAGTGGCAATATCAAATGATCATTCCATCTCCAATGTGCTCTATGTTGCCTCATTGAGTTTCAACTTGCTATCCGTTGGGCAATTGTGTGATCTTGGTTTCCAATGCTTATTCACCGAAAAGGAGGTTGTTGTATCCAAAGTAGGTGACAAGCAAGTGATATTCAATGGATTTAGATACAACAACTTATATCTAGTTGACTTCACCTCCGAAGATGCAAACTTGAAGACTTGCCTATTCACCAAAACAACACTTGGGTGGCTATGGCATAGAAGACTTGCTCATGTTGGGATGAGCTCACTCAAGAAGCTTATGAAGAATGATTTGGTGAGAGGGTTGAAGGATGTGAAGTTTGAGAAGGACAAGCTTTGTAGTGCATGTCAAGCCGGCAAGCAAGTTGCAAATACTCATCCAACCAAAGCTTTCATGTCAACCACAAGAGTGCTAGAACTCCTACACATGGATTTATTTGGACCAACAACATATAAGAGTTTGGGAGGAAATCTCTATTGTCTTGTGATTGTGGATGACTATTCAAGGTATACATGGGTGTTCTTCCTTCATGACAAATCCGAAGTTGCATCTTGTTTCAAGAAGTTTGCCAAGAGAGCTCAAAATGAATTTGAAGTGAAGCTCAAGAAGATAAGAAGTGACAATGGCAAAGAGTTTGACAACACAAATATTGAATCCTATTGTGATGAAGTTGGAATCAAACATGAAGTCTCCGCAACCTATACTCCTCAACAAAATGGTGTAGTTGAGAGGAAGAATCGGACTTTGATCACCCTTGCAAGGACAATGCTAGATGAGTACAACACCCCCGAAGCTCTATGGGCGGAAGCAATCAACACCGCATGTTATGCATCCAACTGCCTATTTCTTCAAAAGTTCCTTGTCAAGACACCGTATGAGTTGCTCAATGGGAAGAAGCCGGACGTCTCCTTCTTTAGGGTGTTTGGTTGCAAGTGCTACATCTACAAGAAGTGGCAACACCTAGGGAAGTTTCAAAGACGTTGTGATATAGGTTTTCTTGTTGGTTACTCATTGAAGTCCAAAGCATATAGAGTATTTAATCATGCCACCGGCTTGGTTGAAGAAACATATGATGTGGAATTTGATAAATCTAACGGCTCCCAAGGAGCACATGAGAATCTTGATGATGTAGGTGATGAACCATTGAGGGTGGCTATGAAGAATATTCCGGTGGGAGACATCAAGCCAAAAGATGATGAAGATGATGTACAAGTCATTAACCAACCTTCTTCATCAAATGTACCACAAGATGGTGAAAAAGATGGGAGAGTGGAAAATGAAGATACTCATATCTCTCATGAGCAAATGGTGGTACAAGCACAAGATGTTGATGCTCCACAACCTCCTCCTCAAGTGGTCAATAGAAGAAACACACCTCTCCTACAAGATCATCCACAAGATCTCATCATAGGGAGTCTATCAAAGGGTGTGATGACTCGATCTCAAAAACTTACTTCATTTATTGCTCATCACTCTTTTGTCTCTTGCTATGAGCCTACCAAGGTAGAAGAAGCTCTTAAAGATCCGGATTGGATCAATGCCATGCATGAAGAGTTGAACAACTTCACTCGCAATGAAGTTTGGAATCTTGAAGAGCGACCAAAAGGTGCAAGAGTCATTGGAACGAAGTGGGTGTTCCGCAACAAGCAAGATGATCAAGGTGTTGTTGTGAGGAACAAGGCAAGACTAGTTGCAAAGGGGTTCTCTCAAGTTGAAGGTTTAGATTTTGGAGAGACCTTTGCACCGGTTGTAAGATTAGAAGCCATCCGTATCCTTCTTGCATATGCATCACATCATGAAATGAAACTATATCAAATGGATGTGAAAAGTGCATTTTTAAATGGCTTTATAAATGAACTAGTCTATATTGATCAACCTCCCGGGTTTGAAGACCCTAGATATCCTAATCATGTTTATAGGTTGTCCAAGGCATTATATGGGCTTAAGCAAGCCCCAAGAGCTTGGTATGAGCGCCTTCGGGACTTTCTCATTGAGAAGGGCTTCACCATTGGGAAGGTCGACACCACACTATTCACCAAGAAGCTTGATGGGCATATCTTCATTTGTCAAGTATATGTTGATGATATCATCTTTGGATCATCAAATGAAGACTCATGCAAAGAATTTGGTGAATTGATGTCGAAGGAGTTCGAGATGTCAATGATTGGTGAGCTTACATTCTTTCTTGGTTTTCAAGTCAAGCAAATGAAAGAAGGCATCTTCATCTCTCAAGAGAAATACACAAAAGATCTTCTCAAGAGATTCAAGATGGATGAATGTAAGCCAATCAAGACACCAATGCCTACAAATGGACATCTCGACCTAGATGAGGGAGGTAACCCGGTTGATCAAACTCTCTACCGTTCTATGATTGGTAGCTTGTTATACTTAACCGCATCTAGGCCCGACATCATGTTTAGTGTGTGTATGTGTGCTAGATTTCAAGCTAGTCCTAAGGAAACACATTTAATTGCCGTAAAAAGAATCCTTAGGTATCTTAAGCACACACCAAGCATTGGTCTTTGGTATCCCAAAGGAGCTTTATTTGAATTAATTGGCTATTCCGATTCGGATTACGCTGGATGCAAAGTTGATAGAAAGAGCACATCCGGAGGATGCCATTTGCTTGGTAGATCACTTGTGTCTTGGTCCTCCAAGAAACAAAATAGTGTGGCTTTGTCCACCGCCGAAGCGGAATACATTGCCGCGGGTGCTTGTTGTGCACAAATATTATACATGAAACAAACTCTGCTAGACTATGGAGTAGTTCTAGAGAAAGTACCTCTTTTGTGCGACAATGAAAGTGCGGTAAAACTTGCAAATAATCTAGTTCAACACTCTCGCACCAAGCATATAGATATCCGCCATCACTTTCTAAGAGATCATGTGGCTAAAAATGATATATCACTAGAAGGTGTAAGATCCGAAGATCAATTAGCGGATATCTTCACAAAACCGCTAGATGAGGCTACATTTTGTAGATTGCGGAATGAGCTCAATGTACTTGATTTTAGTAACTTCACTAAAAATTAAGCTTGTGTTGTCCCTTGCATTCATTGTAATATACAACATGTTTAATTTGTGGCAATGCACATAGGGCTTGTCTAACATGGTTAAGATAACCGCCGAAAAGCGTGTGAAGAAGCTTAACCTTGGATCAAACTTGACAAGCAACTAGATTTACTTACAAGTAGTGCATATGCATGAATGTTGTTTTGTCGTTTTGTTCCATTTGCCCTCTTGTTGCCTATTTTCTTAAAAAGAATTATAGGCTAAGGCAAAATATTTTGAAAATTATGAGGGTTTGAGAGAGGTCACTCACATCAGTCCCAATTGGTGTTTATTTGGATCTTATTCAAGTTGGGACTTGATTGGGAACAGGCAGCGAGAAGGATGTTTGAAGATTTGCTGGAAAAGGTGCACCGGACGCTGCACCGGACGCTACTGTCCAGCGTCCGGTCAGTTCACAGGAGGTGAACTGCTGGTGAAGGAGTGACCGGACGCTGCGTCTGTGCGTCCGGTCAGGAAGGGTTCAGCGTCCGGTCGATCGAAGAAAGACCATGTTGTACTGACCGGACCCTGCCTGTGTCCGGTCATGGACCACCGGACGCGTTCGGTCCCGATTCCGGAGGATTTGGACCTCTCTGGAATCGACCGGACGCTGGGTGGTAGCGTCCGGTCGCTACCACCGGAGCGTCCGGTCAGTGGATCTCGCGCGTTTTTAGGACTCTTTTCCGTTTCCTTTTATATCGCATTTGGGGGACTATTTAACCATACCACCGCATGCTTTTTCGTATCCAGCCGTGACCTGCCTCCGAGCCCTAGCCTACGCCGCCGCCAACTCGCCGCCGTAGCCGTGCCACACGCCGCCGCACCACGCCAGCGCTACCACGCCAGCACAGCCAGCGCCTCCCTTGCCCGCGCTCGCCCGGCCCCCTCGCCAGTCGTGCGCCACCACAGCTTGCCGCGCCGCCGTGCCTCCCCGCGCGCCACCGTGCCCTTCGCACCGCAAGCCCACTGCCAAGTCTCACTGTGTGCCTCCGGTCTTCCAGGGTCATCAAGAGTCGTTGTGCCCTAATCCTACCTCCTCCATCGTTGGTAAGGCCTGGCATCTTCAATCGTGATCTGTTGTGACCTAAATCGAATTGCAGTACACTGATTCCCCATTACATTTAGGACTTTTGACCTAACCCTAGCCGGTTCCGAGGTTCCCCCGCGTGACATCTAATCTTTTCTCGGATCACTGTTCGTCAGGTAGAAAGCCATTCGATTCAATTTCGTATCTACATTGCTTTCTCTATTAGGGTTTCGCATCTATTAGACATATGGTATTTATTTGTACATCCATCTATTCTATCGTGCAGCGAGTCGGTTCCGTTGTGGTTCTTCTGGCAGTTGGCAATCAACTCGGAGCCAAGCTCGCGAGTAAGGATCGAGGCCAAGCCTCGAAAGCGGCAGTTTGACAGTTGATCTTCATCAGCGGCAGTTCACCATCTTGTCAGTTCAGATGGCTCGCACCAAGAACGTTGGTGTTGGCCCAGGTGATGATGATCGGAGGCCCCCGCCTCGCCAGCCAGCCAGATCTAAGGGCAAGTCAACCAAGCAGGTGACATCCAAGAAGTGGAAGTACCCCGATGCAGAGACAGCGAGAGCAGCAACTGTTGTAGAGGCCGCAGAGCATGCCGAGAGAGGTGGTGCCCGCAGCGGAGTTGTCATTGCAGATCAGCCAGTTTCACCAGCAGTCAGAGCTGCGATTGAGGAGGTTGAGCGTCGTCACGGTAGTCCAGCTAGGACTACCACGTTTGCAGGACGACGGGTTGCCATTGAGGAGGGTCCGTCAGCACAGCAGCAGCCCCCACCAGCAGAGCCTCAGCCAGCCTAGGAGACTCAGGAGGGTCAGGAGACTGAGCCGGCACCTCAGCTACGCCGCTCGAGTTGTACCAGTGCTACAATTCCACTGAGGCCAGTTACACAGCACAGAGGTTCACGTCCTCCGCCCAGACCTCAGGGTCCGCCTCCAGTGGTTCACCTCGACTTGAGGGCCGCCACCGCTAGATAGGTTCAGCAGCTGCGTTTTGTTGAGTTTGAGGTTTGGTTTCCTCCGAGGAGGGATGAGAGAGCAGCTGAGGGTTTCTACACGCCACTGCAGGAGGATTTCTACAATGCTTATCTCAACAGTGGGGCAGTGTTCAGATCTCAGAGAGTCTGTCAGATAGAGTCTATTGTGGCAGCAGCCGGAGAGAGCATTCGGCCATACTTGTCATATTTGCCAGGACTGACAGATTTGATTGGACGGACGGGGATATATGTACCATCTTGGGTTCGTCAGTTTTATGCTTCACTCTTCATCGATCCACATCACAGGTTTATTCACTTTGCTTTCAGAGGCAAAGACTACAGAGTGACGAGTGGTAGGGTCAGAGAGATACTGAGGCTACAGGAGCAGCCTGTCAAGATGCATGAGGTCTATTATGGACAGCAGGAGCCTCCCAGGCGTCCTCATGGAGGGTTGGTGCCTCCTACAGATTTAGTGCGACATTGCTTCAAGGAGCCTTTTGGAGAAGGGTCGAGCAGGAACCCCAGTGACTTGACTCCTACAGCGAGAGTGCTAGAGGCCATTATCAGGAGGACACTGCTTCCCAGATTGGGATATAGAGAGGGCCTGACTCGCTTACAGCTCTGGCTTCTTAATGCCCTGATGCAGCAGATAGTATTTGATATCTGGGACCTCCTTCTTTCAGAGATGGAGGATACTATAGCTGAGGGATTCAAGGGTCGCAGGCAGCTTCCCTATGCTCACTGGATCACATTTCTTATCCGCAGAGTAGTGCTTGATAAGCCCCCTGGTATGATGGATGAGTATACAGGTGCCACCACATAGTTCCCAGCTTACAACCTGTCACAGAGGATCAGGCACCCAGACAGCCTAGCCGTCGTCCCGATGTGCCAGAGTCCGCAGCTCAGTAGGATGAGATCATCAGAGGGATTGCAGCCACTGAGGAGGAGGAGCTAGAGGCACAGCAGGAGGTGAGCGAGTATAGTGATAGTTATGACGATGACTACCTGCCCATACCTCAGATGCCTCCACGCAGACATGATGCAGAGGCCGATAGCTCTAGTTCTGCTCCACCTGCTCCACAGACAGACCCCGCTCTCATTGCTATTCTTGAGCGGATGCAGCAGGATCAGACACGACAGGCACAGGAGACAGCTGCCAACTTCGCACAGTTTCAGGCTCATCAGGACGAGTTCCAGCGGTAGCAGCAGCTCCTTCAGCACCAGCAGTTACTTATGCAGCAGTAGCTCATGGGATTCATGCAGCATGTAGTGACAGCCATTGGGGTCCCACTGCCACAGCCTTCGCCCTAGCTTGCACAGCCTCCTACCACTTCGACGACTCCAGCAGTACAGCCCAGTGGGCTCCAGAGTCAGGGACAGCCTCTAGCTCAGTTTGCTTCACTGCCTATATAGGTGTCCCAATGGTTAGCCTCACCCGTGGTAGCCCCGCAGTTCACTCCACTTCAGACGGGCTTCACACTAGAGCAGTCTTCCTCGCTATTCGTGCCTGAGACGTCAGTCTCCAGGAGTCTTGGAGCATCCTTCAGCGAGTTGACCGGCATGCCTACTCCGCCTCATATACATACCGCTGGTCCATCTACAGCAGCTCCAGTCGTAGTGACTACTCAGAGGCTCCCCTCGTCTGTCGCCTCGTCCGATCCTACGACAGACATACTTGCAGCTTCACAGGCAGCCCCAGCCCCAGCTCAGACCCAGACCGCTTCAGCGACACTTCCTGCCACAGAGGGTCAGTCTGTTCAGAGCTCAGGGTCAGATAATGATGGTGCCCAGTTCCAGCTTGCCCCACGTTCTTTAGCGCCCGGCTCGTCCGCTGCAGCCCCGCCCTAGGTTTTGGTGTTTGACGCCAAAGGGGGAGAGGGTGTTCGAGTATGTAGTCTCAGGGGGAGCTACATTTAGGGGGAGCTAGTTATATAGTATTAGCTTATTATATACATTTGGAGTTTAATTTGTGTGATACACTATTACTTATGCATTCGTGTGTTTACTTTCATGCATACTATTATATATATGTGATAGTGCTATCTACGTGATTGTGATATTTGACATGTGTGATTTCGACTTTGCATTATCTATATGTCATATCACTTGTGTTATGCTCATTTGCTTTTGATTCCACGTTTATACTTCGAAGCAAATGAGCTTTGTTACTCGTACTCATGCTTAATTCATATTCTTTGAGTACACTGTGTTGGCTTGGGTCATATAAGCTTGCCTAACTCTTTTGTTCTTATCGACAAAAGCTTATATGAACCAAGCCCTTCAAAAACCTCACTCTTTAACATACTCGAGGTGGTATTGTCATCAATCACCAAAAAGGGGGAGATTGAAAGCATCTAGGCCCCTAAGTGGATTTCGGTGATTAATGTCAATACAAGATTACTATGACTAACGTGTGTTTTGCAGAGGCAATTAAGTTAGGTCATGGTAATGGAGATCGATTGGGCAATCGAGGTTGTCATGCCCCTACGATGGAAATCGTTTCGGTTTTCAAAGGATGGACGACAAGGTTAAGGATAACTAGGTCTAAGTGTCAATTAAAGTTGGAGAGACACTTAGAGTAGTTTAGGACTTTGTTTTTCCTTTGGCCGTACTATTAAGGGGGGTATGGATGGGTAGCTTGACCTAGTTGAGTCTAGTGAGTTAGGTGTGGTGCACACTTGTTAAAACTAGCTCTAGGTAGCTCCTATGAATGCCTAAGATCCTTTGGAGCAAACTTCATTCACATATGATCGAAAGTTGGAAGTGAATGGAGGGTCAAATACTGACCGGACGCTGGCTCCGGTGCGATCGGACGCTGGCCGCAAGGTCCGGTCAGTTTATTTGACTGAGGTGAACAAGTCTGGAGTGATCGGACGCTGGAAGGTCGTGTGAACGGACGCTGAGGGCCAGCGTCCGGTCGACTCCAGTAAGGGTCCAGACTTGAGAAAGTGTGACCGGACGCGTCCGGTCAGTGGTGACCGGACCCTGAGTATCCAGCGTCCGGTCGTTTATAGTAAGCATCCAAGAGCGACCGGACGCGTCCGGTCGGTACTGACCGGACCCTGACAGCGTCCGGTCATCACATGAAAACTGTTGCGCAGGTTGAACTGACCGGAGCGTCCGGTCAAAACGATCGGAGCGTCCGGTCACCCCGCAGAAGCTCATAACGGTTCGTTTTTCAGGCTGCCTTATAAATAGTTGCTCCACTCGTGAGTGGAGTCACTTTTGCTCATTCCAACAGCTGAGAAACACGTTTGTGAGTGCCAAGAAGAGCAAGGTCCTAGTGAGGTGTTTGTGATTTGAGAATCCAAGAGTGAAACCTCATTAGTGAATCAAGAGTAGACAAGTGTGCATCCATCTTCTCATTAGGCTTCGCGTGGTCAAGTGAGAGTTCGTGCTTGTTACTCTTGGTGATCGCCATCACCTAGACGGCTTGGTGGTGATTGGGAGCTTGGTGATCACCCGGCGGAGCTTGTGGGTGACCCAACTCAAGTTGTGAGCGGTTTTGGGTGATTCGCCGCGACGGAGTGTCGAAGAATCAACCCGTAGAGAGCACTTGATCCTTGCGCGGATCAAGGGGGAGCTACACCCTTGCGCGGGTGCTCCAACGAGGACTAGTGGAGAGTGGCGACTCTCCGATACCTCGGCAAAACATCGCCGCGTTCCTCTCTCCATTTACTTTGAGCATTTACTTTAAGTATTTACTTTGAGAAATTCAATACTTGTCTTTACATTCATAGAATTGCTATGCTAGAGTAAGTTTGGGACATAGGTTGCAAGTCTTTTGTGCGTTGATTTGATAGAAACACTTTTTCTAGGCACAAGGGGTTAATTGGGCTATCCGTAGGATTTGATTATTGCAAGAAAATTTAGAATTAGCCCAATTCACCCCCCCCCTCTTGGGCATCTTGATCCTTTCAAAACTGAAGGTAGAGTAAAGCGTGGGAGGACCAAACTGAAAGATATTTGGAACCTTCCTAAAGGTCATAGAATTGTGGTTGCATGTAATGAACTTGATTAGCCAATTGGAGTAGAAGCTGGATTTCTAGGAAAAATTTCTTGGCACGGTGGCTAGAAATGGGTGCTTGTGTAGCTTGAGCTACAAGGACTGGAGACTTCTAATAGGAAAGAAAGAAAGAAACACCAACGAAGAAAAAAATAAGAAGGATATACTTAAGCAAGTAAAGGTATGCACTTGTGGTGGTTATGCGATAATATTATTCTCTAAATTTTAATATCTAACTTATAATTGTAACCATATGCCCTCTGCTATTGGTGTGCAGATGAGATTTCTTTACCCTTTAAGCATGGAAAAATGGATACTGCGAACCCTCGGAGAGAGATGAAGGCAACACAAGTCAAATCTAAAATCAATTTATTTTGATGTGCACAAGAGCATGGAAGCTAATTGCAACAATGTGCCACCCGGTGTAAATGATGACCAGTGGGTTGCACTAGTCAATAACTGGATGACCCATAAATCACAGGTACCTACATATTGTTGGATTTATGTGGTTCTCAACGCATACTAAATTTTCTAAAAACTCTGCATAACTTAAATCCTTTTCTTTGTATTTGTTATTTTGGGATAGGATATAAGTGAGGCAAATAGGATAAATTGTACAAAGAATTCAACCCATACTGCTAGAACAAAGAGTGGGTAATATTCTTACCACTCTAATTGTGTGTACACCTCTGGCTGCATTCATATATATGATATAATAATTATCATGTCCTTGATATTAATTTTCAAGTTCAACAGAAGGAAAAAAGATCCTGAAAAGAAATACCCTCATAGGGCTGTTTTGTATATTCATACACACAAGACTAAAAGCGAGAAGGACACGAATGCACATGTGGTAATTTAATTATGAATGCTCAACTTTGTTTTTTTATTCTACTACCTTTACAAATTTATTTGATTCATATTATGGCTATGCACAGGGTGATTTGAAGAAACTCATAGGGCAGCAACCAGATTTAGCAGACACTAGTCAAGGAAAGGTTGCATGGAGAGGAGATGCACTAAACAGAGTACTAGGAGAAGAGAAGCCTGGTCATGTGCATGGCTTGGGACTTGTTCCAAATCCTAATCAAGTTTTTGACCTGTCAACTTCGAAGCACCTTAAGAATATAAATATGACTTCGTTGGATGACAAATCAAGTGAAGATGTTGTATCTCTAAGACTTCAAATGGAAAAGTTTGGACGTCATGTCCAAAATCAAGATGCTACAATACTAGAATTACAACAGAAGACAAAAGTCTAGAACAAAGACATATCCAACATGTAAATTTACAGAACCTCAACAGTAATCATTTTCTGTACTAAAAATTTGATTTCTTGTCACAGGAATGTTTAGATGATCCATTGCAAGATGGATTTTCTACTGATGTGCCAAATTCGAAATGAAAAGTATGTGTCTCTATGGAGCATTAACAGAACATAATCTTTTCTGTAAAATTATTTTTTGAATAATTAGTTCTGATGCATTATCTTTTGTCTCTCAATAGCGAGTATATAGTGACCCTCGAAGTGAAGAATTTAGCATGGTTGATGAATTGAATTGTGTAACAGTATGATTGAATGGGCATGATTTTCCTACCAGATTGGTGTAAAAAAATTAGTTATTCTTTTCCATTACAGAGGGAGCAAACTACTAATGTTGAGCGGCCACACTACAAATATTATTCTACTGAAGATAAGGTTAGTGCATATAACTTAACATGGATGAAAAGCAATTCATTGTGTTTGTATTTGTGGATACCAATGCTACATCTATTGCTTTCAAATCTTCTAACTTGTGTGTCATTCTAGAAAAAGAGATTTTAGTACATCTTGACATCATATAACATGCAAATTCATTTATACTAGATTTATGGTTCAATAATTCAATTTTATTTTGTTACCATTGTATAGTACTGAAAGTCACCTATTCTGATTGTTTATTGTATCTAACTATAGAGCAAGGAAGCTAATGCCCATCATGAAAAAATAGTACAGGCCAATAAAGTTTCTGCTGCACATAAGGTTGATTCATATACTTATTTCTGTATGAGAAAAAAATCACATACTTATTTCTAGCAGCCCATACTTTGCAGAGATTGACTACTATTTATGATTTTATTATAGGCCTGTCGATGCAGGACCCACAGGATACCCCGCAAGGAAGAGAGAAGATCTAGTCCAACTAAGATTCTTCCCATGTAATCTTAGTAGTAGTATTATTCTGTAATCCTACTAGGAACTCACATTGTAAACCGACTAGGATTCTGACCTCCTGACTATATAAGGGAGGACAGGGTTCCTAGAGACGGGAGTTGAGAGAACAATTGTACAACACAACACTTTACAATCAATCCAACGCAAAGGCAAAAACGCCGAACTGGACGTAGGGCTATTACTCGATCAACGATCGAGGGCCCGAACCAGGATAAATCGACTGTCTCTTGCGTTAACCATCGAGTTCCGCATACGCTGAAGCCCGAACATACTGCCCCGGGGACCCCCGTGGCAGGCTATCAGTGGTCAAACAATGACAGCTGGCGCCCCAGGTAGGGGCTTTCGGCAACTTTGCATCCGAGAGCTCGATGGACCTCGACAACATGATCTTTTCAAAGGGATCAACATTCATCTTCGGTTCGTGGATCTGCGAGGCAGGCGACGATGGCAAGCTCCAAAACCGTCTCCTCAAAGATTCAGATCATCATCAGGACTTTTTCATTTCGGCGACAATGACAGATCAGCTTGTCATAAGATTCACGCAGCTCGTGATGTCCAATCCAACTCAGATTTCACGACTTCACGCATCCGATTCAAACTCAGGTTCCGCTTTTGAGACGGAGCCTTATCCGAGTTCTTTTGGAAAACCGAGTTCTTTTCTGACAAAGCTCCGGAACACGACGTCAACCTATCAAGAATATTACTCGGAGTACACTCAGAAGAAGTCGGGTCCTCTTCCGTTCGGACTCCACAACATGGCAACGTCTTATCAGACATGGCCCGAAGGATTCACTAATCCGGTGCTTAGAATGCCACTGAAAGGAGCCTAGGAAGGTCTTGTCTTAACTATAACGTCTCAAGACTGCATCGTCCACTGGCCAGGATCCATTCCTATGGATAGCAGCACTCAACTAGCCGACAACGCGACAACAACAGCTCTACCCTACCAAGAAGGAGACTCGATCTATGACCTTGAAGCCTCTACTGAAGTTATCAACAACTCTGGCAGTATAAAAACCATAGACGATGACAGAACAACTTACGCTAGAGAAGTATTCATGATTCACCGTCCTCGATCACCATTGGTCCCCCCAGAAGCACCCGACGTCAGGTCTTCAGATGAATCCGAATTCAACATATCACCATTTATCCAGGGGCACGATGGTGAGACTGAGAGTCAGAGGCAAGCCAGAGAGAGAAAGAACAAATTGAAACAAGGACGTCAACGCCGTGCTAAGCAGCGAAAGGACACTAGGATCAAATATGAGTCAGACCTAGCCGAGTACAATAGAAGAAAATCAGAGCGAGATGTCAAAGAAGGACGAGCAGCGAATACACCCTACGATAAGATCCGAGAAGCACTAGAAGAACTTAGGGCGACTTCATATCCCAATGAAAAACAAGAACAGCTCCAGGACTTCCTCCGATCAACAGTCCTTAGGACGCACGACGAAAGGGCAACATCTCATGAACAGGAAGATCAAAATCAAAGGAAGTCCGCCTTCGAGAGACTTGGAACAAGTGGAAGTCACAACAGAGAAAGTAGAAGAAATCATAGTCAAAACGACCGAGTCGAACAACCAAGAAAGGCCAGAAGCAAAGCACCTACTCGGACTGCCACGCAAAACTACTCTCACCAAGACAACAGTTGGCAAGAAGGGGGCGCTGAATCAAAATACACAGAAGCCAGAACGCACGATAGATTCCCCTATTTTGCAAACAGACTTGCTTCAATACGATTACCTCACAAGTTCAAGCCGTCCAACCACTCCAAGTATGATGGCAAGACCGAACCAAAGCAATGGCTCAGGATTTACTCGCAATCGATTGAATTGGCTGGAGGAGACGATGACATCAAGACCTTGTTCTTTCCCATGGCCTTAGAAACCATGCCACTGCAATGGTTTGACAAATTGAATCCAGGATCAATCAGAAGTTGGGAGGACTTGCAAAGAGCTTTCTGTAAAAATTTTGTGGGTATTATTACACACCCAATCACCCACGCAGAGTTAAAAGGAGGTGAAAGTCTCAGAAATTACTATCGACGATTTGGGGAACTACGAGCTCAAGTACATGACATCACATAGCGAGAAGTAATCGAAGCTTTCTCTCACGGAATCATGGCTAGGTGGCAATTTTAAGACTTCTGCAAAGAAAATCCAAGAAGCAATGAAGAATTCAGACAAACAGTGGAAAAGATGATTACCGCAGAGGAAAAGACACGAGAAAGATTCCTGGATAGAAATAACAGAGACAACCTGGACAGGCAAAATCCTCGAAACAACAGACATCAGGAAAGAAAATGTGGACCAGATAACATAGTAGCAATGGCTGACAAATCAAAGAAGTTTTCAAAACCCAGAAGGTATGACGACATTGAAAACATGCGTTGCATCTTGCACCCCAATGGAAAGCACACCATCGGAAATTGCTACACCTTCAACGAAAGATACACAAAGAAAGATAGTAAAGGGAACAATAAAGAAGACAATCAGAAAAAAGGAGACAACCATGAAGACAAGGGATTCCAAAAATCCAGAGGGACAGTGGCAGTAATCTTTGCCGGGGTTCTAGATTCCAGAAGCAAACATCAAGAAAAGCTAGCGTTATGAACCATCATGGCAGCAGAACCTGCTACACCAAGATATCTCAATTGGTCAGAGTATCTAATCCAATTTTCAAGAGAAGACCAATGGACCAGTGTAGGAAACGCAGGCCATTACCCACTGGTTCTAGATCCAACCATTGCCGGTATGACTGTTATGAAAGTACTAATCGACGGAGGAGCCGGATTCAACATTATTTTTTTAGAAACTCTAAGGAAGATGGGACTACAACTCGCCGGGATGATCACACCAACAAGCACGCCTTTTTATGGCATAGTACCCGACAAGGCAGCAATGCCACTTAGACAAATCACTCTACCGGTTACTTTTGGGACTCCCTCGAACTACCGTACAGAGTTCATCAAGTTTGAAGTTGTAGACTTTGATTCATCATACCACGCAATCCTCGGGCGCCCAGCACTAGCAAAATTTATGGCAATACCGCATTATCCGTACCTATTGCTTAAGATGCCAGGACCTAACGGTGTCCTTTCTCTTCGAAGTGATTTGAAGCGCGCTTTCGACTGCGATGTTCGGGCAATCCAAATTACAGCCAAAGCACAAGCCGATAATGGTAGAAAAGAAATAGCCACTATTGCCATAGAAATAAGCCAAGAAGAATTAGAGATATCGGCTAAAAAACCCAGCATCCTAGCACCACTAAAAGAAGTCGACGTCAAGCAAATCGATCTGGGCACTGGTGATCCCTCAAAAACGTCAACCATCAGCGGCCACCTGTCGGCAAAATAGGAACTCGCGCTCACCAACTTTCTTCGGGACAACAAAGATATCTTCGCTTGGAAGCCGGCCGACATGCCAGGGGTCCCAAGAGAGTTGGCTGAGCACAGAATTGATATCAATGAAGGCTCCAAGCCTGTGAAGCAACAACTATGACACTTCTCACCAGACAAGAAGGCAGCAATTAAAAAGGAAATTACAAAACTAATGGCAGCCGGATTCATCAGAGAGATCCTTCATTCAGATTGGCTAGCAAACCCAGTTCTAGTACAAAAAAAGAATACAGACGAGTGGCGCATGTGCATCGACTACATAGATCTCAACAAACACTGCCCGAAAGATCCATTTGGGCTACCGCGTATTGATCAGATAGTTGACTCAACGGCAGGATCAGCCCTATTATCCTTTCTTGATTGCTATTCAGGATATCACCAGATTGCATTAAAAGAACAAGACCAGAGCAAGACATCTTTCATCACTCCGTTCGGTGCCTACTTCTACAAAATCTTGTTGTTTGGACTCAAGAATGCTGGAGCCACCTACCAAAGAGCTATTCAAACATGCCTTGGTGATCAGATCGGAAAAAACGTAGAAGCATACGCGGATGACATAGTGGTAAAGACAAAGAACCCAGGCGCACTAATTGAAGACCTAAAGCAAACCTTCGAAAACCTGAAAAGATGGAGGTGGAAATTGAATCCAAACAAATGTGTATTCGGAGTTCCTTCAGGACAACTACTCGGATTCCTGGTCAGTCATCGCGGAATCGAAGCAAGCGCCAAGCAAATTTGAGCCATAACAGAGATGGGCCCTCCTCGAAGTGTCAAGGATGTGCAGAAGCTAACAGGCTGCATGGCGGCACTAAATCATTTCATATCAAGTCTGGGCGAAAAAGGGTTACCTTTCTTTAAATTACTAAAGAAGACAGACAAGTTCGAGTGGACAGAAGAAGCCAATGAAGCTTTCAAGAAGCTCAAGGCATATCTCACATCCTCACCCGTTCTCACACCTCCGAAGAAATACGAAGACATGATGCTATATATTGCGGCAACTTCTACTGTGATCAGCACAGCGATTGTCGTGGAAAGAGAAGAAGAAGGGCGTATATATAAAGTACAACGCCTCGTATACTACATCAGCGAAGTACTGTTAGAATCAAAAATCCGGTACCCACATGTGCAAAAACTACTCTATGCTCTCCTGATCACTTCACGCAAGCTTCGCCACTATTTTGAAAGCCACAAGATTACCGTGGTGACAAATTTCCCACTCGGAGATATCTTACACAACAGAGATGCAACAGGGCACATATCTAAGTGGGCAGTTGAACTTGGTGCTCTTAATATCGATTTCACCCCACGGAAGGCAATTAAATCTCAAGCCCTGGCTGATTTTGTTGCCGAATGGACAGAAATTCAACAACCTGTGTCAAGTACCATCCTTGATCATTGGAAGATGTACTTTGATGGATCACTCAAGCTAGGCGGAGCCGGTGCAGGCGTCCTCCTAATTTCTCCAAACAGAAAGCAACTCAAGTACGTCCTTCAGATATTATGGCAAGCTACAAACAATGAGGCAGAATACGAAGCCCTCATCCACGGGCTACGAGTGGCAATTACCCTCGGAATCAAGCGTTTACTCGTTTATGGAGATTCAGCAGTAGTAATCAATCAAGTCAACAAAGATTAGGACTGCACCAAAGAAAACATGGGCGCTTACTATGCTGAAATATGAAAGCTCAAAAAACATTTTCAAGGATTAGAAATTCTACACGTCCTGTGCGATTCTACTATTACGGCAGACATTCTCGCCAAGCTTGGATTAGACAGGGCGAAGATCCCACTCGGTGTATTCATAGAGGAGTTATCAGCTCCCTCTACCAAACAACCCAGTGAGATCTCAGTCAAAGACACCCAGATCTTGGTAATCACCACTTCATGGACCTAGGTTTTTATTGATTACATTAAAGAAAATAAGTTGCCAGCGGAAAAAGAAGAAGCTACCCGAGTTGTTCACAGAAGCAAGAACTACGTCCTAATAGGAGACAAGCTCTATAGAAGAGCCGCATAATCAGGAGTACTCCTAAAATGCGTCTCATTTGAAGAGGGCAAAGAGATCCTAGACGAAATACACTCAGGTTGCTGTGGAAATCACGCCGCTTCAAGAAGAATAGTCGGAAAAGCATTCCGCACCGGTTACTACTGGCCAACCGCTTTGAAAGACGTGGAAGAACTCGTTAGAAGATGCAAAAGTTGTCAAATGTTCGCAAGACAAGCTCATGTGCCAGCTCACAATCTCATCTGCATACCACCTGCTTGGCCTTTCTCCTGTTGGGGGCTGGATCAAGTAGGACCTCTCAAGAAAGCAAAAGGCGGCTTCGAGTATATCTTCGTGGCAATTGACAAGTTCACCAAATGGATTAAATTCAAACCACTCGCAAAATACAGCGCAGCCAAAGTAGTCGAGTTCATCCAAGACATTATGCACCGCTTCGGCATGCCCAATCGAATCATCACGGATTTGGGTTCTCCCTTCATGGCCATAGAATTCCAAAGTTGGGCACAGGACTGCGGCTTCAGACTAGATTACGCATCAGTCGCACATCCAGAGGCCAACGGACAGGTCGAAAGGGCAAACGGACTCATACTAGCTGGATTAAAACCAAGATTGTATGAAGAACTAATAGACTATGGATCAAAATGGATTGAAGAATTACCCAAGGTTGTATGGGGGCTACGGACTCAAATAAGCAGAGCCACCAGATACTCACCTTTCTTCCTGGTGTATGGATCAGAAGCCGTACTACCCACAGACTTGATCTGGACGTCACCAAGGATAGAACAATACGACGAAGGAGAAGCAGAACACACCCGAAGATTAGAACTCGACAGCACAGAAGAAGTCAGAGTAAACACTACACTTCAATCAGCAAGATACCTCCAAGGACTAAGACGCCACTACAACAAGAATACCCAGTCTCGATCATTACAAGTCAGAGACCTAGTACTAAGAAAAATATAAAAAACCAATGGACGCCATAAACTACTCAGTCCATGGGAAGGTCCTTTTATCGTCACAAAAGTCACCGGACCAGGCACATACAAGCTGATAACTGAAGACGGAAAAGAAGTCAACAATACATGGCACATAAGTCAGCTACGAGGATTCTACGCATGAAAACAACTCAAAGGAAAATAGGTATACAAGACACAAGAGATCAACGATAATGATCAACAAAGATAGCGCTCATCAACAACATATGTACTATCGTGACCTATCAATATTCATGATCAATAAAGATGGTTCTTTCTCAACAAACATATGTCTCATTATGGCCTTCCCGAGTTGTTTCCAATGAAAACAAAAAAGCAAAATGGCTGAAAAGACGCCTGAGCATACCGGCCGAGAGCAAAAGAGCTGAAAACATGCTTGAGCCCGCCAATGAGGGTAGCTAATAAGCTAACACCCGAACTAAAAAGCAAAATGGCTGAAAAGACGCCTGAGCATACCAGCCGAGAGCAAAAGAGCTGAAAACATGCTTGAGCCCGCCGATGAGGGTAGCTAATAAGCTAACACCCGAACTAAAAAGCAAAATGGCTAAAAAGACGGCTGAGCATACCGACCAAGAGCAAAAGAGCTGAAAACATGCTTGAGCCCGCCGATGAGGGTAGCTAATAAGCTAACACCCGAACTAAAAAGTAAAATGGCTGAAAAGACACCTAAGCATACCGGCCGAGAGCAAAAGAGCTGAAAACATGCTTGAGCTCGCCGATGAGGGTAGCTAATAAGCTAACACCCGAACCAAAAAGCAAAATGGCTGAAAAGACGCCTGAGCATACTAGCCAAGAGCAAAAGAGCTGAAAAGATGCTTGAGCCCACCGATGAGGGTTGCTAATAAGCTAACACCCGAACCAAAAAGCAAAATGACAGAAACCAAGCCTGAGCGTAAATCAGAGCAACTTCAAGACAAGACTCTCAAGCTCCTTGTTCTAAATAGCAAGAGGCTCGGGGGCTATACTCAGAAGATCCAAAGAAGCGCTACACGGTTTCGCTCAAGAAAGCACTCGGACGACGCTTGTTCCTGCTCAACAAGACTTGAAGAAAACAAGACGAGGCTTCCAGAGCTCTACCATGAAGTGCTCGGGGGCTTGCCGGTCCTAGGATATTTTTGCAACCAGAGATAGGACCAGTTGCTGACCACACTATGAGCCAAGCCGAGAAGAAGAAGCTGGAGATATCACTAAGTCTTTTCAGTACTAACAAGAACACAAAGTTTATCGAGACAATGGTCTATACCGCGTTGTTTACAAGTCACAGACAAAAGCCAGACAAGCACTCGACAAGTCAAGGAAGTCTGTCAAGACATCAATCTACATATACCGAGTTGTTTACAAGGCACAAACTAAAAGCCGGAGAAGAACACGACAGATCAATAGAGCTTGTCAAGACAATGATCTACCCAACCCAAGTTGTTTATGAGACAAAGAAATACAGACAAAAAAGACATCAACGAAAAATAAAGATTCTCCATTCAGTTTTCAAGTATAGCGTTTTGTTACAGAAGCTAGAATACAAAGGTCAAGTACATCAGGCATTATCATCAGGGGAAGAAACATCAATGTTAAGATTATCTACAATCTTCCTAGCTAAGTCATCAACCTCAGGCTCCAACCTCTCAACAGCATCCAGGTACTCTTGGCTCTCGGCTTCATCGGCAACCTTAGACAAAGGAAAATCCAGAGAAAGAACCCAGACCTAGGCAAGAACGTTCCTGGTGCAAAGATGGGCACAACGCTTCACAAACTCCTAGAAACGGGTCGGCACTTGGGGAATGAATTGAGCCCAAGAATGACCATCGTCTGCTGAAGTCCGAAGAAGGTCGGCTACTGACCGAAAAGACTTCCATAAAGCATTCTAGTTTTTAGTAACCGTTGCCAACTTGCCAGTCAAGTCCTCGATGGTCTTTTGGGCCTGCACAAGATCTCTGTCAGCTCCACGCCTAATCAATCTAGCAAGCGCGAGTTCTTCTTTAGCTTGAGTAATTACCTCCTCAGCCTTATTGTGGCTAGTTCGAGCAAGCGTCTTCATCTCCTCGATACCCTCTGAGAGTTTTTGCTTTTCAACTCGGAGAGCTAGACTAGGCAACAGAAATAAGTCAGCGGAAAGGAAAATCAGAATACAAAAGGAAACAAAAAGAACCCACAATACATTTGCACTCGTTCTTCACAGCATCCTTCTGCTTCTCTACCTCTACCACTCAGGCACGAAGAGTTTTCTCCTCCTTTTGGTGCGTCTGACGCTCGGTCTCTAACTCGGCCCGGAGGAGGTCAAGCTCAGCCTTTAGGGTGCTTACCTCGGAAGACAACTTCTTCTCGTTTTTGGATGAGAAAAAGAAGCCGGTATGGTCTCAAGAGAAAGACTGAACAAAAAGAGAGAGGGAGAGAGAAGGCATAAGAAGAAAATGAAGATCGAACATCCAAAGAAAGAACTCCAGCAAAACTCACCTGAAGCTTTTCACCAAAGGAAGTCAAAAGGGCCCCCCAGGCAGCAGTCAACTCCGACAAATGATGGGTGGCGTCGAACTGCAGCAACACATCGTCGTCCAAACGCTGATTGCTGGTTCCAAGGGGAGCAGAGGGAGAAGCCGGCGTAGGCAAAGAAGGTAGAACCGGGGCTGTATCCTGGGAAGCCCTGACTACCTCCCCAGAAGTACCCACCGCCATGGCCACGGTCACCTCCGGAGCAACAGGATCAGCAGCGGCAGGGGACCCGGCTTCCCTCACAGCTACCTCGCTGACCGAACATTCCAAGTCCAGAGACTCAGCGCACAGAGGCGGGTCAGAGGATTGAAAAGAAGTAGGCGGAGGGTTAAGGGAAGGCGAGGGTCTGCAAAATCATAAGAAAAATCGACAATAAGAATATGAGTCAGGGAAAAACAGAGAGAGAAACAAAGAAGTATAACAAGGAATCACTTACTCAGCTATCTTCTTTTTCATAAAACCAAAAGAAGACCTCGTAGGGGGAACCACGGCAGCAAAAACGTCACCGCCACTCGGTGGCAGGAGCGGCGTAGCCGGTACCGGAGCACCAGAAGAACTCGGTACCGGAGCTACAGAAGAACTCGGTGCCGGAGCCTCAGAAGAACTGGTACCCGACGACCGCCTACTACAAGAGAACAAGACCAAAGTCAAAACAAGAAGTGGGTTTCAACAATAGGGAAACAAGAAAAGAACTCACCGACGAGTAACGAGGGGAACGTCATCATCTTCTTCTTCCTCATTCTCAACCAAGGCCACCATAGCACCAGCTAAGAAAGGACAAAAGTACTCGGTCAAAGATATAAGCAAGCAACAAAAGGACATAGCGTATTAATATGCTCACCTAAGAGCATGCTAGCTACAACTAGAGTACCTCGACGAGTACTCGTCTGACGGGACTTCTTGGCAGCAGATGGAGCACAAGAAGAACTATCCGCTCGCCCCCTCTTTCTGGAAGAACGAGGAGCTCGAGGAACTAGACGAGGAACATACTCTTCATATATGTAAGAAAATGCGGAAGAAACACTAGGAAGCATCATAGTAGTTTGCGACTTACTGGTTAAAGAAGCCCCAGCAAGACTACCCCCAGCCCCCACAATGGCAGGGAGGTCATGAAGGGGAATCGGGTCGACGAAGTTACGCCCCAATTCCTACAAAAAGAATAAGACAAGACAAGGAAGATTAAGCGAAAATAGATACAGCAAAAAGAAATATAAGAAGTACCCGCACAAAGAGAAAACAACTTACAGCTGGAGGCGGGTTCTTTGCACAGAACTCGAAGACGGTAAGCGGGACAATGCTTGCTCCTTTCAGCATCTTCTGAAGACGCTTGAGTACCTCCTCATCAGTCAACTCAAGGGCAGGGACCATGCGTGAAGGATCCTCAGCCCTAGAGTACTCGAAGCCAAAGTTCTCTCGCTCCTTCAGAGGCTGAACACGACGGCGAAGAAAACTCGAGACGATTCTGAAGCTGGTCAAACCCTACTGCTTCAGAGTGCTTATCCGCTCAAGGAACGGCTAGATCGCCTGGAGCTCATCCGATGTCAAGGAGTTCTTTTCCCACCGGTCGTTAACCGAGGGACCAGATCCAGAATGAATGGCGAGAGGAGGAATCAAATTGGCGGCATAGAACTAGTCAGCACGCCAATCCCTCACAGAGTCAACCAGGTCATAGTCAAAGAACTTGCTTTTAAGACCCTGGTGAAACTGAATCCCGCAGCCACCAAGAACATTGGTGTCTTCGTGGCGGGGTTGAGGCTTCAGATGAAAAAAGTGACGGAAGAGAGAAAGAGAAGGAGGAATTCCAAGGAAAGTTTCACAAAGATGAACAAAAACAGAAAGATGGAGAACGACATTGGGAGTAAGATAGTTCAAACTAACCCCAAAATTACTGAGAAATTGATGAAGGAAGGCGGAAGCAGGAAGGCAAAGTCCAGCATGGATAAAGGAGACGAAGAGAATAATCTCACCAGGGCCTAGAGCAGGGACACGATGCTCGCCTGGAGCTCTCCATTCAGCAATGTCCTTGCTCTGGATCAGACCATCGCTCACAAGCTCGCGAAGCTGGTCTTCAGTCGTTGTCGGAGCCGGCCAAGCCTTCTGGGCAGCCCTCATGGCCATGAACTCCTGGTTCTTGATCACGGAAAGTGATGACTCCTCGTCCACGAAGGTTGCCTAGGACTTGCTCGCGGCTTTCTTCCTACCCATGTACTAACAGAGGCAAAAAAGCACTAGGGAAAAAGAAGGCTCGGACGGCGGCGCTCAGATGGCAGTGGCAATGGCGACGGCGGAGATGGGAAGGCTAGGGTTTTTCAAGGCGAAGGCAGGGTACCAAAGAAAAGGAGGGCAAAGGCCTTTAAATAGATTTTACACCGGTAAAAACGTGGCCCACCAGGCCCGTTTTAACACGGCATGAGGACGCAACGGTCCATTTACCGACGCAGCTAAAATGACGGACGGCTTAAATCCACACAACGGTACAGTTCAACGGGCAGATTTCAGACTTATCCATCCAGCACCACGGCAGAATTATCATATCACCACAAAAAGAACTCGTCAATAATAAAGCAAAGAAGGGTTATCTCACAGGGAGCGCAACAACCCGGTCCTTACAGAAAGAACTCGGAAACCTCATCAACAACAAGGACAATAGGAAAATAAAGAATTGCAACTCAGAAGACAAGATTCTTTCCATTATAACTAGTTTCCAAAATAGAAGATTACACATCTTACAAGACCCAACGAACTCGGTACCAAAAAAAGCAAAGTAGCAAAGAGGAACCCGAACACGGCTAGGCTCTTGAACGACTATGTATTCCAAATTGCTACTCGGAAGGACAAACCGCCCTCGGCTACACTATTTTCTTCAAAGGACGAACGCAGTGCATCCAAGGCGGAAATCAGCAGCACGGCAAGACAACATGGAGCAGAGAAGGCCGGCAGGCATCTGTCTACCCAAGGCCGATGTGATGCTAGTCTTAGGGCAGGCGACGAGGATCAACCCAGAACTGCCAGATGAAGGAACGAAGCCCACATCACAAGACTTCCTCTAACTACCGCCACGTACATCCTGGTACATTGCTGCTGCAGGATTAGCCTACCTCTAATCCCTATCACAAGACTCCCTCCAGCTACGGCAAAACACACAAGAACTGCAAAATAAACTCGGGGGCTGCTCTACTTCACAAACTACCATATTCATGACTACAGAGACTTCAGAACAAGCAACAAAACGCTCAACGAATCAAAACAGCACTCCAGGAGGGCTATTTATAGACCGAAGAAGCGGTGCACATGGACCAAGAGCACCAACAGAACAAGCCTAACAAAGGACACAGTGAAAAGACAGAACTCAATAATGAAGGGGAACTCAGGCGTGAAGGAACAGTACTCAACAACAAGCATATTCGGGAGAATATACCAACACAGTACAACCCGTGAACAAAAGACATTTACACTCAACCACCACCATACAACTACACCTAACAACAGCAGACTACCAGAGAATATGCTAAGATTCTGTATCCGAGTTCTTTGTGAACGATGCTCGGGGGCTGCAACAGGGGAAGTTTTCAGTTCGTTGAACAACTTAAATTCAAGACCCTCCAACTTTTTGTTCCAAATAGCAAGAGTCTCAGGGGCTATACTCAGTGAGTGCAATTTTTTCTTTAAAAAAGCGCACATCACTCAGAAGACTTCTTCAGAACGGGAATTTTCAAACAGCATAAAGATTCAAGACCCTCCAACTTTTTGTTCCAAACAGCAAGAGGCTTGGGGGCTACACTCAGTGAGTGCACTTTTTCTCAAAAGCGCACATCACAGAAAAGACTTCTTCAGGGCAGACCACTTCAAGACCTTACGACAAAAAGAACCCGGACCGAGCAATATCCAAGTTCTTTTTGACCTCCAACGAAGAAAGAGATCAAGACAAGATCCTCCAGCTCCTTGTGCCAAAGAGCAAGAGGCTCGAGGGCTACACCCAGATGGATGAACTTTTTTTAAAAAAAAGCGCACACCACTCGAAGATCCAAAGAAGCGCTACATGGTTTTACTTAAGAAAGCACTCGGACAACCCTTGTTCCTACTCAACAAGAGGAACAAGATGAGGCTTCCAGATTTCAACCATGAAGTGCTCGGGGGCTTGTCGATGCGGGACCCACAGGATACCCCGCAAGGAAGAGAGAAGATCTAGTCCAACTAGGATTCTCCCCATGTAATCTTAGTAGTAGTATTATTCTGTAATCCTACTAGGGACTCTCATTGTAAACCGACTAGGATTCTAACCTCCTAACTATATAAGGGAGGACAGGGTTCCTAGAGACGGGAGTTGAGAGAACAATTGTACAACACAATACTTTGGCCCTGTTTGTTTCCGCTTATAAGCGGCTTATCGGTGGAAATAAGTGAGAATCCCGCCAAACGCTTTGCTTATTTCCACCGATTCTCGCTTATGTGGTAAGCCGCTTCAGAGATTTGAACTACGAGAAGCGAAAAGCGAGAAGCGAGAAAATCTTCGCTTAGATTATAATCCAAGCGTGTCTGGGAGAAGCGGAAACAAACAGGGCCTTTACAATCAATCCAACGCAAAGGCAAAAACGCCGAACTGGACGTAAGGCTATTACTCGATCAACGATCGAGGGCCCGAACCAGGATAAATCGACTGTCTCTTGCGTTAACCGTCGAGTTCCACATACGCTGAAGCCCGAACATACTGCCCCGGGGACCCCCGTGGCAGGCTATTGGTGGTCAAACATCGACAAGGCCATATCAAACCAAAATGATATAAGATTGGACAAGAACAAGTATACTGCAGCCAAGGTGATCAGTGTCATTTATTTTGTTATATGAATTTTATTAAATTGATGACCAGAGTGTTGTAATCAAACTAGCATATATTACAGGTTGTGGACCGGGAAATATCTTCCAATTGCTCAAATCATGAAGCATCTTATTTCCAGGTAAATAATCTCTTAGCAATATATTGATGTTATTGCAAATTTCAAATTATTAGCTAACCTGCTGTGACCTTTTATCTGCTCCAGAATAAAATGTCAACATGAGCTAGTGCAGCTGTACTTGCTAATGTATAAGACACGTATTCCAAAAAGAATTTCTATTTCCTATTTTCTAACAATTCATGTAACTACAAACTAATATTCCATGTAATATAATTTTGCAAAAATATCAGCATGGTACTAAAAATTCGCCGGCTGCCAGTTCATTGAAGGTATGAATTGCTAATTAATGTTTGTACTATGTTTCCATTGTGTTCTTATTTATTCACACAATTTTATATGTAAACTAGGTTGGCACAAAAGTATTCTTAAAGAGCATGAAAAACCAAAGCAAGTATGTTGCCTTTGCTACAATAGTAAGTTGTGATCCAACACAGAAAATTGAGGGCAAAGAATTTTTGATGGTGCGTGTTAGTATTGCATTGGCACAAGATTAACCATTGGTACGACCATACAAGAAATACAAGGTTGTTGGAGATGTAACTGGAGCTTCTATAGCGTGGCCTTCAACATTTGTACGGTGTTATCCTGTTGCCCCATTAAATTTTATTTATCCTAAATGTCGCATTAACATACTCTAATTTTCATTGTAGCTCGAGAAGATAAATGGATGAGATAGACTGAATATGAGAATGGAGGGATGGACATGAGAATGGAGGGCTGGACAGTTGGTGGCATTCTATAGGACTTCTTTGTGTTTTATATTTTATTTCCATGTGTGAACATGTGTTCTGAACAAAATAATATTCCATGGATTACGTGGATGGTACTTATTGTAATGCAAAAATTGCTTTTAATATATGACTTACTGTTGTTATTTCTCATGTGTGAGATGGTCTCTAATTTCCCAATTAAATTGCATGTGCGTGATCTCTTTATTTGGCCCCAAATTGAAATAGTTTCCAATATTTTTTATTGGTGGTTTATTCCTAGCTACGCATATAAGCGTTGCAGCAATCCAAGTCTATATGTTGCTGCGAACTATAGAAGTCATTCATCCGTGATTTGTACAAACACATATAAGCGTTGCCATATCTCATAAATATCTGTTGCAAGTTTGCAACGGTTATTCCTAGGTATTACCAACGCATATATAAGTGTTGCAACAAACCCTTGCAACGCCATTTCTGGCAACGCATAATTAATGCGTTGGTATAGACCCCACCAACATATATATAGACTTTTAGCAATACATATATACGTTGCAAAAGGGAGTGTTATATTGTAGTGCATCTACTTTTTTTTATGTTGCAACTGTTGCATCTAAATGTTTTAAATGGGTGTTGCACATGGAATACGTGTGGGAAGCGGTCGGCGGCGCGGACGACGTCCGGGGTAGGGCGAGACCACTATTTGTGCGTTCCATCGTGAGCCCGATGTAGTAGACGCTCGCGGCAGAGTCAGGACGCTGGCAAGTCCATTGCGTTTTCGCTAGCAGGGCGGGTCGTGGTCTCTCTCTTGGGTGGGGCGCAATCTCGCTCGAACGAGGCTTCCGTCGCCGTTTCCTTGTCACCTTGTTGGAGTGGGGAGCAGAGATGGAGCCTGTTCGTAATCCGCCACATCTCGAAATCGACTAGGAACAAGGCCTGCGTGGTGCACTCGTGCGTATAAATTCTGTCACGTACGTATGTGCGTTCTCCGCTTCGTAATCCGACAGCTTGTCGCGATCGGAGTCGTATGACTACGATGCATGTCTTTATAAAATAAAATATATATATATGGCCATCTTAATAATTTATATAATCAGCAAATCTGGCAGGTAGCTGCAGCCATCGACGTACGCGAATTAGAGATCCAGCAATACATATACGCAAATAAATACAGGGTGTGTTGTTATTCTTCGTCCTTTGACGAGCGCGATCGATGTCACAACCAGCGGCCACCGTGCCGGCCGCGCAGCAACCGCTGCGGCCGGGAGCACACAAGGAGCTGGGCGAGTTCGTGGACGTCGACCTGGGACAGCAGCCGTCGGCGGCGCGCGCGCGCGCGGCGGCAGGCTGCAGCAGCGCCGTGGGGCGCTTGTGTGGAGCGATCAGGGACCAGGTCTTCGGCTGCCTCTTCCCGTGTTTGCTGCGACCTCCGTGCGACGATAGGAACGAGGATTGAGAATTCCAATTCCAAGCTGACGACAAAACAGATAGAAGAGGACCAGCCTTAGAGCATGTACATGTACAATCGCGGTGAACATGTGTGTGTGTGTGTGTGTACTATGATGACTTTCACTAGTAGGGGAAAAAAAGCTGTGTGTCTCTGTCTTTTTTATTTTCTCCTGGTGCTTATATATGTACATAGAGTGGATACGGTGCTTATATTAGCTCCAGGTGTTTAGATATGCTAACAAAAAAGTAGTTATTAAGCTTATTTAAACACCTATTCGTTTTGAAAAGATTAGATTTCATGAATCATGATGTATAATATTTAGATGATGCAGCAGTATCTCTCTTTTTAAGCACTCACGTTACATGTGCCAGAGCAGCGTGAAATACTCGTGAATTCACTTCTTTTTGGTCAACCAGATCATCACCATCTTCAGCAGGGTCAAGAGCTATATACATGGACTGTACCGTATACCATGGGAGTGAACACTGTGGCTTGGCTCTAACATATCAGACTTCCTAATATAATAAATTAAAACGTCCTTCCTGCATGCGCGCTCTTGCAAACCCGAAGACTAGGCACCGATGCCACAGAGACGGATCGCAGGTTCAGTTTATGGAACAAAGAGGTATGCAGTGCTAGCTGTTTCTGGAACATATAGATTTTCAGGAGTTCAGCGACACAAAGCAAAACACACAACGGTAAATTTTGGAGACGAAGAATGTCGGCAGAGGCCTATACCTTTTCTGGCTTTCCTGCTCACTTTGCACACCTCCATGGGCCAAAGAAGCTAAACAAGTACGCCAGCGCAAGGAGAAGCTCCGGCCTTGGAGCGGAAGCTCTCCGGCCTCGCCTCCTGCTACAGTTGGACAGTGATTTGTTTAGGCTACAAAAACACTTGTTTTGCCTAAAAATTTTCGCCGACACGTTTTTGGTTGGAAGAAGAAACACCGACATTTAGAGTGTAGCCTTATGGTACTTTTGGCAACAATTTGTGTGACCCTAAAAGGTTATACAATTGCCAACACACAATGTGTTGTCGAAAACCTAGATTTACCAACACGTAAGTCTAGAGGAAAGTGGGTCATGGTGTAGTGTGCGGCGCCCCGATGCAAACGGCGGAGGAGGCCGCACTGGCATACCCGATGCATGTTTCAAGCGTACATCTTAAATGTTTCAGATGTTTTAGATGTATGTTGTAAGTGTTTTGTATGAATGTTACAAAAGTAGATCGGGATGTTGCATATGTTGCAATGGTTGCACACGTACGTTGCAAGCGTCTGTCCCCAATGTTTCATCTGTTTCCAGACATATGTTGCAAGTGTATGTTTCACGCATATGTTGCAAGTGTTTTATCTAGATGTTGCATATGTTTGTAATTTTTTTCAAGTGTTTTTTTAGATATTTCAGATGCATGTTTCAAGTGTTTCATCTGTCTATTTTGTATGTTGTAAGTGTTGCAAATGGATGTTTTAAAAGTACATCAGATGTTGCACATGAGATGCGCGTGGGAAGCGGGAGGGGACGCGAGCAGTCCCCGCGTGGGCGCATGGCGCAGGCAGCGTGGGCCCCACATAGGCATGGGTTACGCAGGCGCGGTCGAGCAACGTCCGGGCGACGACGGGCCCACGTGTGGACGCGCGAAAACGGCAGCCGCGGGCGTCCGGACGGGACGCTAGCAGTGCCGAAACAAGTATGAGTCCAGCCCGCTTGACCCATTGGTTCATATCACCTCATTAAATAAAACTGGAAGAAGGTAAAAAAAAAACTCTCTCCACTTCAACTATAGGTTGTATTATGATTAAAAGGGCGCAAATTTCATAAATTCTAACCGACCATTCTCAAATTTCATATATTGATTATGCTTGCAACAATAAAATAATCGATGGTCGGAGTACACTTCTCCAAAATTTAATAAGCCATGTAAAAATAAATGGAAAGAGTATGAAATATAGTGACAATAATAATATGTCATGGAAAGCCCCAACACCAAATTCACATATTAAGATTCAAAATAGGATTTATATTTTACGTGCGTATTTTTTTTATCAATGGCTTAACTAAAAGCATCTCCAACGGCTCCCCATTAAAACTCCCCAAATAATGCCTTGTTCATTTGATTTCAAAATCAAAGAGATTTGAGGGGGCTTAAGAGAGATTTTGACTTACAGGGGATTTAATCCCCTCAAGTTCCCTTGGTTTTGGGACCAAACGAACATACACTAAATTGGTAATGGGGCTACCGAAATACATCTTTTTAGATTATTGGATAGATGCTATCCTAGGATCCTCTCGATGGTGATGCACCATCACCATTGGGGTCATCACTCAAGGACTTTTGTCGGGAGTGGAAGACGTAGATCCTAGCACACTTCGCATATGAGGCAATGCTCTAGTTCGACAAAGCGAGGCCGCGAGGGTGTGTTGTCGGCACTCAAGCGTCCACACACTTGCTGCAATATCTTTACTTCGACAAACTTGTATAGTGCATTTAAATGTGCATTTCATATGTTTGCTTGTATGGCATAAGTTTTAAATTTCAATATCCATGCTTGTGTGGTGTATGATAGTTGTCGGCTAGAATGATGAAATGAAAAACTAGCATGCATATGTTATCTTGTGATTTTATTTTCAAGTGGTATCGAGCTAACCATGGTGCTAAGGATGGTATATTGGTGCACTCCAATTGGTATCACGCTTTAAATGTCCATCTTTTATACCTTAACATCATTTGTTATACATTGTCTCCTATATTTCCTATCTAAACATATGTGCAAGCTACAATCCAAACTCTTAGCACATATATAGGGGGAGCAATTGCTGCCATACGGGGTTCATGAAACTTGTCCATATCCTTTTACACATGGTAAATATGTTTGGGCAAGCAACATGGATTAAATTGAATTTCAATTTATATCTTTGTGTGAGGGTTGTCATCAATTATCAAAAAGGGAGAGATTGAAAGCTCTAGTTTAGTTTTGGTAAATTGATAAAACCATAAGTGCTAACCTAGTTTATAAAGTGATTATGAGATAGGTAGCACTACTCCAAGTGGTGAAGCAAATGAAGATCATGACATGATGATGGTGTTGCCATGGTGATGATCAAGTGCTTGGACTTGGAAAAGAAGAAAGAAAAACAAAAGGCTCAAAGCAAAGGTATAAATGGTAGGAGTCATTTTGTTTTGGTGATCGAGACACTTAGTAAGTATAATCACTTTTAGGATCGATAGCCGTTCTATTAAGAGGGGTGAAACTCGTATCGAAATACGGTTATCAAAGCGCCACTAGATGCTCTAACTCATTGCATATGCATTTAGGATCTAGTGGAGTGCTAACACCCTTGAAAACATTTGTGAAATATGCTAACACATGTGCACAAGGTGATACACTTGGTGGTTGGCACATTTGAGCAAGGGTTAGAAACTTCACCGGCGGAGTATCCACCCATAGAGTGTGGACAGTCCGTCGGCGCCACCAGCGCCCTATACAGAAAAGACAGGGTTTCACAGAGTGCACCGAACGCTGGTCTCAACTGGACCGGAGTATCCGGTCAATGGAAGCTGTGAAGATGCTGGCGTCGGTCTTCGACCGAACGCTAGGTCATTTTGTGACCGGACGCTGGCGGGGTGCATTCGGTCCCGCTGATGTGACAGCGCACAGAGGAGACAGTGAGTGACCGGACGCGTCCGGTCGCGAGTGGAGGCTTACTGGAAATGACCGGACACTGGGGGTCCTGCATCCGGTCATGATCAAACTGACGCGTCCGGTCACAGCTGGAACTTTACTGGAAGTGACCGGACGCTGGGGTCCTGTGTCCGGTCGTGGCACTGTGCTGCGTCCGGTCACCACTTGACCGTTGGGATCGGGCGCTCAGTATTTGAAGAGAGGGATGACGTGGCAGCCATCCGTTGACCGGACGCTAGGGTCTTGTGTCCGGTCGATCTGACCGGAGCGTCCGATCACCCCGAGCCAGGCTCTATTTCGTGGGGGCTTCTATTTAAGCCCCATGGCCGGCTCTAGCTTAGCCTCTTGGCCATTTACATTGATATAGCAACCTTGTGAGCTTAGCCAAAGCTCTCCCACTCATCTCCAACATAGATTCAACATCTTTGTGAGATTGGGAGTGAATCCAAGTGTATTGCTTGAGTGTTTGCATCTAGAGGCACTTGGTGTTCGTGTTTCATTGTGGGATTCGCTTGTTACTCTTGGTGATTGCCGCCACCTAGTTAGTCTAAAGTAGCGAGGATCGTCGAGCGGAGGTTGGTGATTGTCTCTGGCTCCGATTGTGGTGATTGTGAGGGATTCTTGATCTTTCCCCGACGGAGAGCCAAAAGGTACTCTAGTGAATTGCTCGTGGCTTGTGTGATCCTCATCTTGTGTTGGTTGTGCGGTACCCTATTGAGGGTTTGGCGTGTGATACCAATTAGCGCGTGAACCTCCAAGTGAGTGAATCGCCACAATGAGGACTAGCTTACCGGCAAGCAAGTGAACCTCGGTAAAAAATCATTGTGTTCATCATTTGATTCCGAGGTGATTGGTATTCATTGGTATTCACTCTTGTGATTGATTGGTTCATTCCTCGACTCGACGGTATAACCATCTTGCTCTCTCTCTTTACATTACCGCAAACTAGTTATCAAGCTCTTTAGTGTAGCTAGTTGTGAGAGCTTGTTAGTTTGGTTAGTGTGGCTCTTTAGTTAGTCTTTGAGAGCACACTAACTTAGTGTAGTGACATAGCTATTGTGTGGATAGAAGCTATAGAAACTAGAATTATGGTAGGTGGCTTGCATTTTTAGTAGGCTAGCGCAACACTTGCTTCGCCTCATAATTGTCTAACCGGTTTGTTAAGTGTTGTTGTAGAAATTTTTAATAGGTTATTCATCATCCTGTAGCCATTAGGACCTTTCAATCATAAAGACGTTGGTGGACATTAAAAGATAGAAGAGCTATTGGGGACTCAAGTTAGAAAAAAGCTTCGTCTCCCATAATATAACAATTTTATATGTGACACAAGGTCATAAGACTAGTACTATAGGAGATAGTCGGAATTAAAGCAAAGATTTTATTGTGTGTTTGGTTCACGAGACTACGAGGGATGAGAAGGGGCTGTCCATGTTTTGGTTCAGAGTCAACTGGGATGAGAGATATCCCTCTATGATCCTCCCGTCCCCTGAAATGAGGGAACAATGAGAGACGAGGTGGGATGAATGGGCCCATGAACCATTGCGATCCAAAAAATCAGGTAAAGAGGTTGACAGGTGGACCCTACATGTCAGATTTGCCCTGCCAAATCTTTTGCTCTCAAAAGAAAAAAAACATAAACCATATCCAACCTAACACGAAATAGAGTCGGTTCCATCCCTGGGTACTGTCCCACTATAACTTTGAAACAAACACCCGCAAGATGCCCATGAAATACGACCAAGTTTTTTTTTTGAACTTGCAAATACGACCAAAAAGTTGTCTGTACAATTGACGCAACCATTATATGGGAGGCGTATTTCTGATATGCTCGACTCCCTCCCGTATTAAACCCTACCTACCTCCCCAGCAATGGCGGGAACCCCAGTTTCAGTCTCCGCACTTCCCGCCTCCCCCTCTCCCTCTCCCTCCCCCTCCCGTCCCCCAATCCGGCGATGAGCTCAGGCGGACGTGGCGGCAAGCGGCGGGGTCCCCCACCCCCCGCTCCCTCCGGGGCGGCGGCGAAGAGGGCCAACCCCAACCCCAGCCCCGGCACGCCGCAGCCGCCTCCTCCCGCGGCGGGCGCGGCCGCCGCGGAGGAGGAGGATATGATGGACGAGGACGTGTTCCTGGATGAGTCCATCCTGGCGGAGGACGAGGCGGCGTTGCTGATGCTCCAGCGCGACGAGGCCTTCGCGTCCCGCCTCGCGCGGTGGAAGCGCCCCGCACTTCCCGCCGACCTCGCCGCCGGGTGCTCCCGCGCCGTCGGTACGACCCGGTCCCCCTTTTCTCTCCGGCGCCCACTCTCCTGATCCGGGTCTTAATGGATTCAGTGTCCCGAGATGGCTTGGTTGGGGTCTGGCAGGCTGCGTGGGGAGTGCGTTGGGGGTTTGGATTCAGTACTGCTTTGTCGGATTGAGAATGAATTGCTGATAACCAACTGTCATTTGGATAGGGTTCTCATATTTTTGGTAAAATGCTGTGTTAGTCAAGTTGCCTTAATGCGGTCTGGGGCTCGGCAAAATTTTGTGCACATATGTGGTTTCTCTTGGGATTTGTAAAAAAAAAGAGGGCGTACCCAGTGCAGAGAGCTCCCGCTCTGGGTTTGGTAAAGGGTGTCAGTGGCAAGCCTTACCCTCGCATGTGCAATGCGAGGAGACCGCGACTTGAACCCGGGACCTTCCGGTTACAGGCGGTAAGACTCTACTGCTTGCACCAGGTCCGTCCTTCTTCTCTTGGGATTTGTAGTGTTCAGGAAATTTGGACCATGGTCCTTTGGTGAAATTTTGGGCAAAAAACGAGCAACTATTATTTTGGACTAGTATGTGCGTTTGTATATCAGGTTGGCTAGTAAAGTTTATTGTTCGCCCTTTTTTTGGATCCCTGGGTTGTTTAGGACAGGAAGAAAGGCACCTTTTCAGTGTCTGGTGCGCTTTAAAACTGTACTGTTTTTCTAATTATGAGTGATGCAACTAGCTGCAATTGATGAATCATAGATGTAAATTTCCAATCAAGGGTTAAGGGTTTTAACTTTTTAAGATGGGCACTCCCACCTTCCTACTTCCTAGAATTATCTCATAGACCTCTAATTTTTGTCTTGTACAATTTCATAGTCCTAGTTCAAAATTCTGCTTGTATCACCTGCCAATCTGAGATGGATATTATAATCAATCATGATAGAGAAGATCGTAAAATCACTTAGCAGTTTTCCAAATGTTGTTTTTTCTGAATTAATTTATGAAGTGAACCTATTTTCTATCGAACGCACATTTATATTTATATATATTTATACACTTTTGCACTTATGAGTTATGAGCTTTAAAAGTTTGAACTCAGGAGTCAGGACTTGCTTAACAGTCCTCTTGTACATGCTCAATGCTCATTCAGATTCAATGTTTCTTGCTAATTAAATAGATAGTCACCTAGTTTTGTTTTAATTTGAACTTGTATGAACATATATTCAGAATATTTGGCTTCATCTTACATTTGCTACTCTTCTGTTTGTATTGGATATTCTAGCTTTTCAGCAGTTGGAAATAGATTATGTTATTGGTGAGAGCCACAAAGAATTGCTCCCCAACTCATCTGGTTCGGCAGCCATACTAAGGATTTTTGGTGTTACAAGAGAAGGTAATATCTCGAGTCTATTATCTCTCAGTAAAGAATTATTAGTGCCATATGGTTTTTGCTGACCTCTGATGCTATCCCTGTAACATTTGTAGGTCACAGCATATGCTGTCAGGTGCATGGATTTGAGCCATATTTCTATATTGGCTGTCCTTCAGGGATGGGTCCTGATGATATATCGCGCTTTCACCAAACACTAGAGGTTTGTACTTACAATCATACCTAACTGAGCTTCTAAGGAAACATAGTACTTTGGCAGTACATAGTTTCCTTATGGTTTCTTCAAACTGTACTACAGGGGAGGATGAAGGAGTCAAATAGAAGCAGCAATGTTCCAAGATTCGTGAAGAGAGTTGAGCTTGTGCAGAAGCAGACAATTATGCATTACCAAACACAGCAATCTCAGCCTTTCCTCAAGATAGTAGTAGCTTTGCCTACCATGGTTGCTAGCTGTCGTGGTTGGTGGCACCCTTAAGACACAATGCAGCTATTATTGCTAAGTCTTGTAGATTGACCTTACTATCTTTTCTTTATTTAATGGATAACCTACAGAACATTTTTTTGTTATATGTCAATGTATTATCATGCAATGTTATGATCTTTACTTTATTCCTCTGATCATCCAAGTTACTAGTCGCTTTTTCCCCCTCTTTGCTGGCTTAAATGGCATATGTTTGCACATTATAGGTATTCTGGAAAGGGGCATAACAATTGAAGGCCTTGGTTCAAAGAGTTTCCTTACATATGAAAGCAACATTCTTTTTGCCCTTCGATTCATGATTGATTGCAATATTGTTGGTGGCAACTGGATTGAACTTCCTGCTGGGAAATACAGGAAAGCAGCCCGTGTCATGTCCTATTGTCAGCTAGAGCTAGATTGCCTGTATCCTTCTATACTTAATTGAATGCTTCATCTATTTACTAAACTGTAATGTTGTTCAGTTATGTCTATTCTTAACACAGCTAACAGATACTCAGATCTGGTAAGCCATGCTGCTGAAGGAGAATATTCTAAGATGGCCCCGTTTCGCATATTAAGTTTTGATATTGAATGTGCTGGTCGCAAAGGTCATTTCCCAGAACCAACTCATGATCCTGTTATTCAGGTTGAGTTCATTATTCATGTATCTGATACTTGGTACCATTTAGTTTGAATACAGGTCTTTATGTTTACAATTTATTGACTTACCCCTTTGAATTTAAATAGATAGCTAACTTGGTTACACATCAAGGAGAAGGCCAACCTTTTGTACGGAATGTCATGACTCTTAAATCATGCTCTCCCATCGTGGGAGTCGATGTTATGTCATTTGATACAGAGAGAGACATTCTACTTGCATGGAGGGTAAGTGCTGCTGTCTTTGGAGCTGTCAAATTCAGTTGAACGTGATGCCTTTATATTTTCTGAAAACGAATTTATAGTGCCTTTATCCATGATGTTTTCTTCATGTCCCTGTGTTGGTTTCATTCTCTTTGCCTTTTGTATCTACATTTTGTATTTGGTTACCTTTTCACTTGCCATATGCGGTTAACATTTTTTTTTGCTAAAACTAAATATCATTGTCCATCAAAAGAAAAAAGTTAAATCACACTTATTTCTCAAAAGGAGAGAAGTTAAATACAGTTTCTGATTGTAGACAAAGGACTTACTGAAAGATAATCTGATTGTTATTTGGAAATAATTTGCAGGATTTCATACGTGAAGTGGATCCGGATATCATAATTGGATACAATATTTGCAAATTTGACATGCCCTATCTTATTGAGGTTCAATAACGTCTGTAGAGTATTCAGATTCTCAACTTGACAATCAGCCATATTTAGTACAATTTGATTACACATTTGCAGAGGGCTGAGGTTCTCAAGATAGCAGAGTTTCCAATACTTGGCCGAATCAGAAATAGTCGCGTTCGTGTCCGTGATACGACCTTTTCTTCGAGGTCACTTCTTGTACCTCTCCTCTATGCATTTAATATATATTACTTTGCCTTTATCATCCAATTGTCTTACTCAATAAAATATTTGTTATATATTCTGTAGTCCCTTTATATTCACATATTTATACAATTTCCTTTGTGTGTGTCGGGTGGGGTGTGTGTGTGGGGTGGGGGGGTGCTAGCATATCATTGGAGCACTATGCTGCTTAGTTTTATTGTCTGCTTGCATGTGCATCTCATGTTTTCATTTTTGTGCTTTATTTGATTCTAGCGATGCATCTATTATTCTGATTCTGAGTTAGCTGCCATACAAATCTTGTTCATTTGTCTTACAGGAGAGAAGTCGCTTATTTTTTTAGAAGTTATGGTACCCTATAATGAGCTGTAGTGTGTTCATATTTCATACATTTAATTCACAGTTTCTATGGTTAGTCATATTTCCTGCATCATGATACCACTGTATTTCTGTCTCTTAGCACAAACATGTTTGAAATTTGTGATCCATAGAGAGCTTTAGGCTCCGCTGGTTCTACGCCATGTCCAGGGTTTTCACAATCCTCAGTTCCCAACTCTTTACAGTTTACATGTCTCAATTCCTTCCATTTTTGTCACTTATTTAATGAATGTTAATGCTTTGGACTTTCTCGACTTGCAAGTTACAATTGGAAATGAAAGTCATCATGTAAAAATAGAAATGAAAATGAAAGATTTTTCAAGTTGTTTTTACGTAAAAAGAAAATACTGATGAGGTCGTTGTACTTATCCAGGCAATATGGTGTGCGTGAAAGTAAGGATGTTACTATTGAAGGAAGAGTGCAATTTGATCTCCTGCAGGTTGTGATCTACTTTTGTTTGGCAATTAAATCAGTGTTTGCTGTTTTCATGAGATTATTTCATATGTTTCTTTATCTTCACTAACTGGATATGATGCAGGCTATGCAACGGGATTACAAGCTGAGTTCTTATTCATTGAACTCTGTATCGGCACACTTTCTTGGGGAGCAAGTAAGTTCAAACATTTCAAGTGCTCTATGTTGCTTTCAGTCATTGTACTCGTAATCATTTTGATGCCTTTCTGTCGGAAGTATTTTTTTGTGTTTGATCAGTGTTAGTTTTGGCTTGGGATAAAAGACTTTGCTGTCTTTCTTATTGTTGCTGTTGGTGGTGTTGACTCTATATTTCTGATTGCATGGCATGTCTTCAGTCTTCTAGAAAATTGGTGTTCTTTGCAAAATTACCTATGTAGATGGATTTTTTTGGTATCCATATGATTTTTGCTACTATTTACTAACAATGATTGATTCTAATATTCTTTCCTTCTCTTGAGAACCCTTTCCTTTTCTTTCCTAATTATTGACTTTTTGAGTAGAAAGAAGATGTTCATCATTCAATTATATCTGATCTTCAAAATGGAAACTCAGAGACACGAAGGCGGCTTGCAGTTTATTGCTTAAAGGTCAACTAAATACACCCTTTTGTTTTAATTGTTACTGAACTGGTGATGTTTTACAAAGAGTATGTTGGTAAGTTGTGGCCACTTTGTTATTATTGCTGATGGAGCTTTTAAGTGGCGCCCCAGAAGCATTTGGACCAATTTTTCCAAATAAATAAATACTTATATTGCTCTACACATCACTTTTAACATTACCAAGTACAATGTCAATGTTTCAGCACCAATTTTGCATTTTGGAAATTTCTCAGCAACACTAGGGCTTTGGAAAATAGTTACAGTATATTTGTGTGTGTTCTTTTCAATTTCCTACTGGCCAGCAGTTTGCCAATAGCTATTTACAAGCTAGCATGAAACAGTGCCATTATTGATTTCACTGTATCAGCTGATTTCTCTCTCACGAGAAAAATGTGTAAGCTGATTTGTAGCATTTTTCTTGGAGCCTACATAAACCAGTTTTGACTTTTGCCTTTGTAAAAACAGGATGCTTATCTTCCTCAAAGACTGTTAGATAAATTGATGTATATCTACAACTATGTGGAAATGGCAAGGGTCACTGGTGTTCCCATTTCGTTTCTACTTTCGAGGGGACAAAGTATTAAGGTGAGAACAAGCCAATGATGCTATTGAAAGTATCACATTCTAGTACCCTAAAAATAGTTTCATTTGTACCACAGGTCCTCTCGCAACTACTCAGGAAAGCAAAACAGAAAAACCTTGTTATACCAAATATCAAGGGTCAAGGGTCAGGGCAAGATACCTTTGAGGGTGCAACTGTAAGTGGAAGGACAATATCTGCACACTTGTAGCCCATTTGTCATTTCCTGTCCACAGCTATTGCAGTTATTAGGATATTTCTATTTGTCTATTGCAAACTTTTTAGTTTGCTCTGTACACTGAAACTATCTTTGCATTGCTTGCCTTGAAATGAGGGTATAGATATTTGTCATTCCAAGCTAAAAAAAAATCTAGATGACGAGTTAAGATATCCATACTTATTGCAAATTTGTTCTTGATGCCTTTGGAAGTGAAATACATATGCAGGGTTTTCCACTCTAGAAACATGCTTTTGTGTATGCCATCAATCTTTCCATCTGGGAAGCAAGAAATTTTCATCAATTTCCCCACCACCTTCTGAATTGATCATGCAATGAACAATTTAGTTTTATTTCCTTTGTACTATAAGGATTTGCTGTAATCTATGTCCCCTGCAATTTTTAGGTTTTGGAGGCAAGGGCTGGATTTTATGAGAAGCCCATCGCAACTTTGGACTTTGCTTCTCTGTATCCATCCATCATGATGGCATATAACCTTTGCTACTGTACCTTGGTAATTTTCCTGGTGCTTATATAGCTATAATTATTGCTGCATGCTCTAAAAAGGACCTTTGGTCTCTAAAATGGATGACAATTTACTAGGTTTTATTTAATTTTGAAGGTGCCCCCTGAGGACGCCCGTAAACTCAACTTACCTCCGGAAAGCCTCAATAAAACCCCATCTGGTGAAATATTTGTGAAACCAGAACTACAGAAGGTAATTGCATCCTGTCTTGATAATAGGTGTTCTGGACAGAAGATGTGTTTTGTAACCAAGATTATGAAAACAATATCAGGGTATACTTCCTGAGATCCTTGAAGAATTATTAGCAGCTCGGAAAAGGGCAAAAGCAGATTTAAAGGTATTTTCTCAATGCATCTGTAAGAAAATTGTACTCCCTCCATTCTAAATTGTAAGTCGTTTTGGCTTTTCTAGACAAATTGTAAGTCCTCTTGGCTTTTCTAGATACATAGTTTTTTACTATGTGTCTAGAGATAGCGTATATCTAGGTGCATAGCTAGCTGTGTACCTAGAAAATCCAAAACGACCTATAATTTAGAATGGAGGTAGTATTAAAGATCTTCCACTCGTGCAAAAGCTAGATATTCATGCAGTGCTAAGTCTTTGTCCCATGTTAAAATCGCCAATTATTTGTTCAGGAAGCAAAGGACCCACTTGAAAGGGCTGTTCTTGATGGTCGTCAGCTTGCACTGAAAGTACTTCCATATCTTTTCACCCTTTATTCCATCAAAACATCGATTCAAATTTGAGCTACTTGAATAATGACATTGTTGAATTGCTTATGTTTCAGATAAGCGCAAACTCAGTTTATGGTTTCACTGGTGCAACTGTTGGTCAGTTACCTTGCTTAGAGATTTCTTCAAGTGTGACCAGCTATGGTAAGCCTTAGTTTCACTCAACATAATTAAGAAATTCATTGTATGGTTTGCTAGCAATTTCGATGTCGAGTTTCTTGCACTGAAGCATTTTGGTCACACAGGACGACAAATGATTGAACATACAAAAAAGCTTGTTGAAGATAAATTCACAACAGTAGGAGGTTATGAGCATAATGCTGAGGTAAAGTAGTGTTGCATTATTCTTATACAAATATGTTAGATTCCCTGTTAATTTTTTCTGCTTGGTCTCACAGAGTTCAAGACTTCAGCTTTTGCCCTTGTACAATGTGATACCTTGTATCTTCATGATTGATCTATGAGTATTGCAGCCCTATGATATCTGATGTTCTAGGGACATCAATTGAAAAGCAACTCAATACATATATAAAAGGTTCAACCCATGCAAACCACCATCTAAAAATTGACACTATACATTGGGCACATGTAAATTTGATTCCATTAGCTAGACATCAGCATAGTGACACTGAATTAGAGCTTCACCGTGCACTCAAGGACCTCAAGACCTTATTCACATGATATCTTGCCCTCCCATGTTCAATTTCTTGGAAGTCTAGGCATTAGCACTGTAATCAGTTTTTCATCAGCAAGCTTTCTTGTTTGCCTATTTTTTGGGTTTGAAGATTCCTTTCACTCATTTTCTGATTACTGATACAGCAAATTTGGTGACTTCGCAGGTAATTTACGGGGACACTGATTCTGTGATGGTACAGTTTGGTGTTTCTAAGGTTGAAGATGCAATGAAGTTAGGAAGAGAAGCTGCAGATTATATTAGTGGAACCTTTACCAAGGTGAACAGAGAAACACTTACAAACATGAGGCTTTGGAACTGAGTTATACAGCATTTGAGTTGAACATTGGCTTGTCTGTCCTCATTGTAGAATCGTCGTAATTGATACTACATTCATGACCTTTTTGCGATCAAGCTTCAATCATGACCTCACTGAAACTTATTTGGAACAGTGAAACCTGTTATGAGAATGCTCCTTTTTATAAGGAAAAAAAACCTGAACCCTTAAACATCCAACTGCAAGGTTACTGCCTCTTGTAGTAGTTTCTAGCTTTATTAACTCCAATTCTTACCTGGTAAGCTATCTGTTCTAATCTGTCTGTCTGTACTTTTCTTCCTATCTGGCCAAATATAGGAAATTTCAAACAGTGTGATCAAAATAGAGTGAAAAATTTGTCCACACTCCTTTTAGAAGAACAAAACACTACCCATAACTTTTATTGTATTACAAAGCAACTACCTTTTCTAACTGTAATTTTTGTGATGCCCTAGGTAGTTCCTTGATTTATCTTATAAATGGTGCACCTCTCTTTACTATGCCCTTTCGCAAGAGCCGTTTTGGACCAAGTGCTGTCCTGGGAAAACTGCAGTGTCCAACTCCCACAGCAAGACCCCACAGGCATTGCCAAATGGTGGGAGGAGGCAGCAAGCAAGGTGCCAAAGCAGGATCGAAGGCGGTTCAATGGAATCCTCATTTACATTGTATGTGTTAGAATAGGCGCCCTAATGGGCTGGCCTTGGGCCTGGCGCCTAGCCTGTTAGGCTGGCTGCCTTAGGGGTTAAGATAGATAGATTACATTGATAAGGCAAGGATCACCGTTGATTGGGTGTTTCTATAAACCCTATTGATCCTTGCCTATATATTGTACTCTGTACTGTTGCTAATCTATCAATCAATTCCCGAGACCTATTCGCTCTTATGGTATCAGCCGCCTAGGTTTAGGTCTCCTCTTCCACTACCCAGTCCACGCGCTCCGGCCCCTCGCCGCGCTGCGCCCTTTTGCGCGCCGGTACACACCGTGCTGCGCCACCATGCCCTCCACCCCTCCAGCAACTCCCAGGGCTGGGGACGATCTGACCGCCTCCTCTGCCACCATCCAGGAAGATGCCGTCGCCGAACGCCTCGCCGCGGAGAAGGCCAACGAGGCCGCCGCCGCTGCTCAGCGTCTCGAGCGCGAGCGTCAGGCTGCGCGCGATGCTGCCCTAGCTCGCGCCCTACAGGCCGAGGAGGAGGCCACAGCCGCGGCTAAGGATCGCGACGCCGCCGCCCAGCGCGCTAGTGAGGCACTGGCGCGCGCTGCCAAGGAGCGGGCGGCCGCTGCTGCCGCCGTTGCTCCAGAACCCTCTGGCGCCGCACCTGGAGGCACTTCAGCGCCGCCACCCGATCTTCGGGCTGCCATGCTGCATCACGAGGCCGTTGCCCTTCTGCAGCTCCATGCTTAGGCTGTTGCAGTCAGCAACATTCGGAACCACGTCACCACCATCCTTGACGTCGATTCCGGTAACTTCAACCGCTGGCGTGATCAGTTCCTTCTCATCCTCGGCAAGTTCTCCCTCTAGGATCACGTTCGAGAGGAACCTCCAGCCCCAATTCCTCCTGATTGGGCCCGGATGGACTGCGTCGTCAAGTCCTGGATCGTCGCCACGCTCACCGACGACCTTGGCGAGATCATCTTCGCCCAGGGCTCCACCGCTCGGCATGCCTGGCTCGCCGTCGAGTCGCAGTTCCTTGGCAACCGTGAGGCTCGCTCCATCCACCTCGAGACACAGTTTTGCAACCTCGTCCAGGGCGACCTCTCCATCACCGACTACTGCCGCAAGCTGAAAAAGATGGCCGATGATCTCACGGCCCTTGGCGAGGTCGTCACCGACCGCACACTCGTCCTCAACGTGATCCGCGGCCTCAACGAGCGCTTCAGCCATGTTGGGACGCTCCTTCGTCGAGCTCGACCGTTCCCCACCTTCCTGGAGGCTCGTGACGACCTCATCCTCGAGGAACTCACCATGGAGACCCGCAAGGACGCACCTGCCACTGCGCTCGCCGCCTCCACCACTCCTAGCCCTACCCCTACGTCCTCCGGCACGGGCGCTGGTGGGCACTCCAAGCCGCCTAACAACCGTCGCAGCAAGCGCGGCGGTGGCGGCAAAGGCAACAGCGGTGGTGGCCCTCCTGGACAGGGGTCACGCCCCACTGGTGGCGCCCAACAGCAGCAGCCGGCCGGCGGGCGGCCATGGCCCAGCGTCTACAACCCCTGGACCGGAACCATTCAGATGTGGCCAGGGGGACCTCGTCCACCGCTGGCACCCATCCCAGTGCCTCCTCACCTGCAGGCGCAGCAGCAGGCACAACAGCAGGCACAACATCACGCGCAGCAGCAGGCCTTCCTCGCCCAACAGCAGCAGCACGCCCTTGCTGTCCACCAGCAGGCCGCTGCCCTCCCTGCTCCTGATGGCACTGGACAGTGGGTCGCCCCCGGGTATTACAACCCGGTGGCTGGCCTCTCCTCTTGGGACCCGACGGCCCTCTCCTCCGCCTTCAGCACAACGTCGCTGACCCCTCCTACGTCCAACGAGTGGTACTTCGACAGGTGCTACTTCACATATGACATCTCAGTCCTCTCTTTCACATGTTCTTCTCCCGCGGTACCCTACTCCTTCATCCATTGTTGTCGGTAATGGCTCTCTTCTTCCTGTCACTGCCACTGGCTCTACAGAGTTGTCTTGTAATTTATGTCTTAATAATGTCCTCGTGTCGCCACAAATTATTAAGAATCTTATCTCTGTTCGCCAATTTACTACCGACAATAATTGTTCTGTTGAGTTTGACCCTGCTGGTTGTTCTGTGAAGGTTCTTCCATCTCGGACCGAGATCGTCAGGTGCAATAGCTCTAGGCCGCTATACCCTCTGCGCCTACCCAAGTTTTTGTCTGCAGGAACACCACCCAGCACCGCTGATGTCTCCAGCGCCCCTGCCGGTCCCACCGCGACTGTGCCTGGGGCGCCCCTGCCTGCTAATGATGCTGATGATCCACTGACGCCCGCGCTGCGGGCGTGGGGGACACCTACCGCGCCACGCGCGGCCACCAGGACCAGCTCTCCCGCGCCACGCGCGGCCACGGCGTTGCCCAACACGCCTGGAGAGGCCTCCCCGTTCTACATCCCGCCTACCCTGCGTGCAGGCGCAGGACCCCCGCCTAGGTTCCCACCTCTCCGATTGGATCGGGCCTTCACGTACCACTACACACGCCGCCCCCGACCGCTGGCTCCGCCTGTACCAGCCGCCCCAACACCGCCTGCTCCGGCTGCGCCTGCACCAGCCGCCCCGCTACCCAAGGGCGCCGTTGTTGTCATTCCAGTGACGAACCAGCACGCTATGAGCACGCGGTCGAAGAGCAGCTATCGGATGCCTGCCTCCTACCACGCCGCCCCCCTCTCTGCAGTGCCCAAGACCTTTCGTAGCGCTCTCGCTGACCCCAATTGGCGAGCGGCTATGGAAGAACACAGTGCTCTCTTGTAGAATCACACTTGGGACCTCGTGCCTCGACCTCCTCGGGCCAACGTCGTCACTGGCAAGTGGATTTTCAAGCACAAGTTTCAGTCTGATGGCACCCTTGAGCGGTACAAGGCACGCTGGGTTCTTCGTGGCTTTACCCAGCGGCCTGGTGTTGACTTCGATGAGACGTTCAGTCTTGTGAAGCCCGCTACTGTCCGCACGGTGCTCCTTGGCGCTCTCTCGCACCTGGCCCATCCACCAGCTAGATGTGAAGAACGCCTTCCTTCATGGCAATCTGTCTGAGGTTGTGTATTGCCAGCAGCCGTTCGGGTTCGAAGATCTAGCTCACCCGGACTTTGTCTGCCTTCTGAAGAAATCCCTTTACGGCCTGAAGCAGGCTCCTCGCGCATGGTACAGCCGGATGGCCTCGTTCCTGCTGTCTATTGGGTTTGTTGAAGCCAAGTCAAGACACCTCACTTTTTATTTACCGGCGTGGATCAGATACAGCCTACCTGTTGCTCTATGTGGATGACATTGTCCTCACAGCTTCCTCACCCGGTCTCCTTCGGCGGATTATCTCAGCGCTTCAGCAGGAGTTCGCCATGAAAGACCTCGGTGCATTGCGTCACTTCTTTGGTATGCAGGTTCAGCGAAGTGGTGATGGCCTCCTCCTCTCACAGCGACAGTATATGCTGGACATTCTGGAACGTGCAGGAATGACAGAGTGCAAGCCGTGCTCCACTCCAGTTGACACCAATCCGAAGGTTGCTGCAGCTGATGGGGCCCCTGTGTCTGATGCTACAGACTTCCGCAGCCTTGCTGGAGCTCTCCAGTACCTGACTATCACCCGCCCAGACATTGCATATGCAGTTCAGCAGGTCTGCCTCCACATGCATGATCCTCGTGAGCCTCACCTTGCTGCCCTAAAGAGGATTCTTCGCTACGTTCGAGGCACTCTTCACCTTGGTCTCCTGCTGCGACCGTCTACTTCGACTGATCTTGTCGTCTACACCGACGCTGACTGGGCTGGTTGTCCGGACACTCGCAAGTCCACCTCAGGCTATGCGGTGTTCCTTGGCGACAACCTTGTTTCCTGGTCCTCGAAGCGCCAGAACACAGTGTCAAGATCCAGTGCTGAAGCCGAGTATCGCGCGGTGGCCAACGGAGTTGCAGAGGCTACTTGGCTCCGCCAGCTACTTCTGGAGCTGCATGCCCCTCTACGACGCGCCACACTGGTGTATTGTGACAACATCAGTGCCGTCTACATGACCTCCAACCCGGTTCAGCATCAGCGCACCAAGCACATTGAGATCGATCTTCACTTCGTCCGGGAGCGAGTCGCTGTTGGTGATCTTCGTGTTCTGCATGTTCCCACCTCTTCGCAATATGCAGATATCTTCACCAAAGGGCTGCCTACTTCAGTTTTCATGGAGTTTAGGTCCAGTCTAAACGTGCAGAGTGACTGACGATTCGACTGCGGGGGCGTGTTAGAATAGGCGCCCTAATGGGCTAGCCTTGGGCCTGGCGCCTAGCCTGTTAGGCTGCCTGCCTTAGGGGTTAAGATAGATATATTACATTGATAAGGCAAGGATCACCGTTGATTGGGTGTTTCTATAAACCCTATTGATCCTTGCCTATATATTGTACCCTGTACTACTGCTAATCTATCAATCAATTCCCGAGACCTATTCGCTCTCAGTATGGAACTTGTGGAAGGAGAGGAATAGGAGGATCTTCGAAAACAAACACAAAACGGTCCAGCAGGTGGCCTTATTGACAAAAGAGGATATCATGCAAAGACGCAGGGCTGTATCCTTTGATGGGTAAACACCATTAGCGGTGTGACAGGCTTGTCCTGTTCTGGTCCTAGGACCGTAGTGTTTGGCGCCAGGGGGTGCCTTCTGTACATAAACTTCTTTATCCTTACTTAATTGAGCGGCAGAGCTCTTGCCTTTTATTTCAATTGTATTATAAATGAGCACTAAGAGTTATCTGATCTTTTCATGTTATATTCCTGTTGCGCATATTTTTATAACTTAAGTCAACTGACCTGGATGCCAATTTTTCTGAAATGATATGTAACGTTTCTAGCTAAGCTTTCGTTTGCTTTTCATCTAAGTTCCAACTCACATGATGCTTATGATATCTTTCTTGCAGCCCATCAAGCTGGAGTTTGAGAAGGTCTATTTTCCTTACCTTCTGATCAGCAAGAAGAGATATGCTGGTTTGTACTGGACGAACCCTGAGAAATTTGACAAAATGGATGCAAAAGGTATTTATTTTTGTTTTAGCTGTGTAAAATATAAATTATTTTCATTGGGTGGAGCAGACATGTTAACGATTCTTGCTTCCAAATGTCTTGTATTGTTGCATGCAGGTATTGAAACTGTGAGAAGGGACAACTGTTTATTGGTAAAGAACCTGGTAACTGAGTGCCTTCATAAAATACTGGTGGACCGTGATGTTCCTGGTGCAGTCCAATATGTCAAAAACACCATATCTGATCTATTAATGAATCGTGTCGACTTGTCTCTTCTTGTCATAACAAAGGTGGGCAAATTCAGCTGTCTTAAGATGAATTTTCTATTCTATCTTGCGACTCTTTTTACTGTTTAAGATGCACAGGGTTTGACAAAAACGGGAGAAGATTATGCGGTAAAAGCTGCTCATGTGGAGCTTGCTGAGAGGATGCGAAAGGTATGAACCCTAGATGTTATTACCATATCTTGATGATATTCAACCCATTCTTAATGATATGGTGTCTTACTGCTGCTGAAAAATCATGGTTTTCTTGAGCAGAGAGATCCAGCTACTGCACCTACTGTTGGTGATCGTGTTCCTTATGTTATAATTAAAGCAGCAAAAGGGGCAAAGGTAAATAAACATCTGCATCATGTGCTACGGTATTATTTGTCATATGGTGGTTGCATGTTTGATACATTTGTCTTTCTGCATGCAGGCATATGAGAAATCAGAAGATCCAATTTATGTTTTGGACAATAATATACCCATTGATCCTCAATACTACCTTGAGAACCAAATTAGCAAGGTTTGTGTCTGATGCTTCACCTGGTATTCAGAGCTTCCCTCTGCTTTCCCAAAAAAATATGTAACTGACCACTTGTCAATCGGCAGCCACTTTTGAGGATCTTTGAGCCAATTCTGAAGAATGCCAGCAAAGAATTGCTTCATGGAAGCCACACCAGATCTGTTTCAATCTCAACTCCTTCAAATAGCGGGATAATGAAATTTGCAAAGAAACAATTAACTTGCCTTGGGTGCAAAGCTGTTATCAGGTGATGCATGCACAACACTGCAGATACAAAAACCTATGCAACCAGTGTCTAAACGCCTAACTGTTTTTCCTGCATTTTGAACCTGCAGTGGTGCCAGTCAGACACTTTGCTCACATTGCAAGGGAAGAGAAGCAGAGTTATACTGCAAAACAGTAGCAAATGGTATGTGCTGTACACTCTGAAGTGCATCTATGTTTGTAAGCACTATGCCCTCGAGCTCACCACTGACAGATCAAATTTTGACTTTTGCAGTTTCTGACCTGGAGATGCTCTTTGGGAGGCTATGGACACAATGCCAGGAGTGCCAAGGATCTCTGCACCAGGACGTTCTCTGTACAAGGTTTGCTGTTTTCCACTCAATTCAGCACTTGCTCATTACTTTGTTCCAGTGACAATCTTAAAACCTCCTCCTGTACAATCGAATCACTGCAGTCGGGATTGTCCGATTTTCTATCGGCGAAGGAAGGCGCAGAAGGATATGGCCGAAGCTAGGCTGCAGCTTGACCGGTGGGACTTCTGAGCTTGTAAATTCTCACACTGGCTGCCTGCATCTGCTGTGGATATATTGCTGGGGAGGGCAGGAAGCTACCGTTGACCGCATCACGATGCCTGTGAAGATGAGACTGGACTTTTGCGAGCATCCATGCACACTTGCGTCCGTGTCATGTAGGCTGGCTCGCCAGTACGATTCACTGGCACGTTTGCTGTTTATGTTTTGAGTTGTAGTTTAGGTGTGGGTTGGTAGATGGTAGGAGGTTTGTCTCCTTTCTGTGGCTAGTGCCGAGAAAGAATGCTTGCTCCTGAAGTGAGGTGATGCTGATGTACAAGGCAGAAGAATTCTGGAGCAGTTCACCTTGTAAGATGTAACCTAGTGAGACGAGACAATTTGGAGGCCGCATGAATTCTTCATCTGTCTCAATTCTCATGCTGATCGTGCAATTACCGACTGGGAACAATAACCGGGAACCGATACTGTTGCTTGGAGCTAAAACTTGGTGCCGTCATTAGTTTCAGTATATATAAAAATTGAACCAATGTGATGATTGTACGAAAATGCTATCGGCAATCTGTTATTACGAACGTTGGTACGAACATGCCGCCATTTGTTGTTCTGAACGATCCTCCATGGACGGTAACTCAGCTACATCTGGTGATAGAATTTCTTGATAACAAATGTTTCTCTGTAATTCTCTAGGATAAATCTATGCGTATAATAGCTCCATGTACGATAAAAGAAAACTAATTTTTCAGCTCCTAACCTTCTAGTTTAATTTTAGTATTTCTAAGTAAAAAAATTTGGCAGAACTCTCGAATTCGGCTTGAAAACTGTTCTAGAGCTTTGCCAAACAAACCCTGATGAGAGCGAAAACTGTTTTGACTAGTAAGTTATTTGTTGGGGTTGCAGAGGTTAATTTGTGCTATCTATAAAGATCTCTAACCGTGGTGGAGTTAGCTACAGTTCCCACCCGATCCCTGACTCAGAATCCTGTTCATCCACAGTACACCGACGCTGGCCGTCCGATTAAACCTTCGAACACCAGATGCGCGCCACGCCTGCAGGCCGCCGCCCCTCCTCCCCACTGTCACAACTCACAGCCTCGCCCACTGCATAGCTCAACGTCCGCCTGTGCGCGGTCATATTTTTGGGTGTCGTGATGGCGGTGGCTGTGGTGGTGGGAGGGGGATATTTATATATTTGCCACCCTTACGATTGGCTCCTACGGACTTGCCAGCTTTAGAACGGCAATTATAGATTTGCCACCCAAATCACGATGGTGCTACAGATTTGCCCGTTTTAACGTCGTGGCAGTACACCTCAGCTTGCCACGGTGGATTGGCTTAGGAAAAAGACCTCCCTATCCTCCACTCTATTTTTTCTCATCCCGGGCCTGTCGCCTCTCGAGTCGTCCCCTTCCCCTGTTCTCCTCCCGCGACGGAAAGGGGAGCAGGTCCGCTCGCGGTCGCCCGGAATCCCGCGACGGGCAGAGGAGAAGCCCCGCGCGACCGGCGCCGAGCCCTTCGTCCGTCCCGAATCCTCCTCCTCTCCCGTTCGCCGGTCGCCCGCGCCCTCTCTTCCCCGTTCTTCTCCCGCGCCCCTGCTCTCGGCTGCAGCGGCTGGTACGGTGAGGTGGGCTGCAGGACGGTGGCCGGAAGTTGACCCCGATCTGCACTTCCACAACCCCGAACCCAAGCAGGTTTGACCACGCACTTCCCCCACCCTCCGCCCCTCACTGGCCCTCTTATTTTGCCTTCGTTTACCGAGCTAGGGTTAGGGTTGAACGTTGATTTTTACTGCAATTTTGATTTGTAGGTGAGTGATGTAGCAGGCGCTGGATCCTGATCTGTGACCATGGAACCTGATGGCTGCCCCTCTTGGCGAGTCTCTCTATTTTCACTGTAGGGCAGACAGTTGGACTGAGTTACATGGGGTACTTGGCTAACAATGCAATGTTTTTATGTTTACATTAATGCCAGGATCGAACCTACAGTGGCATTAATGTAAACATAAAAACATTGCATTGTTAGCCAAGTACCCCATGTAACTCAGTCCAACTGTCTGCCCTACAGTGAAAATAGAGAGACTCACCAAGGGGGGCAGCCATCAGGTTCCATGGTCACAGATCAGGATCCAGCGCCTGCTACATCACCCACCTACAAACCAAAATTGCAGTAAAAATCAACGTTCAACCCTAACCCTAGCTCGGTAAACGAAGGCAAAATAAGAGGGCCAGCGAGGGGCGGAGGGTGGGGGAAGTGCGTGGTCAAACCTGCTTGGGTTCGGGGTTGTGGAAGTGCAGATCGGGGTCAACTTCCGGCCACCGTCCTGCAGCCCACCTCGCCGTACCAGCCACTGCAGCCGAGAGCAGGGGCGCGGGAGAAGAACGGGGAAGAGAGGGCGCGGGCGACCGGCGAACGGGAGAGGAGGAGGATTCGGGACGGACGAAGGGCTCGGCGCCGGTCGCGCGGGGCTTCTCCTCTGCCCGTCGCGGGATTCCGGGCGACCGCGAGCGGACCTGCTCCCCTTTCCGTCGCGGGTGGAGAACGGGGGAAGGGGACGACTCGAGAGGCGACAGGCCCGGGATGAGAAAAAATAGAGTGGAGGATAGGGAGGTCTTTTTCCTAAGCCAATCCACCGTGGCAAGCTGAGGTGTACCGCCACGACGTTAAAATGGGCAAATCTGTAGCACCATCGTGATTTGGGTGGCAAATCTATAATTGCCGTTCTAAAGCTGGCAAGTCCGTAGGAGCCAATCGTAAGGGTGGCAAATATATAAATATCCCATGGGAGGGGGGTTGTTTAGTAGAGGCAGGGAGCTCTGGTAGTGACTTGCAAGCGCACATGGGGAGAGACGAAAATGTAGGAACAGAAAAGTAGGGTTCTAAGGGAGGTCTTGGAGAATCATGGATTGAGGAGTTATTCAAGTGCCTCCCTAGTATGGGGGTTTCGACAGAGATTCTGTTAAAGCTGGGTTTTTTGTTTGAAGTTTGAACTTTTAAATTTGAGTTTAGGGTCTCTGACAAAGTCAGACCGGATTGTCACGTAGCAATGTTAGCGTGGTTTAGTTTTTCTTTCATAAATTTAGGCATTCATTTTTGTCTACGAAATATTCTCCACGGTGTCATATAGAAGCATGCCCGGTTTTGTCCACTTGCTGAGCTGGCGACTCTGGCCCCCTCCAGGGGCGGACACAGTGGTGGGGCGGGGCTAAGCCCCCCCTACACATATCACAGTAGAACCTTTATGGAGCCCCCATGAATTTTTAGTCAAAGTTCTATAGTGTAGGGGGCTGAGACTTAAGATCGAACAACAGTGTTGTTCAGCCCCCCTAAAATATTTTCTGGGTCCGCCGCTGGTCCCCTCCATACCATCCAATCAAGGTTTTTTTCATAAATTTAGGCGTTCATTGTTTAGGCGTCGTACAGAAGCACACGGTGTCATAAATTTAGGCGTTCATTTTTGTCTACTAATCAAGGTTGACTCGCCGCATTGGGTCCCCTCCGTACCATCCAATCCTGATCGGAAGGACGTCAGGGACTCAGGGCAAAGCAGAATCGCCATTTCCCCAATTCCCACACCCGCCTCTTGCTGAATGCGAGTCCACGGTCAACATGCCGGGCACTCGAGGGAGCGCCTCTATAAAGCAGACGACGAGCCGGCCGGCCGCTTTGTCTCCATCTCCCCTACTTGCACCTCCTCTGGTTTCCCAACAGCCCAGCCTCTGTGTCTTTCTTCATCAGGGGCGGACCTAGGGGCTATGCCCGGTGGTCTTCGGCATACCCTGGGCTCAAGTAACCCCTATGGTATTACACTGTACTAGTTCATCACGCGCGCCTTCGCGTGCGCCAACAAGGTAGGAAAGGAGATAAAGGAGATTTTTTAGCACCCGATTCGCTGCATAGATTGAAAGGGGAGCGGAGAAATCCAACCATGCAGCCGAGGGATCCAGCCATCTATCACTGGAGCCGGCAAGGGAAGGGGAGGGAAGCAAGAGAGCGAGCGTACCTTTACGAGTACAGTGGCCGGGCAGCAGTCGCTCCGCGGCCACCTCTCCCGTGGCCCGCGCCCATAGTGTGCAGCGGCGGTGGCAGCCAGTGGGCCTGCTCGCAGCGGCGCGCTCGCATGCACCCCAGGCCAGGGGCATGGCGGCCGAGCACAGGCAGCTAGGGTTTGGTCTAGCACACGCGGAGCGGCGGGAAGGGGCAGCGCAGGGGAAGCAGCGACGGCGCAGGTAGGTAGGGTTTGGTGCAGCACATGCGGAGCGGCGGGAAGGGGCAGCGCGGGAGAAGCAGCAGCGGCGGCTACCGGCATGGGCCTGTCGTGCCGCTCCGTGGCCGAGGACGTCCACTGCCGTCGGGGCCCACAAGTGGTGCTGCGTAGCAGGCCGGGGGCTCCGTGGCCCCACCAGCACGATGCGCGAGGAGAGGCGAACCTGCAGGACAAAGCCGCGTCGGGGTGGCAGCGACGGCGGCGGCCACTTGTAGGGGGGGGGACAGCGGGGGCCAGCTCATGGACATGCGCCACCATCCTGCCCGCGCACCAGCCATCGGTGGAGCCCATGTAGCCGGATCTAGTGGAGACAGAGAGGCCTTGCGTTGGATCCACCTGCTCGCCACAGATCCATCGCCTCCATTGCCTGCGCGAGCTCCACGCCATGCTCCAGCTTCAGATCTACCGCCGGTAGGGGCCTCGCGAGCGGCCACTTCAGATCCACCGCCGAGGTTGCTGACGTGACCTCCCCTTCGTCATCCACGCCCACCACGGAGGTCCCTCTGCCGCCAGAGCCCTCCGGTGCGTCAGGGCCTCCGCTGGCTGCCCGCGCGCCCATGGGGACGACCGGCGACGGAGGGGCCAAACCCTAGGCCGTGCGACCCGCTGCCTTGGGTCACGAGGAGGAAGTGGCGTGGTGGTGGTGTTGGTGGAGGAGGAGGAGGAGGAGGAGGGAGGCCGCCGCCGCGCGGAGGGCTGGCTACCGCCGAGGTTGTCTCGCGCCGTCGCCTGAGTTGCGTCGCGAGTCGGGAGCAAGGGTGGGAGCGTACAAGAGAGAGGGAGAGGAGGGAATGAGAAGTTTCCTGAAGGAGAATCAGGAGCTGGAGTATATATTTACTCCACCGGATTCGCACGAGAAGCCGTAGAAGCTAGCAAAATCAACCTAGAGCGACGAGGAGGCAGAAGAAGCAGATTCTAAAGGAAGCGGCTACAAGCAGTCTAGGCCACACGATGGCGGATCTGATGGCTGGGAACAATTGGGGTGACATGGATGCTATGAGAGGCGACCAAAGTAACAGAATCTGATTCGAGTGATCTAGGCCGTCGAACGCGAGATCGAACGGCGGGGGAATTTTCGGGCGACGTGGATGGGCTGGCTGGCGGCTAAACTAACCTGGTTTGATATTTTAGATGTACAACAGAGAAAAAAAATACAAAGATTAGATTGAGAAGTACTTGGCTAACAACACTTCACCGCTTCTGTCGATAGAATATCATCGGCAGTCCCCCGAGGGGTATCCCACGAAGGTAGATTGATCGACAGAGATGCGTGTAATCGAGAACAAGAAGGCAACAGAGACACACGAGTTAGATAGGTTCAGGCCGTCAGTATGACGTAATACCCTACTCATGTGGTCTGTTGGATTATATTGGCTATCGTATGATATTGCGTGAGTTTGGAGGGGGTCCCTGCCCGCCTTATATAGCCTAGGGGGCAGGGTTACAAGTCGGTTAGATCTAGGAGATAACCAGAAAGTAATAATAGATTACAGGAATCATGGGATCATACGTATCCTAACAGATCTCATAGTATCTTCAGGATATCTTTCTGGTGTCTTGCGGGAGGCACCGAGCAGCGTCGTGCCCTGTAAGGCTTCGTCTTTTGGGCTGGGCCGCCCCTAGGGGCGCATCCCATGTGGTCTGTCGTGGGTATCCGGGGTTGTACCTCCCACAACTAGTCCCCGAGCGCCTTGTATTCGTTGTGCAACGCCGTCTTGAGCTTGTCCGAGCAGGTGCGAACAAAGCCAAGCAGTCAAACTCATGGTCCGACCATCGTGATGAGTTGCCGAGCAGTCATGAGCCATCGCCGAGCAGCGTGAACCATCGACGAGCAGCGTAACCCAAGTATGGCTTGCCATAAGGATGTAAGGAGCTCAAGTTCAGAATTGAAAATTTCTTCGCAGTGGACCAAGTGTGCCCACTTAGAGTCCGACCACAAGAATGAGAGATAGTCTTCTTCAACTACAGGAGGAGCGGAGTCTTCCAGATTAAAGCAAACACACTCACCGTAAGGTGAAGTGTGCCCACTTAGTCCCTGAGCCTGATAGTAGGTGACGAGGTCACGTGGTGCTAGGGTCCAAAGTAGAAGAAAAGTAGAAGACCAGCCGAGCAGGCGGCCAGTCCCCGGGCGTAGCCTCAAGATGAGAAAAAGCACATTCATCGCGAGGTGAAGTGGTCCCACTTAGTCCCCGAGCCTGATAGTAGGTGACGAGGTCACATGGTGCTAGGCTCAGAAACAGCAGTCAACAGAAGAAAGTCCCCAGTGTGGTGAGGAACCAAGTCGCATTGCTGACGTAGTCCCCGAGCCACAAGTGGAAATCTTGGAGAAAACAAATTCTGGAGAAAAAACCGGAGTAATGGCTGTACAATAGTAATAACTAAGCCATAACGATGGCGGAGAATTCGGCGAATATTCGGTGAGCAGTAACAAATTGCGGCGATAAATGGGCGATATGGGCTGTAGTTGCGTGAAAGCCCAGGTAACGGCCCATCATGCTATTGCGGAGAATTCGGAGAGGCGCAAATTGTGGGAGCGGTTTCCCAAAAACCCTCGAATGCGAAAACTGGGAGGAGTGCTTTATAACTGCGCCACCGTACCCCACGCTCCCACCTTTGCCATTTTGCCATTTCATCTTCCTCCTCAGCCCTCGCACTTCCAGGTTCACACACGCGTCTGCCGCCAAACCCTAAACAGATCTGAGAGATGGCGCCGAAGAAGGGAGCTGTGAAACCGAAGAAGGCGACCGCCGGAGCCAGCTGCGACGAGGAATCGGTGCCATTGAAGATAGGGGAAACAAAGATCAACAGGATGGTGGAAGCGGGGGTTCTTCTGGACCGTGTCACCACCGGATGGCTGCCAGCCAACGGTGAGCCCATCGCAATGTCTCATACTGATGAAGTAGTGGTGTTTGAGGATTATTTCTGGCGCGGGTTGGGATTTCCTATTCATCCTTTCCTGAGGGATCTGTTGGAGTTCTGGGTAATTAGTCTATGCAATCTCCACCCAAACACCATCTTGCACATCTCAATCTTTATCCACTTCTGCAAAGCATATCTGGGGGTTCTTCCACTCTTCAACCTCTTCAGACACCTATTCTGGTTGAAGAAGAAGGGCGATAGTGGTTCCAAGGTGGTCGGTGGCATATATCTACAACTCTAGGACAGGATGGCGAGTGAGTACATCACTGTACTGCTGAATACTTCTCTGAAGGGGTGGAATACCACATGGTTCTGCATGAAGCAGAGCCACCCTGCAATCCACTGCGACGTCGACCACATCCCGGAGAGCCAGAAGAGCTGGTTAGAGAAACTGAGAAGTGCTGACATGGAGCAGGTGAGGGAGCTCCTCGACCTGATAAAAGGTGTGGGGGGTACGACCCCAGATACCCACGGCAGACCACATGGGCTGCGCCGTTAGGGGCAACCCAGCCCATAAGACGAAGCCTTGTGGGGCACGACTCTGCTCGGCGCCTCCCGCAAGATGCCGGGAAGATATCCTGAAGATACTACGAGATCTATTAGGATATGTATGATCCTAAGATTCCTGTAATCAGTTATTACTTTCTAGTTATCGCTCAGATCTAACCGACTTGTAACCCTACTCCCCGGACTATATAAGGTGAGCAGGGACCCCCTCCAAACTCACGCAATATCATACAATAGCTAATACAATCCAACAGAACACAGGAGTTTGGTATTACGTCATACTGACAGCCTAAACCTATCTAACTCGTATGTCTTTGTTGCCTTCTTGTTCTTGATTACACGCCTCTCTGCTGATCAATCTACCTTCGTGGGATACCCCTCGGAGGACTGCCGATGATATTCTATTGACAGTTGGCGCGCCAGGTAGGGGTGTGCGTGCTGTTTCCTTGTCGAATAAGATGGCTTTTTCCACAGGCTCTTTGTCCTTCCCGCAGCCCGGCCAGATCTTTATAGCCGGATCAATCTCATGGATCATCAACGCTGACGGAGTCGAAGAGCTCCTTGAGTCGGTGCAGATCAATTCTACGCCGATCACCCCCTTACCTGCTATTGTAGATCCAATCTCGGAACCACTTCTGAGGTCACCTTCATCGACAACTCGCCACCCGCTTCCTCGCTACCAGAGGAGGCAGATCAACAATGACGATCTGATCGCATCCATCGATCGGGTTGGTCTAAAGATCGCCGATTGCCTCTCCATCACCGAATTAGCTCTGGACACTCTCGTTCAACGCCAACCACCCTCCGATCCAAATCTATCGGAGGTTGCCCGAGAAACTCTAGGGGTTACGGCCTAATCTTTCGGGTTCATCAACGCCGCCGCCACTTACCAAGATGCCCTAAGGGGCAAATTCACTGACTAGGTTGGAAATATCCATCCTCTCGCCGACTAGATCGCTGACCAGCTCCCACCGGGCGTCAACATGCTGCATGTCAGCCGATGTCCCGGAGCATCCCTCCAAACCATCCTAGAGGAGAATCCAGACTCTGAGTCCCAGGGATCTACGGAGATCGTCACCGAAACCACCACCGAACTACTTCTTCCACCTCCGTTCCATGGCGGTGCAATCGTCAACATCAGCGTCGATAGCCCCCCTCGGAACTGCGAAACCAAGGAAGAACGCACTACCCACGAGAACCAGAACGTCAACCGTGCGTAGCGTCGAGCAAACGAGATTGCTCTCATGATGGCCGAGCAACAACTTGACTTGCAAGGAAGGCCACTCCAACGCAACCTTGATGACGAGTTTGTTCGTGTTGATGGCCACGACGTCTATATGACTCCAAGCGCCAATCTCGCAGTGGACGCCAACGAGCTTGCTTGGCTCCCACAGACACCCAAGGTTGCCAAGGTTGCCAGCATGCTTAAAGCGGTGCACTGTTAGGTCAATGAGATCTGCCAAGATCAGAGACCTTCATATTCCACCACTTCGATTCGCCGATTTGTCGCCACAAGAACCGATCGCCGCCAAAGTCACTTCACCTACCAACACCGCGACGATAGGCAACCCCTCAAGGGCGGAGCTAGGGGCAACCGCGCCGAACATCACCGCCAACACGACTAGGAGGTCGACCAGGACACCCGAGTGCACCTCAACAATCTCCGAGATGCACGACGACGTATCGACGAACGTCATTTCAGTCGTCACGAAGAAGAAGTACGTCGCCATCAGGAGTACGAGCAAGAGTACAGAAACCCAGACTTAGCTCTCGAGCCAATCAACATCGGCAACGTTGCATATCCCAATGCCGACCACAACCCCGAAAGGTCCCTAGCATTCACGTGGGCGCTCTGAACACTTTAGTTGCCTCGTGGTTTCAAAATCTCTAGGGTCGAGCCCTACGAGGGAAGGATGAATCCAACACAATGGCTACAGGCTTACGCCACTGCTATCCATGCCGCTGGAGGAGACACCAGTGTCATGGCGAACTATCTTCCCATCATGCTTGCGCCAACCGTCATGAACTAGTTCACAAGCCTTGCCCCGGACTCCATCGGATCCTGGGAAGAGCTGAAAAAAGTCTTCACCGATAATTATATGGCTACGTGTACTCGCCTAGGAACCAAGCATGATCTCAACCTCATCAACAAAAAGCCATCCAAGCTCCTCCACAGCTACATCTGATGCTTTTTCGAGATGAGGAATTCTATTGCCAACATCACGGAAGCTAAGGTCATCACCGCCTTCATCCAAGGACTCCATCACCACGAGCTTCGCTCCAAGTTCAACCGCAAGCCATCAACATGGATTAGCGAGATGATTACAACCACCAACCAATACCCCGATGCCGAGGAAGCTAAGGTGCGCTTCAACGAGGATGCAGGCACTCATCACCCAACATGCCGCTACGACAACCGCCCTGACGACCGATGCCACAACGACTGCCGCTACGACGACCGCAGTTACCATCGTCACAACGGCCGTGATCGGGCAGAAGGACCCAAGTCTGGTCAAATCGCCGCCGCCGGCCAGACCACATCGTTGCTGCCATCAATGAACCTCGTGCCAAGTGCAACTACAACGAGTAGTACAAGAAGATCCTCGACGGCCCGTGCCCTCTCCACAAGAATGCTAAGCACAAGATGAAGGACTGCCTTGGCTTGGCTAAGGAGTTCTTGGACAAGAAGCTGGATGACGACGACAACGACAGAGCCAGAGGTCGCCGACCACCTGGGGGTAAAGATGGCAATGGGTAAAATACCCGCGGATACAGGTATCATGAACCCGCACCCGTGAGAATATTTCTATGCCCGTGCCCACGCTCGCCACCCGTCACGGGCAGCATAATGCGCCCGCGCCCACAATCCGTAGGCATTCCTGCATACCCGCCAACCTCAAAACAGTGAGAAATAGGATAGTAGAATTGTAGAAATAGACGCATCCATATATACATCTTACATCAAATTCAAACATGTAGGCATCAATTTGAGCAAAATCAAATCCATGGCGTCAAAATAGGCATCAATTTAAGCAAGATTGATTTCTTATATGCTGATTCGCAACAAATATTTGCTAGTTCCCATGTCACAAAATCCAAAGAAAATATCAAACATAAATAAACAAGAATCTCTCAATTGTAAGCTTCTTGCATCATGCACCATCCATCACTCACGGGACTTCAAGATGCGACAAGAAAAGGCACTCCAGCTATGGCTTGGGGATTAGGAAGCAGCGAGAAGGGCTGTGAGCCAGCAGCTTGCGAGCGAGCGAGGCAAGAAAGGGAGCGCGAACGTTGACCGCATGCCGACCACGCGACTGGATCTGGGGTGGATCTACGCTGGGGGAAGCGTGAGTGGGGATGGGAACTGGAGAGGAGGTGCACACCGCGATCGCACGTCTGCTCCGAGCTACGACGCTGGGAGCTTGAGAGGAGACGGAGGGCCAGCTGGCCGGGAGGCGCAACGCCGCGACCACGAGTTGGGGACTGGGGAGGTGTGGTCGCGACTGAGGTACGGTGGCCGCGTGTGGCGTGTGGGAAGTGGGATGGGGATGAATGAAACCCTAGGATCCGAAGAATATATACATCTTTTGCAATTGGCCCTACATGTCAGCGCGGGTTGGCGGGTTTACGGGCACGGATATGCTATTTTCCTACCCACCTATCTTTGCCCATTGGGTTTTAAACTGTACCTGCACCCATGTTTGCGGGCACAAATTGGTGCCCGTATCCGCGCCCGTCGGGTCTGGTGCCCACGGGTACGTGGGTTTTTAGTGCCCGTTGTCATCTTTACCTGGGGGCAATAACAATGATTTCTAGGACCACGACAAGGTGGTCGCCACCATCTTCGGGGGCCTCGCCTCCACCGAGAGCAGAAGAGAATGGAAGCTCGCCGCCCAACGGGTGCTCGCCGTCACTACGGAAGACACCGCCACCAACCCCAGCTATCGCCCATGGTCCGAGGTCCCCATCACCTTCAGCAGGTCCGACTAGTGGGTGGACATCCCCTACATAGGGCGTTTCCCCCTCGTCCTTGACGCTACCATCCAGAAGGTGCTTTTTTAGAAAAGTGCTGGTCGACGGTGGGAGCGCTCTGAATCTCCTCTTCGCCGGAGCCCTAAAGGAGTTGGGCCTCGGGATACCAGATCTTACACCCTAAGACTAGTCCTTCTAGGGTGTTGTACCTGGAAGGGCATCCAAACCGCTTAGAGAGATCACCCTACTAGTATAGTTCAGCACGACAAGCAACTACCACGTCGAGCACATCAACTTCTATGTCGCTGACTTCAACACCGCCTACCATGCCATACTTGGTTGGCCAACTCTGGCCAAGTTCATGGTTGTACCGCACTATGCTTATTTGGTGCTGAAGATGCCTTTGCCTGCTGGAGTCCTAGCCCTATGGGCCAACCTCTCCATCACCTACGCCTACAAGACAGAGAGTCTCGCCCTCGCCGAAGCCACCAACCTCTCCATCCAGATGGCCAGTGTGGTCACCGACGCCAAGACGGTGCCCATCGATGACCTGGAGATCCCATCGCTGGAGCCTCCTCGCGCTTCCGCCAAGTCCAAGGAAACCAAGGAGGTTGGCCTCGGCCTCGACGACCCCTCCAAGACCGTGAAGATTGAGGCTCACCTTAACCCCAAATAGGAAAGCGCGCTCGTCTCCTTCCTATGTGCCAACGTCGACGTGTTTGCTTGGAAACCTATAGACATGCTAGGGGTACCACGGGAGAAGATCAAGCACTCCTTGAATGTCTCACCGACCGCCAAACCAATCAAGCAGAAACTCCACTGATTCACGCCAGACAAGAAGGAGGCTATTAGGGTAGAAATAAAATGGCTCCTAGCTACCGAATTCATAAAAGAAGTGTATCATCCTTAGTGGTTAGCAAATCCTGTTCTCGTTCAAAAAAAGAATAAAGAATGGAGAATATGTGTTGATTACACTGATCTTAACAAACACTGCCCTAAAGACCCCTTCGGTCCGCCTCGTATAGATGAGGTTGTAGACTCCACCGCCGGCTACGAATTGCTCTCCTTCCTCGATTGTTACTCCAGCTATCACTAGATCTCCCTCAAAGAAGAAGACCAGATCAAGATGTCGTTCATCATGCATTTTGGGGCGTACTGCTACACCACCATGTCCTTCGAACTTAAGAACGCCGGGACGACTTATCAAAGGGCCATCCATATGTGCCTCGATCAACAGATCGGCTGCAACGTTGAAGCTTACATCAACGATGTGGTCGTCAAGTTTAAGACCGCCGATGATCTTATCACCGACCTCGAAGAAACCTTCGCCAACTTGAAAAGGTACCGATGGAAGCTGAACCCTTCAAAGTGCATCTTTGGAGTTCCATCCGGTATACTGCTGGGCTACATCGTCATTGCACGTGGCATCGAGCCTAACCCCGACAAGGTCTCCGCCATCACCAACATGAAATGGCGAACATGCGTCAAGGATATACAGAAGCTTACAGGCTGCATGGATGTTTTAAGCTGCTTCATATCACGCCTCGGTAAAAAAGGGCTACCATTCTTCAAACTCCTCAAGGCCTCTGAGCGCTTTTCCTAGTCGAAGGAGGCAGACACAACTTTCGAGCAGCTCAAGTTGTTCCTAACAAAGCCTCCAATCATGACGGTGCCATGGCTAGATGAAACTCTCCTGATCTACATCGCTGCTACTTCTCGCATCGTCAGCACAGCCATTGTGGTCGAACGCAAGGAGGCCGAGAATGCCTATAAGGTGCAACGTCCGGTATACTTCATCAGCGAGGTTCTCAATGACCCCAAGACTCATTATCCTTAGGTCCAAAAGCTGCTGTACGCCGTCCTAATTACGTCGCGCAAGCTCCACCACTACTTTGAGTATTACAAGATTACCATAGTCACCGAGTTCCCTCTAGGGGATATTCTCCACAACAAAGAGGCCAACAGCCGCATCATCAAGTGGGCGGTTGAGCTTGGCACTTACTCCATCAAATTTAGAAGCAGGCCTACCATCAAGTCTTAGGCGCTCGCTGACTTCGTCGCTGAGTGGACCGATATCCAAGAGCCCATCGCCACCACTAGCCTCAAGCACTAGGTGATGTACTTCGACGGTGCCCTCAACATCAACGGTGCTGGCGCGGGCATTCTGTTCATTACGCTGACCAAGGATAAGCTCTGATATGTTCTCCGGATACACTTTCTAGCCTCCAACAACGCCACTGAATATGAAGCATGTCTCCACGGACTCCGTATAGCCATCGAGCTTGGCGTCAAACGCCTCATGGTGTATGGGGACTCCACGCTGGTCATCAACCAGCTCAACAAAGACTGGTCCTACTCCAGTGAGAAGATGGATGCATATTGCGCCTAGATCAGGAAACTTGAAGGAAAATTCTACGGTATCGAGTACCACCACGTGATACGCGATCAAAATCAGCTTGCTGATCACCTATCCAAGTTAGGCTCCTCTCGTGCCACAATTCCACCGGGGTCTTTATTCAAGATCTTCTGGCACCATCCATTAAGGAAGATAAGGAAGTTTAGGAAGTTCCCCCCCGCTGAGCAGCTGGTACTTACGGTACCTTCACCGGCTGCCGATTGGAGGGAACAATTCATCAAGTATCTCTCCAACGCCAAAGTACCCGCCGACAAGACTAAAACCGAACACCTAATCTGTCGAAGCAAGCATTACGTGCTAGTAGATGGCAACTTGATGAGGAAAAGTGCCAAGGAAGAGATACTGTAAAAATGCATCACCCAAGAAGACGGAGTGAAGCTACTTCTCAAAATTCACTCTGGTTCATGCGGCAACCACGCGGCCTCAAGAACGCTGGTCAACAAAGCTTTTCGAGCTGGTTTTGACTGGCCCACGGCCATCTCCGATGCAGAAGACCTCGTCCAATGATGTGAAGGATGCCAATTTTTTGCCAAGCAAATACACGTGTCGGCACAAGAGCTACAGACCATCCTAGCTTCCTGGCCCTTCGCATGCTGGGGACTGGATATGATTGGGCCTTTCAAGCCAGCGCCAGGTGGTTTCTAGTACGTATACGTCGCCATCGATAAGTTCTCCAAATGGATAGAGTATAAACCACTTGTCTCGGCTACTGCAAAGAAAGCAGTCGAGCTCTTTGAAGATATCATCCACAGATTCGGTCTCCCGAATAGCATCATCACCGACCTCGGAACTACATTTATTGGCCATCACTTTTGGGACTTCTACGAAGATCGGTGCATCTCTATCAAATATGTCTCCGTTGCCCATCCTAAAGCCAACGGCCAGGTCGAACGGGCGAACGGCATGATCCTTGATGCCCTCAAAAAGAGGCCATATCAGAAAGAAGAAAAGCATCCGGGCAGATGGCTCAAAGAGCTACCAGCTGTGGTCTGGGGACTGTGCACTCAAGCTAGTCACAACACTGGTGTGTCTCCATACTTCTTGGTCTACGGCTCCGAAGCCATACAACCAGCAGATATTGCCTTCCGAGCACCTAGGGTGGAAAATTATGATGAAGAGCAAGCTGCAGCTTTGCGGACAGAGGACATCAATAGGGCCGAGGAAGAACACCTAATCACTTGCATCCATACAACCAAGTATCTAGAAGGCTTGCGGAGGTACTATAACCGCAACATCAAAGGTCGTTCATTTGCTGTCGACGACCTCATTCTCTATAGAAAACAAAAAACCAAAGGGATGCACAAGCTCTCCTCCCCATGGGAAGGGCCTTACATCATCAAAGAGGTTACTCGACCAGGGTCTTATTGTCTATGTGACTTAGATGGAACCGATGTCCCCAATTCATGGCACATCGAGCACCTTATACGTTTCTATCCTTGAAAAGCTCCAAATATGTACTCTCCACTTTATGATGAATAAAGTTTTGGACTCCATAATTTGTCTCCATTTTTTCTCCATTATGGTTTAATCTCCACTTATGGTCGCTGAGTTCTGAGCTACTCCATAATGAACTCCAATACAGAATCGCCATAACTACGCCAATCATGTTTCTCCAAATCGCCAACGTATATCGCCGAACACGATTCTTCAAATCGCCGAACACGTTTCTCCAAATCTCCAACGTATTTTGCCGAACAGTTTTCTCCAAATCGCCGATCATGTTTCTCCAAATCTTCAACGCTTTCACCGAACAAGTTTCTCCAAATCACCAAACAATTTTCTCCAAATATCCAACGTATTTCGCTGAACAGTTCTCTCCAACTCGCCGACCACGTTTCTCCATATCTCTGAAACATTTCACCGAACACCAAGCAACCCACGTTCTCTTCTGTTCTCTATGAAAAAGACCCAGTCTCTGATCTCTCCCTACACATGCTACGGGCTCCGTGCTCTGCGTTATGGGTGGTCGGCTGTGGTTCCTTGGTCACGCCTATTCCTCCTACACATGCATGGGCTCCGCGCTCGACGTTATGGACTATGGGCTAGCCATGTACAAGAGCTTAGTAAAGAACTAACTGCTTGGACGCCACTTATACTATGTTTATCTCCAAGTTATTTAGCCAACCGCCGAGCAGCACATGTTCTGCTCTACGCTCTATGGAGAAGACCCAGTTTCTGATCTCTCCCTACACATGCTACGGGCTCCGCGCTCTACGTTATGGGTGGTCGGCTATGGTTCTTTGGTGACACCTATTCCTCCTACACGTGCATGAGCTCCGCGCTCAGTGTTATGGACTATGGGCTAGCTAAGGCCAAAGAGCTCAGTGATGAACTAACTGCTCGGACGATACTTATACTACGTATAATTGCGTTAGGGTTATTACTACAATGATTTTCACCGCAAATACGAGCAAGCTGCATAAACATGCACTTTATAACATTTATACACATACATAAATGTCTTCTACGCTCTCGCACTCTCTAACTATCCTCTTTCGACGTTACAGATAATATCCTTCGAGCAGACCACCGAGCTTCACCATCGTCGTTCATCTCACTGGACAGGTCGATGTCACCAGCTAACTTCTTCGCCGCATCCTCCACCTCATTCTCCAGCTGCTGGTGCTCCGCCTCGCCCATCCCTTCGGTGAATCTGGCCCCTATCGCCTGAAGGTCAACGGATGGATAGTGGGACCGAACCACCGCAAGGACGTGAGTAGCGGCGGTAACAATGGCATCACGATTGAAGCTCTCCCACGCCGCTCTACATCTCTAGATGATAGTGTCTGAACACGGTGGCCTGCCGTCGGGCTGAGGAGCCGCCTCTAGGTCGACACAGTCGAGCACCGGTTTAACCCCGGTGACTATTGCATCAAACTTTTCCGTCTGGGTCCTAGCCTCCTACTCCAGCACATCAAACTGCGCCTTGACCCTCCGATGGTAGTCTACAACCATTACAAGGTTCCATCAGGCAAGAAAATTACTCCGACAGTAACTCCGACCAGGAAGTACTCACCATTTAGCTCCTCGGCCAGTTTGTTTGCTCGCCCTGTCTCCTTCGCCTTCTCCTCTCAGAGTTGCTCGAGGGCTTGGTGCAGCTGGCCGAGCTCTGCGTCTTGCTCTACAAGCACAACAGTCACCGCCAAAGATACAACTATTCAGCATTACAAATCACATTCGCCGATATACCGTACCTGCTTTCTGCTCGGACACGCTCCTGAGCTATTTGGACTTCTGCTCCAGTTGCATGGAAGCACTCGCCAACTGCTCAGATAGGATGCCCTTCTAGTACTCTAGGTCCCGCACGTTGGACTCGGCAAGGTCTTGCTTGTGGTGGGCCTTCTAGATGTTTCTCTCCATAAGTTTCATCGTCTCTTTGAGTTTTTCATTGTCCTCGGCGAGGGGCTCCATCCTCTTTATCAGCTGGCGCCGCTGCTCGGCAGTTCAAGTTATCCCCTACAAAAATGCCAAGATTATGAAGAATAACAATCTCCAACTTCAAAGATGAACATGTCAGATGCAGTACTGACTCTGATCTGCTTCATCACTCCGGCAAGGGTGGACTCCAGTCTCTTGAGCTCCCTGGTGGTGTCCTCCTCCTTGACAACCACCACCTCTTCGCCGCGCTTGCGGAGGATCCAGACAGCTTAGGGTCGAGGTTCGTCACGCTCGATCTCCTCTACCTCATCCTCCTCCGCCGCAGCTAGAGGCACCACCTGGGGGCTCGGTGGCTAGATAGTGGGCCTGACCACGCCCTGTGACGCCTCGGGGGCACCGTTTGCTCCTCAGTTGTCACCGACTTCGCCGCCCCAGATTCATGTGCATCACCGACATCTCCTACGTTCGCCGCTGAAGATCCGGTGTTTTCCGCCGTTGCCCCGGGCATCGTTTTCGAACTGTCCGCCGCTGCTAGGTCTACTAGCAGCGGCGGTTGACTCCTTCATAGGCTGCCGAGCACTTAGAGACTCTAGGATGGGAGCCACCAGCATTGCTTCCATCCTGGGACCAGCACTTGGCTGTTTGTCAGTCTGGACGGGTGGGGTCAGATCCTCCGCACATCTCGCACTGCGTCAGATCAACTCGTCAGTCACCAAAAAAGCTAAGAAACGACATCAAAGTAACTCCAAGGCAAGGACACTTACAATTTGGTCTGCCGATACAATTTCTTGAACCAACGCTGTCTACCCGAGCCACCAGGTGCGGCCATTGGGTCAACTGCCATGCTCTTGGTGGAGGTCCCAGCTTCTCCACTGTCGGCCTCTCCTCCGCCCATCGCTTTGGGACTTCCTCTACCCGGAGCTCTGGATTTTCCTCCGCTCGCCGCTTGGGGACTTTCGTCGCTCGCCGCTCAAGGATTTCCCTCGCCTGCTGCTCGGGGACTTCTTCGCCCCTCTTTGATCGTACCTCCGCGTGCGTGTTGCGTGGAGGCGCTTCAGTGCTCGATGGATGAGCCACCAGAGCCTCGTCATCATCCAACCACTCAGACATTGCTACACTCCGTGTCTGAGTAGGCCGGTCTTCACCAAGCGAGATGTCGTCCGATTTGAGGGGAGCGACAGCTACCATCTTTCTCTTTTTCTGGGCTGGCTCGTCTGCCGCTGCCCTCTTCCCCTAGGTTTTCTCCAACGCTAGGGATGGACTCTCCGACGAGGTGCTAACGACTCCCTCCTCAGGTTGCGCGGGTGGTTGGGCGTCTACTCCCCTCGACAAATCACCCCTCGGCATGTCTGAGAAATACACCGCTCTTTCCTATGAATGGATCTTTGCATAAGTGAATCAGTTCACTGCTTGACAACAATCATGGATAAAAAGCATCACGAGCAACCAATCGAGATGATTACCTGAGGAGGTAGATTTGTATAGTTAAAGGCCCTTGTATGCTTTGACACGTTGAACGAGGCATTAGGAGCGAATAGCTCCATGGCCCATTCTAGCACACCTTTCCTCGTCAGCCGCTCTGTCTTCTCTCGGGTCCCATCATCATCACCCTTGAAGTCAAAGCCCAGGTGGGCCCTCTCCTTGTAGGGCTGGACACGGCGCACTATGAAGCTTGCCGCCACCAGTCCGTTGTTAATCTCCATGCCTTTAATTAGGTCGAGGAGCTCCCTTACCTGCTCCATGTCAGCGTTGTTGGGCTTCTCTGACTAGCTTTTTTGGCTCTCTGAGATGTGGTCGACATCATAGCGGATTGTCGGGTGGCTCTGTTTCATGTAGAACCACCTGACATTTCCACCCCTTCAGAGAAGTGTTCAGCGGTACATTAATGTACTCATTGGCCATCCCATCCTGGAGTTGCAGATATACATCGTCGACCACCTTGGAACCACCACCGCCCTTCTTCTTCAATTAGAACAGGTGTTTGAAGTGGTTGAAGTGTGGAAGAACCCCCAGATATGCCTCACAGAAATGAATAAAGATTGAGGTGTGCAATATGGTGTTCGGGTGGAGATTGCACAGACTAATTGTCCAGAACTCCAGCAGATCCCTCAGGAAAGGATGAATAGGAAACCCCAACCCGTACCAGAAATAATCCTCAAACACTACAGCTTCATTAGTGTGGGGCATCGGGAAGGGCTCACCGCTGGCTGTCCGCCATCCGACGGTGACGCGGTCTAGAATAACGCCCACTGCCACCATCATGTTGAGCTCTGCCTCCCCCATCTTTGATGGCACCCATTCCTCATCGCGGCTAGCTCCGGCAGCCGCCTTCTTCGGCTTCATAGTTCCCTTCTTTGGTGCCATCACTCAGATCCGATTAGGGTTTGGTGGCAGAAGCAAGTATGGATGTAAATCTGGAATAGCGAGGGTTGAGGAGGAAGACAAAATGGCAAAGTGGCAAAGGTGGGAGCGCAGGGTGTGGCGGTGCAGTTATACAGCACTCCCCCACCTTTTCACATTTGAGGGTTTTTGGGAAACTATTCCCGTGATTTGTGCATCTCCGAATTCTCCGCAACTGAAGGTGGGCCGTTACCTGGGCCTTCGCGCAGCCCCAGCCCGTATCGCTGATTTATCGCCACAATTGGTTATTACTCGCCGAATATTCACTGACATCTTCGCCAACCATTACGGCTCAGTAATTATTATTGTACAGCCATTACTCTGGTATCTTCTTCGCGTTTCTGCTTTCTCCAGGATTTCCTCTTGTGGCTCGGGGACTGCGTCAGCATTACGTCTTGGTTCCTCATCGCATTTGGGATTTTTCTTCAGTTGTTCATTGTTTCTGACCCTAGCACCACGTGACCATGTCACCTACTGTCAGGCTCGGGGACTAAGTGGGCACACTTCACCTTGTGGTGAATGTGCTTGTTCTCATCTCGGGGCTACGACCAGGGACTGGCTACCTGCTCGGCTGGTTTTTCACTATTCTTCTACTTTGAACCCTAGCACCACATGACTACGTCATCTACTGTCACTCTCGGGGACTAAGTGGGCACACTTAACCTCGCGGTGAATGTGTTTGCTTTATTCTAGAAGACTCTGCGCCTCTTGAAGCTAAAGAAGACTTACTCCTTTTCTCGTGGTCGGACTTTCTCATGGTCGGACTCTATATGGGCACACTTGGTCCACTGCAAAGAAAATTTTGATTCTGAACTTGAGCTCCTTACACCCTTATGGCAAGCCATACTTGGGTTATACTGCTCGGCTATGGTTCATGCTGCTTGGCGATGGATCACGCTGCTCGACAACTGCTCGTAACTACTCAACAACTCATCACGGTGGTCGGACCACAAGTTTGACTGCTCAACTTTGTTCACATCTGCTCGAACAATCTCAAGATGGCGTTGCACAACAAGTACAAGGCACTCGGGGACTAGCTATGGGGGGTACGACCTCGGATACCCACGACATACCACATGGGCTACGCCCTTAGGGACAGCTCAGCCCACAAGATGAAGCCTTGTGGGGCACGACTCTGCTCGGCGCCTCCCGCAAGATGCCGGGAAGATATCCTGAAGATACTATGAGATCTGTTTGGATATGTATGATCCCAAGATTCCTGTAATCAGTTATTACTTTTCAGTTATCTCTCAGATCTAACCGACTTGTAACCCTACTCTCCGGACTATATAAGGCGAGCAGGGACCCCCTCCAAATTCATGCAATATCATACGATAGCCAATACAATCCAACAGAACACAGGAGTAGGGTATTACATCATACTGATGGCCTAAACTTGTCTAACTCATGTGTCTCTGTTGCCTTCTTGTTCTTGATTACACGCCTATCTGCCGATCAATCTACCTTCGTGGGATACCCCTCGGAGGACTGCCGATGATATTTTATCGACTAAAGGCATGTAGATTAACGGTGGACTGGTGGCGGCGAGCTTCATAGTGCGTTGTGTCTAGCCCTACAAGGAGAGGGCCCATCCGGGCTTCAACTTCAAGGGGGACAACGACGGCACCCGGGAGAGCACGGGGAGGCTGACAAAGGATGATGTGCTCAAGCGGGCCACAGAGCTATTCACTCTAAACGCCTCGTTCAACATGTCAAGGCAGACGAGGGCCTTCAACTGTAATACCTGCCTCCTCAGGTTACCATCCCAATTGTTTTGTCCATGATGCTTTTTATCCATTACCCTTGCTGAGCAGTGAACTGATTCACTTATGCAAAGATCCATTCGCAGGAAAGAACGATGTACTTCTCGGGTGTGCTGAGGGGCAATTGGCCATAGGTAGTAGACGCTAGGCCACCAACTCGGCCTAAGGAAGATGCGACCAGCGCCTCGTCGAAGTCCGAAGGCGTAGACACTAGTCAGACGGAGAGTACCCCCCGGTGTTAGAGAAAGTCCAGGGGAAGAGGGCAGCGACAGATGAGCTGGCCAAGAAGAAGAGGAAGATGGTGGGTGTTGTTCCCCGCAAACCGGGCGGCATCTTGCTTGGCGATGACCAGACCACTTGGACATGAAGTGCGGCAATGTCCGAGTGGTCGGATGACGACGGGGCTCTGATAGCTCCTTCTTTGAGCACGGAGGCGCCCCTCGTGCAACACGCGCGTGGAGGAGCAATCGAAGGAGGGGGAGGGAGTCCCCGAGCAGCAGGCGAGGGGAGTCCCGGAGCAATAGGCGAAGGAGACGAGGCCAATGGCGGAGGCCGCAAGACCTCTACCCCAGGGCACGCAAGTCAACCCCTAGGCTATGCCTAGGGGCTCGGGTAGGCAGCGCCAGTTTAGGAAAGTGTACTGACAGGCCAACATGTAAGCATCCTTGTATTGGAGTTATTTTGTTGTTGAATCCTTATCGCGGTGGCTAATGACGAGCTAATCTGATGTAGTGTGAGGCGTACGGAGGATCTGACCCTACTCGTCCAGACTGACGAGCAGCCGAGGGCTGGTCCTGGGGTGGAGGCAATGCCGGCGAACCCTGTCCCAGAGTCCCCGGGTGCTTGGCGGCCTACGGAGGAGTCGACTACCCCTGCTGGTGAACTTGGCGGTGACGAATGATTTGCGCTGACGGCGGATGGGTCGGCAGCGGTGCCAGGGGCAATGGCGGACGCTGGAGTTGCCGACGCCATGCCGGAGTCTATAGCGGACCAACCGATGGTGTCCGAGGAGTAGACTGCGTGCCCTGAGGTGTCAGAGGGCGTGGTCGGACACGTTGTTCGGCCACCGAGCCCCCTGCTGGCGCCCCAGCTACAGAGGAGGAGGATGAGGTGGAAGAGATCGAACATGAGGAATCACGACCTCAAGCTGTCCGAATCCTCCGCAAGCGAGGCAATGAAGTGGTGGTTGTTGAGGAAGAGGACACCACCAGGGAACTTAGGTGACTAGAGTCTGCCCTTTCTGGAGTAGTGAAGCAGATCAAGGTCAGTACCACGTCTGCAATGCTAGTCTTTGACGTTGGAGATCAGAGTTCTTCATAGTCTTGGTGTGTTTGTAGGGGATAGCTCCGACTATCAAGCAACGGCGTCGGCTGATCAAGAGGATGGAGCCCCTCATCGAAGAAAACGCCAAGCTGAAGGAGGCGATGAAGTTAATGGAGAAAAACGTCCAGAGGGCCCAGCGCGAGCGAGATCTTGCCGAGTCTCAAGCGTGGGATCTGGAATAACAAAAGGGGCTCTGTCCGAGCAGTTGGCGACCGTGTCCGAGCAGTTGTGGGGCAAGTTTGAGCAGCTTGCCACCATCTCCGAGCGGCTAGCCAGTGTGTCCGAGCAGGTGGAGCAGAAATCTGAGCAGCTCAGAAACGTCTCCGAGTAGAAAGCAGGTATGATGTATCGGTGAATGTGCTTTGTATTGTTGAAACAGTCATATTGTTGCTGACAACCATTGTGCTTGTAGAGCAACATGCGGAGCTCGACCAGCTATGCCAAACCATCGGGCAACTCCGAGAGGAGAAGGCGAAGGAGTCAGGGCGAGCAGAGAAGCTGGCCGAGGAGCTAAAAGGTGAGTACTTCATGGTCAGAGGTACTGCTGGAGTAATTTGTTTGCTTGATGGACCCTTGTGATGCCTGCAGACTACCATCAGAGGACCAAGGCACAATTTGATGTGCTAGAGTAGGAGGCCAGGACCCAGCGAAGCAAACTCAACGCCGTAGTTGCCGGAGTCAAGCCGGTGCTTGACTACGTCGACCTGGAGGTGGCTCCTTAGCTCAACGGCAAGCCGCCACATCCAGACACCATCATCCATAGGTGCAAGGCGGCATGGGAGAACTTCAAAAGCTTCAACCGCGATGCCACCGTTACCTCCATTACTCATGCCCTTGCGGTGGTCTGGTCCCACTACCCTACCATTGACCTCCAAGCGATAGGGGCTAGGTTCGCCAGAGGGATGGGTAAGATGGAGCACTAGCAGCTAGAAGATGAGGTGGAGGACGCGACGAAGAAGGTGGCCGGCGACGTCAACCTGTTCGGCGAGATGGACGGCGATGGTAAAGCCTGGTGATCTGCTCAAAGAGTATTGTGTATTAACTGGAGAGAGCAGTTAGAACGCACAAGGGCGCAGATAAACATTTATGGATATGTATAAATGTTGTAAAGTGACAAGTGCATGTTTATGCAGTTTGCTAGTGTTGCGATGAAAAAATAATTGTAGTGTTAACCCTAACATGATTATACATAGTATAAGTAGCATCCGAACAGTTAGTTCATTACTAAACTCTTTGGCCTTGGCTAGCCCATAGTCCATAACGTCGAGCGTGGAGCCCGTGCACGTGTAGGAGGAACATGCGTGACCAATGAACCACAGCCGACCACCCATAATGCAGAGCGCGGAGCCCATAGCATGTGTAGGGAGAGATCGGAGATCGGGTCTTCTCCATAGAGAACAGAGCGGAACGTGTGCTGCTTGGCGGTTGGTGAAATAACTTGGAGATATGCGTAGTATTAGTAGCATTTGAGCAGTTAGTTCTTTACTGGGCTCTTGGCCTTGGCTAGCCCATAGTCCATAACATCGAGCGCGGAGCCCGTGCACGTGTAGGAGGAACAGGCATGACCGAGGAACCGCAGTCGACCACCCATAACACAGAGCATGGACCCCATAGCACGTGTAGGGAGAAATCGAAGACTGGGTCTTCTCTATAGAGCGCAGAACAAAACGTGTGCTGCTCAGCGATTGGCGAAACATTTCGGAGATATGGAGAAACACGATGGAGCGTTTATTGCGATTACATATTGGAGATATGGAGAAACGTGGTGGAGCATTTATGGTGATCACGTATTGGAGATATGGAGAAACATGGTAGAGCGTTTATGGCGATCACACATTGGAGATATGGAGAAACGTGGCAGAGTGTTTATGGCGATCACATATTGGAGATATGGAGGAACGTGGCAGAGCGTTTATGGCGATCTCATGTTGGAGTTCGTTAAGGAGCAGCTTAGAGCTTGGCGACCGTAGCTGGAGAATAAACCGTAATGGAGAAATAATGGAGACTAGTTATGGCAACCAAAATTTTATTCATCATGTGGTGGAGAATACATATCTAGAGCGTTTCAAGGATAGAAACGTATAAGGTTCTCGATGTGCCATGAATTGGGGATATCAATTCCATCCAAGTCACATAGCCGATAAGACCCTGGTCGGGTAACCTCTTTGACCACATAAGGCCCTTCCCAGGGGGAGGAGAGCTTGTGCATCCCTTCGATTTTTTGCTTTCTACGGAGAACTAGGTCGCCAACAGCAAATGAATGACCTTTGATGTTGCGGTTGTAATATCTTCGTAAGCCTTCTAGGTATTTGGCTATGCGGATACAGGTGATCAGGTGTTCTTCCTTGGTCCTGTCGACGTCCTATGTCCGAATAGCTGCGGCTTGGTCTTCATCATAATGTTCCACCCTAGGTGCTCGAAAGGCAATGTCCACTGGAAGTATGACTTCTAAGCTGTAGACCAAGAAATATGGAGACACACTGGTGCTGTGACTAGCTTGAGTGCACAGTCCCCAGACCACAGCTGGTAGCTCTTTGAGCCATCTGCCCGGATGCTTTTTCTCTTTCTGATATAGCCTCTTTTTGAGGGCATCAAGGATCATGCTGTTCTCTCGTTCGACCTATCCGTTGGCTCTAGGATGGGCAACGGAGACGTATTTGATGGAGATGCATCGGTCTTCACAAAAGTCCCAAAAATGATGATCGGTAAATGTAGTTCTGAGGTTGGTGATAATACTGTTCGGGAGACCGTATCTGTGGATGATATCTTTGAATAGCTCGATTGCCTTCTTTGCAGTAGCTGAAACGAGCGGTTTGTATTCAATCCACTTGGATAACTTGTCAATGGTGATGTACATGTACCGGAAACCACCAGGCGCTAGCTTGAATGGCCCGATCATATCCAGTCCCCAGCATGCAAAAGGCCATGAAGCTGGGATGGTCTGCAGCTCTTGCGCCGACACATGTATTTGCTTGGCAAAAATTGGCATCCTTCATGACATCAGATGAGGTCTTCACCATTGGTGATGGCCGTGGGCTAGTAAAAACTAGCTCGGAAAGCTTTGCTGACCAGGTTTCTCGAGGCCGCGTGGTTGCCATAGGAACCAGAGTGAATTTCAAGAAGTAGTTTCACTCCCTCTTGTTGGGTGATGCATTTCTGCAGTATCCCTTCCTTGACACTTTTCCTCATCAAGTTCCCATCCACCAGCACATAATGCTTGCTTTGTCGGATTAGGCATTCGGTTTCAGTCTTGTCGGTGGGTACATCGGCGCTGGTGAGGTACTTGATGAACTGTTCCCTCCAATCGACGACCGGCGAAGGTACTGTCAGTACCAGCTGCTCAGCAGGGGGAATTTCTTGCACTTCCTTCTCTTCCTTAATGGACGACATAAAGAGGTCTTGAACGAAAACCCAGGCAGAATCATAGCGCGAGAAGAGCCTATCTTAGATAGGTGGTCGGCGAGCTAATTTTGATCTCGTACCACGTGGTGGTACTCGATACCGTAGAACTTTCCTTCAAGCTTTCCTACCGGACGGCGATGATATTGACTAGACTTGGATCCTTCTGGTCGATCACGGCCACTGTCTCGATGGTGACTATGATCGTCGTAGCGGCGGTCGTTGTGGCACCGGTCGTCGGGGCGATCGTCCCTACGGTGAGTTGGGCGATGAGTGCCCACATCCTCGTTGAAGCGCACCTTGGGTTCCTCAGCATTGGCGTACTAGTTGGCGGTCGTAATCATCTCGCCAATCCCCGTTGGCGGCTTGCGGTTGAACTTGGAGCGAAGATTGCGGTGATGGAGTCCTCGGACAAAGGCGGTGATGACCTCAGCTTCCGTGATGTTAGGAATAGAACTCCTCATCTCAGAAAATTGTCTGATGTAGCTACGGAGGAGCTCGGACGGCTTCTAATAGATGCGGTTCAGATCATGCTTGGTGCTCGGCCGAGTACACATAGCCATGTAGTTGTCGGTGAAGACCTTTTTCAGCTCTTCCTAGGATCCGATGGAGTCCAGGGCAAGGTTTGTGAACCAGTTCATCACGGTTGGCGTGAGCATGACGAGAAGATAGTTCGTCATGACACGGGTATCTCCTTTGGTGGCACGAACAATAATGGCGTAAGCCTGTAGCCATTGTGTGGGGTTCATCCGTCCCTCGTAGGACTCGACCCCAATGGTTTTGAAACCATGGGGCCACTGGAGTGTTCGGAGAGCCCTCGTGAATGCTAGGGGCCCATTAGGATTGTCGGTACCATGATCTGCAGTGTTGCCGGCGTTGAGTGGCTCAAGAGCTGAGTCTGGGTTACCAAACTCTTGCTTGTACTCTTGACGGCGGCGTACTTCTTCTTCATGGCGACTGAAGCGGCACTCGTCGATACATCGTCGTGCGTCTCGGAGATTATTGAGGTGCACTCGGACGTCCTGGTCGACCTCCTGGTCGTGTTGGCAAGGGTGTTCGATGCAGTTGCCCCTAGCTCCCCCCTAGAGGGGTTGTCTATTGTCGCGATGCTGGTTAGTGAAACGACTTGGGCGGTGATCAGATCTTGGCGTGGCTGATTGGCGAATCGAGCTTGTGGAGTATGAAGGCCTCTGGTCCTGGCGGATCTCGTTGACCTAGCAGTGCACCGCTTTAAGCATGGCGGCGACCTTGGCGACCTCCAGTGTCTGCGGGAGCCTGGCGAGCTCGTTGGCGGCCACGGCCAGGTTGGCGCTTGGGGTCTTTTATACGTTGTGGCCATCAACACGGACAAATTCATCATTGAGGTTGCGGTGGAGTTGGCGTGGCCTTCCTTGCGAGTCAAGCTGAGCCTCGACCATCGCAATGGCAGCCTCGTTTGCTCGGTGCTGCGCACGATTGACATTCCTGTTGACATGGGCGGCGCGGTCCTCCTCGATTTCCCCTTCCCGTGGGGGCTGTCAACGCTGATGTTGAAAATTGCGCCACCACGAAAAGGAGGGAGAGGAAGTTGTTCATCGGTGGTCTCGGCGACAGTCTCCATAGAGCCCTAGGACTCGGAGTCTAGATTCTCCTCCAAGATGGTTTGGAGGGATGCTCCGGGGCATCGGCTGACGTGTAGCATGTTGATAGCCGGCGAGAGCTGGTCGGCGAGTGGATGGACATCTCCAACCTAGTCGGTGAATTTTCCCCTGAGGGCATCTTGATAGGCGGCGGTGACGTTGGTGAGCCCGAAGGGTAGGGCCGTAACCCCTGGAATTTCCCGAACAGCCTTCGATAGATCTAGATCAGAGGGTGGTCAGTGCGTAACCAGGGTGGCCAGAGCCGATTCGGCGATGGAGAGGCAATTGGCGAGCTTCTGGCCATCCTGATCGATGTCTACAATTAGATCGTCGTTGTTGATTCGCCTCCTCTGGTAGCGGGGAAGCGAGCGGCGAGTTGTCGGCGAAAGCGACCTCGGAAGTGGTTTCGAGATCGGATCTATAGTAGTAGGTGTTGGGGTGATCGGCGTAGCATTGATCCGCACCGGCTTGATGAGCTCTCTAACTCCGTCAGCGTTGATGATCCACGAGATCGATCCGACCTTGAAGATCTAGCCAGGCTGTGGGAGGGATGAAGAGCCTACAGAACGTACCATCTTGTTCGACATGAAAATAGCACGCAGACCTGTACCTGGCGCGCCAACTGTCGATAGAATATCGTCGGTAGTCCCCCGAGGGGTATCCCACGAAGGTAGATTGATCGATAGAGATGCGTGTAATCGAGAACAAGAAGGCAATAGAGACACATGAGTTAGACAGGTTCAGGCCGTCAGTATGACGTAATACCCTACTCCTATGGCCTATTGGATTGTATTGGCTATCATATGATATTGCGTGAGTTTGGAGGGGGTCCCTGCCCGCCTTATATAGTCCGGGGGCCGGGTTATAAGTCGGTTAGATCTAGGAGATAACCGAAAAGTAATAACAGATTACAGGAATCATGGGATCATACGTATCCTAACAAATCTCGTAGTATCTTCAGGATATCTTCCCGGTATCTTGCGGGAGGCACCGAGCAGCGTCGTGCCCCCGCAAGGCTTCGTCTTATGGGCTAGGCCACTCCTGGGGGCGCAACCCATATGGTCTGCTGTGGGTATCCGGGGTCGTACCCCCACAGCTTCGGAATGCAACGTAGCCCCCATGGCCGCATGCACGCGAGAAGCAGGCACGTCTCCCAATCTCCGCTTGGCTTCCCTTACCGCCCTGCCGGTTGCGCCATGCGCCTCTACGCCGCTGGCCGCTGCAGTTGGTTGTCTTGTCGCATTGTGTTTGAATCATCCAATTTTGCAGATAAGAAACTTACGTACATAATTGTTTTATTAATAATTATTTGTTTATCAGGGAGATTAGGTAGGATCACTCATCATTAGATTAGAGATTGGTTCATAGTTTGCCAAGATTAATAGTAGAAGACATATCACACAAAAGTCCGATGATTGTCTCTTTTATGCCTATATTTCAAACTATCAATATTGCATTTGAACTATTTATATTGTAATTTGCTAAATTTAAGATTTATTATGTTATTTAATGCCAGTATAATAAATTATGTTTTAAGTTTTACAATTGTTTACCGAATTACATGTGAAAATTTTTGTGTGGCATACCCTATGCAAAAATCCTAGGTCCGCCACTGCTCCATTGTCGACGCCGCCGAGGAAGCATCCCTGACGGACGGACGACCATGGGGACGCAAGCGCCGGAGAACTACCCCCCCTGAAGGTACTGTCTTCCTCCCTCCCTCTATCTCTCAACCACGCAAGCATGTCCGATGTCCCTGTTCTGTGCAGTGGTGGAGCTATGATTTTTGGTAAGGGTATGCCGAACCAAAATTTTTATACGCAAACCGGTAAAATCCATTTAGCAATTCGGCAGAGTATCATAAAAATTGCCTCGCAATTCGATAAACAACTACTAAATAGCATAATGCATCTTGATTTTGCTCTTCCACAACAGGAGTTGAAGAAGAAGCACCCAAACATAGATACAATGTCTCCATCTCTCTTCGTAGTTCACAAATCACAAATCCTATAAATCACAGGTCACATATTGTATAAGTTTAACTAATCAACTAATTCATCCCTAATTCTCACTGCCTACAACATTACAACTACACAGCTACATCAGTTGAATTAATTTGAGGAGAAATTGAACAACTAGAGGGAAGTTAGGGTTAGAGATCTGGGGGGGAAATTGCTTCGGTGGCATACCTTTTCTAGTTTGCTTCAGCAGCAGGAGAGAGAGGCAACGTTGATAGGGATGAAAACGAAAATGATAATTTCTGATTTTCGGAAATCGTTTTCAAGTTTTCCTGATTTTCAGGCCTAAACGGAAACGGTAGCGGTAATCGAAAAAATGAAAACGATAACGGTAAAAATAATCGAAAATGAAAGCGAAAACGATTATGCCCTCTTTTAATCGTTTTCGAAGATTACTGTATTTAACTGGGAATTTACCGTCAGTAATTACTGATTCAAAGGCCTTTAATCAATGAATCCTAATTTATAACTATACACTGCATTGCCATCTGCACACACAAACACAAAAGGTAAATATTTTTTTAAAGGAACCCATCTGCACACGCAAGCACATAAGGCAATTTTTTTTTTGGAAAGGAACTATCTATACAGAAGTATTTCATCTGTACAGGAACAATAAAGCAATCAACCAATCACTTAGTGTGGTTTGGCGTGTTTATCGTTTTTTTAGATATCGTTCTTCTGGATTCTGATCGTTATCAACGTATTTTCTGATCAACTTCTATCGTTTTTGAAATTATAGAAATATCGGCGCCGTATTTATTTCCGACAATATCGTATCGATTCTATTTTCGAGAAAAAATGTGAAAGCAAAAGTGAATTGGCCTCCTATCGTTTTCGTCCCTAACCGTTGGTCGCCCGGTGTGGTGCGGGACTCAAGTCCTGCTCCTGCCCCCTGCAGCCCCACCCAGGGTCCCTCGCCTATCGACGTCAATAGTCCAGTCTTTGTCTTTCTCTCCTCTTCCTTTCCCAAGATGGAGGCAGTTTTAATATAATTTTGTCCCCATATAAGAGAGCAACTAAAGGCGTGTTTAGTTGGTGGAAAAGTTAAAATTTGGTTAGCGTAGCATTTTCGTTTTTATTTGGTAGTTAGTGTTTAATCATGGACTAATTAGACTCAAAACGTTCGTTTCGCGATTTCCAATCAAACTGTGCAATTAATTTTTTTTCCGTCTACATTTAATGCTCCATGCACATATCACAAGATTCGATGTGATAGCTACTATAGCACTTTTTGGGAAGGTTTTTTTAAACTAAATGCGGGCTAAGATGTTTAGTACTGTACTTTATTCTTATGGTTATGGACTCATGTACGATGTGAATGATGGATTAGTAGGGGTGGTGAACTGGTAGGAGAGGTGGGATGCAAAACTAGTGGAATATCATACTATTACTTGGACCATTTTTGAAGTGATATGATCACGATCAGGACCTAGTCTAGTCATCTTTGAGTTGTTCGTTCGTTGCCTAGTATATTCCATCGTTGAACTTCTGTTCTTGGTGAGTTCACCGTGTTCATGTCCTGAATCCTGGCCGGGGAGCCCGCGGGACTGCAGAAGGGACCCAGGTGCAGGCGCAGCCGGAGAACCTCCGCAGAACCTTCTTCCCTCCAAAAATTCATTTTTTTTTCTGATGAAATAAGAATTTTCATACTGTCAAAATTTGGGGGGAAACGTTGGGTTGCGTGCTGCTGAAGCCATCTTCCTCCACCCCCGTCCCCGCATCCCCTTCGCCGCCGCGCACCCGCCTCCGCCTCCCAACTCCAGAGTCCAGACCCGCGCCGCCGCCGGCCACCCCCTGTCCTCCCGGCGACCCCCTATGGCGATCTCCATCTTTCCGGATGGAAATGGAAGTAAGCTCGGCAGCGCGGGAGGAGGAGGAGGACAAGGCGCGGACGCGGGTAAGGATGAAAACGGAACGGAAATATCCCGAACCGAACCGCATCGTTTTCTATATTTAATCCGATCGAATCCGTATTTTCTTGTCCGACTTTACCGTTTTCGCTTTCGCATTTGAGATGTTTCGTATTTCAAATGTAAAAGTAGAAAACGGTTTACACATTTTTCGACCGTTTTCTACTTTTCTACTTTTAATTTGAAATATTCCGAATTCAAAATTTGGTTTAAACCGAATTTGGCCAACTGCACAAGTCATACAGCCCAATTACAGGCTGCTCACCACGCAGCTGCGTTCTTTCTACTGGTGGCTAGCTGCCTTCTCTTATAGACGGCGCCCAGCCTCATCTCTCTTATTATGTATTTGGTCGTGCACTTGTTTAATGCTATGCATTTGAACTAGATCATGCACTTGTTAGTTGTGAACTTGTTATGTATTTGGTCGCGCACTTGTTTAATGCTATGCACTGTGGGTCGGTATTTCGTATTGAATTTTCGCATACCGACCGTGTTCGACATAATTCCGCTCGAATTGGTTCGTTTCCGAAATTCTAGATATTCCATAAGTTCGTGTTCGTTTTCGTGCCCGGCTTGCCCGCTTTCGCTTTCGCTTTCGTATTTCAAATGTAAAAGTAGAAAACGGTTGAGGAGTTTTTCGACCGAGTTTGACTGTTTTCATCCTTAGACGTGGGGGAGGATACGTCGGGGAATGAGCTGGTCCTGGATGTGAAGGTCTGTCACTGAATCTCCATCTTCTTGTCTTTATATCGTTACCGAGTAAGGTTATTGTCTGGAAATGGAAGTAAGAATCTGGATTTGTTTTTTTCCCCTGGGAACATGGGGGAAATTTTGTGCCGCTAGTCTTTTATTTATTTTTTAGTTATTAAACCAGCACGATTTTTTGGATAATAAAGGAGTGAAGGTATTGGGGAATCTGAAGTGTTGGTATAGGCACCGTGTCAGTTTCAGAGCAGGATTCGGATTCACTTTGCATCAGACCTTTCAATGCCTGGCCCTTCTTCGACACTTGTCCCATCCTGGAATTTTTTTACACTATATACTTTTGGATCTCTCTACTCCATCCTGGAATTCTTAAATTGAGTTAGATTTTGATGCTGCCTTAGTTTCCAAACCCATCTTGTACTGAATCTTTTGATGCTGCCTTAGTTTCCAAACCCATCTTGTACTGAATCTTAACAGTTGAACCCCAGCAACTTGGTTGGTACTGAATGTCATTGATCTATGTCTACACTGTACACATTGATAGCCTTTGTTGTGATATATGTACTTCCATTTCTTCAAAGCTTCTTTATCGTAAGTTGACAATGCAGCTGCCTGGGATCAATGGGCTTTCTTGGGAAATACATTGGCCTCTGGGCCTGCCAATTGGAACAAAGCCATCAATATAGCCCTCAGCACTCTGTCACTTGCATCTGTTTCTATTTTGTAGAGTGAGAGGCTGAAAAAAAATGTTTGACGCCAAGGCATTTGACAATAATTGCTCAATACTTGAAAATATCTTATCTGTTCTGGTCCCTGTCATAAGGCATTCTTCCTTAAGTGCATGCAGATCACACCAAAATTCCTGATGAACTTGGCTGTAATAGCCTACTAAACAAAGAAATCCCCTTCAGCTCAGTTGTATTATATAGAGTTGTCCATTTTAAACTGCTTTAATCTTCTCAGGGTCTGTAGCTCTTGGCTTCTGTGTTGATGCTATATGTTTTTGAGCGGAAAATACAGCAGGGGAGGCCCCCACTGCAAACTTTTTATTAATCAGAAAGAACACCAACAACTCTATACAAGAAGAATAAAAACGGGAAGCATGCCCGAGGTGGGCAGCAGAGCTAAACTAGAGTAGCTGTACAACTCTATGTGTTGATGCTTTAAACAATCTTTAGATTCAAGGTATATGTTGATGCTCAGTAGTGTAGCTCTTGACTTATGTGTGGTGTGCTATATGTTGTTCAACCAGTTTCTTTGTAATGTTCAGTAGTAAAATGGATTTGCTTAGTGAACTTGCACAATCCTGTTGTGCCCAGTTGTCCAGATTTCATGTCATTGAAGCATTTTCCCATTTCCTTCCCGGCAGCAGTGGTAACAGTATTTCCATGGGCTGATTTTATACGAATTTCCATATTTAGAGCATAAGACTGACCTTTTTTTCTTTTTTCAATCAAACATAAGACTGTTTCTTAGAACAACTGGCCTGATAATTTCATTTGAATTCGTACCCTTTGTCCTATACTTGTTTCTTCTGTAATAACTTTCTCACAATTCCTTGCATGATGAAAGCTCTAGTTTGGTTTTGGTGAATTGATGAAACCCTTAGTGCTAACCTAGTTTATCAAAGTGATCATGAGATAGGTAGCACTATTCCAAGTGGTGAAGCAATGATGAGGATCATGATGATGGTGTGACCATGGTGATGATCAAGTGCTTGTGCTTAGAAAAGAAGAAAGAGAAAAACAAAAAGCTCAAGGCAAATGTGATTCTTGATACGAGCTTTTTGGTTTGGTGATCGAGACACTTAGCGAGTGTGATCACATTTCGGATCGATAGCCGTAATATTAAGAGGGGTGAAACTCGTATCGAAATATGGTTATCAAAGTGTCACTAGATGCTCTAACTTATTGCATATGCATTTAGATCTAGTGGAGTGCTAACACCCTTGAAAAAGTTTATGAAAATATGCTAACACACGTGCACAAGGTGATACACTTGGTGGTTGGCACATTTGAGCAAGGGTGGAGAAGTTGGTGAAGTGGAGGAGCTGTCCCGAGGTGACAGGATGCTGTCTCAGGTATGATCGGACTTAGTCTCCCTGCGTCTGGTCAGTGTTGGAGTGAAGGGCGTGGTCTTGGTTTGAGACCAGATGCCGAGGCAAAAGGTGACCTGACGCGACGCTTGTGCGTCCGGTCGTACATGACATATGGTGACGTAAGCGGCTGGGTCAGCACGGTGAAGACCTGATGCGGTGACGCGTCCAGTCGTGTGCACCTGATGCGTCCGGTCATGGATTTGCCACTCGGGGAGCTTCTGGAAACGACCTGACGTCGGGTTCTCGTGGGGAGCGGCGCGTCTGGTCACGGTGTGGCTGTGGCGCGCGCGCGGAGGCTGACTGCGGATCGGCGCGTCCGGTCTTCATGATGGCGCGTCCGATCGTTACTTAACCGTGTGGGCGTCTGAGTTGACCGTTGGGATCACACGGTGGAGATTCAAAGCGATGACACGTGGCACAAATCCGTGGACCAGACGCTGGGCGTCGCGCATTCGGTCAATCTGACCGGCGCGTCCGGTCGCCACGATTTGTGTGCAGTGAGGAGCCCAACGGCTCTATTTCGAGGGGTCCTCTATTTAAGCCCCATGGCCGGCTCAAGCTTACTCTCTTGGCTATTTGCATTGACATAACAACCTTGTGAGCTTAGCCAAAGCCCTCCCACTCATCTCCATCATTGATTCATCATCTTTGTGAGATTATGAGTGAATCCAAGTGCATTGCTTGAGTGATTGCATTTAGAGGCACTTGGTGTTCGTGTTTCGCTGCGGGATTCGCTTGTTACTCTTGGTGGTTGCCGCCACCTAGACGGCTTAGAGTAGCGAGGATCGTCGAGCGGAGGAAGGTGCTTGTCTCCTGCTCCGATCGTGGTGATTGTGAGGGGTTCTTGATCTTTCCCTGACGGAGAGCCAAAAGGTACTCTAGTGGATTGCTCGTGGCTTGTGTGATCCTCATCTTGTGTTGGTTGTGCGGCATCCGGTTGCGGGCTTGGCGTGTGATGCCAATTAGCGCGTGAACCTCCAAGTGAGTGAATCATCACAACGAGGACTAGCTTGCCGGCAAGCAAGTGAACCTCGATAAAAAATCTTGCGTCATCATTGTCCGAAGATTTCTTGGTATTCATTGTGATTGATTGTGATCTTGTGATTGGCTCAATTCCTCGACATGGCGGTATAATCATCACATCCCCTCTCTTGTATTTATATTCCTAGTGTTGCTTCGCTCTTTAGTGCAATTAGTTTTGAGAGCAAGCTTGTGTCGGATCTAGTGGTTAGTATGACTCTTTAGTTAGTCTTTGAGAGCACACTAACTTAGTGTAGTGACATAGCCATTGTGCGTATAGAGATCATAGTCACTAGAATTAGGGTAGGTGACTTGCATTCTTAGTAGGCTAGCGCAACATTTGCTTCGTCTTTTATTTGTCTAACTGGTTTGTTAAGTGTTGTAGAAATTTTTAATAGGCTATTCACCCTCCTCTAGCCATTAGGACCTTTCACGTGAACAATATGCTTTTACTATTGTCCCGGGTTCATGAGATTTCATATTTTCAGAGGGCTCTTGGTGTACACATTGAGATCATATATAATAAAATACACAGAAAAGTAATCTTCAAGCAGTATTGGGTTGTTTTCCTTTTATCAATGCCATAAGCTCTTCAAACCTATCAGTGTAAGCTGGCAGCTTATTATTCTGTTGCATTTATTTGAAGGACTCAATAGTGACATAGTTTCTCTCAGAAGCATTCATTCCTCGCATCCTACAGAATCAGTGCCATTGGAGATTTTGAGTGTGCGTGCAAGCATGCTGATCTGGTGACCCCTTAGTGAGTGCCGAGTGCTTCTCTTCTTGAAAGAAAAATTTCAGCAAACTTCACCCAGTTCAAATTTTTTTTGCAGTTTGCTTAACAAACCTACTGGATCTTCGTTATTACAACAACAACAACAACAACAACAACAACAAAGCCTTTAAGTCCCAAACAAATTGGGGTAGGCTAGAGTTGAAACCCAACAGAAGCAATCAAGGTTCAGGCACGTTAATAGCTGTCTTTCAAGCACTCCTATCTAAGGCTAAGTCTTTGGGTATATTCCATCCTTTCAAGTCTCCTTTTATTGCCTCTACCCAAGTCAACTTCGGTCTTCCTCTGCCTCTCTTCACGTTACTATCCTGACTTAGGATTCCACTACGCACCGGTGCATCTGGAGGTCTCCGTTGCACATATCCAAACCATCCCAACCGGTGTTGGACAAGCTTTTCTTCAATTGGCGCTACCCCTAATCTCTCACGTATATCATCGTTCCGAACTCGATCCCTTCTTGTATGACCGCAAATCCAACGCAACATATGCATTTCCGCGACACTTAGCTGTTGAATATGTCGTCTTTTCGTAGGCCAACATTCTGCAACATACAACATAGCAGGTCTAATCGTCGTCCTATAAAACTTGCCTTTTAGCTTCTGTGGTACCATTTTGTCACATAGGACACCAGACGCTTGCCGCCACTTCATCCACCCTGCTTTGATTCTATGGCTAACATCTTCATCAATATCCCCGTCCCTCTGTAGCATTGATCCTAAATAGTAGTGCCGAAGTCACATCTCATATACTCAGTTTTAGTTCTACTAAGTCTAAAACCTTTGGACTCTAAAGTCTCCCGCCATAACTCCAGTTTCTGATTCACTCCTGTCCGGCTTTCATCAACTAGCACTACATCGTCCGCGAAAAGCATACACCAATGGATGTCCCCTTGTATGTCCCTTGTGACCTCATCCATCACTAAAGCAATAAATAAGGGCTCAAAGCTGACCCTTGATGTAGTCCTATCCTAACCGGGAAGTCATCCGTGTCTCCATCACTTGTTCGAACTCTAGTCACAACATTGCTGTACATGTCCTTAATGAGTCCAACATACTTCGTTGGGACTTTATGTTTGTCCAAAGCCCACCACATAACATTCCTTGGTATTTTATCATAAGCCTTCTCCAAGTCAATAAAAACAATGTGTAGGTCCTTCTTCTTCTCCCTATACTGCTCCATAACTTGTCTTATTAAGAAAATGGCTTCCATGGTTGACCTTCCAGGCATGAAACCAAATTGGTTCATAGAGACCCGCGTTATTGCTCTCAAGCGATGCTCGATAACTCTCTCCCATAGCTTCATAGTATGGCTCATCAACTTAATTCCCCGGTAATTTGTACAACTTTGAATATCCCCTTTATTCTTGTAGATCGGTACCAATATACTTCTCCTCCACTCATCAGGCATCTTGTTTGATCGAAAAATATGGTTGAACAGCTTGGTTAACCATACTACAGCTATGTCCCCGAGGCATCTCCACACCTCGATTGGGATACCATCCGGTCCCATCGCCTTACCTCCTTTCATCCTTTTCAACGCCTCTCTGACCTCAGATTCTTGGATTCTCCGCACAAAGCGCCTATTGGTGTCATCAAAAGAGTCATCTAACTGAAAGGTTGTGTCCATATTCTCACCATTGAATAATTTGTCAAAATACTCTTGCCATCGATGTCGGATCTCATCCTCCTTTATCAAGAGATGCTCCCTTTCATCCTTAATGCACTTAACTTGGTTGAAGTCCCGTGTCTTTCTCTCATGAACCCTAGCCATCCTATAAATGTCCTTCTCTCCTTCCTTCGTACTCAAATGTTGGTAAAGATCCTCGTACGCTCTACCCTTTGCCACACTTACAGCTCGCTTTGCAGTCTTCTTTGCCACCTTATACTTCTCTATGTTGTCCACACTCCTGTCATGGTACAAGCGTCTATAGCATTCTTTCTTCTCCTTAATAGCCCTTTGGACTTCCTCGTTCCACCACCAAGTATCTTTAGCCTCGCGTCCCCTTCCTTTGGTTACTCCACACACACCTCTGAGGCTACCTTCCGAATGTTGGTTGCCATCTTGTCCCACATATTGTTTATGTCGTCTTCTTCCTTCCAAGAGCCCTCTTTGATAACCCTTTCCCTAAATACCTCTGACGTCTCCCCTTTCAGTTTCCACCATTTTGTTCTTTCAATCTTAGCTTGTTTATCCCTACGGGCACGCACCTGAAAACGAAAATCTGCCACCAAAAGCTTATGTTGAGAAACAACACACTCCCCTAGTATCACCTTGCAATCCAAGCATGCTCGTTTGTCCTTTCTTCTTGCGAGGACAAAGTCAATCTGGCTACAATGTTGTCCACTACTGAAGGTCACTAGATGAGATTCTCTCTTTCTAAAGAAAGTGTTGGCTATCATCAGGTCAAAAGCTACCGTGAAGTCCAGAACTTCCTCCCCCTCCTGATTCCTACTACCATACCCAAAACCTCCATGAACTGCCACGAAACCTGCGCTTGTAGTACCTACATGCCCATTAAGATCTCCTCCTATAAAAAAACTTCTCACTACTAGGTATAGCTCTAACCAGGCCATCTAAGTCTTCCCAGAACTGTCTCTTAGCACTCTCGTCGAGGCCTACTTGGGGGGCATACGCACTAATTACGTTCAAGACCATATCACCAACGACAAGCTTGACTAAGATAATCCTATCTCCTTGCCTTCTCACTCCCACCACACCATTCTTGAGGCTCTTATCAATCAAAACTCCTACTCCATTTCTATTCACGACTGTCCCTGTGTACCAAAGCTTGAAACCTGTATTGTCCACCTCCTTTGCCTTCCGACCCTTCCATTTAGTCTCTTGAACGCATAATATATTTACACGCCTCCTAGTCGCGGTATCAACTAATTCTCTTAACTTACCTATAAGTGACCCTACATTCCAACTACCTAAACGGATCCTAGTTGGTTCGATTAGCTTCCTTACCCTTCGCACCCGTCGACTCTGATGCGAAGACCCTTGCTCATTTTTCACTACACCCGGGCGCCGATGTAGCGCGCCACTAAGGAAGCGACGACCCGATCCTTGGTTACTTGACACCATGCCCAGATCACGACACGGCACGTCACGGGGGTGACGACCCGGCCCTTGCCCATTTAACACCATACCCGGGTTCCGATATGGCGCGTCTCTAAGAGGGTTATGCCCCAATGATTTTCTTTCGGGTTTCATCTCCATTTAAGTGGCTAAGTTTTTACATTGGCTCGCCACGCCTAACACAACCCTCCTCCTTTACCAGGGCTTGGGACCTCACTTTATGAATCCCTGAGCAAATGGATCCTCTCCCTCACTTTATGAATCCCATATCCCTCTCTACTACAATGTCCCAGACTCCCAGTGAAATCAGCTCTAGTTTGTGGTGCAGCCACATACTAAGGACCAAAATCAGAAGCCCCTGTTAGATTGTGCCATATTATGGGCTGTAGCTTGGGCCATTAGCATTGTTGTATGGGCTGTTACGCCCTGGGCTTGGGCTGAGTGCGCCTGTAGGCGCCCCTTGGGGTTTTATGGTAGATGATCTTGGTTTAGGCAAGGATCACCGTTGATTGGGTATTTCTATAAACCCTTGACAATCCTTGCCTATATATATGGTACTCATTTGGTACCTCCATAATCAATCTACTGAGTTTTCCCGAGCCATCTCTTCTTTCATGGTATAGGCAAGGATACAAAATTTCCCGAGCCATCTCTTCTTTTATGGTATAGGAAAGAAGAGATGGCTCGGGAAAACTCAGTATATTGATTATGGATGTACCAAATGAGTACAATATATATAGGCAAGGATTGTCAAGGGTTTATAGAAACACCCAATCTATGGTGATCCTTGCCTAAACCAAGATCATCTACCATAAAACCCCAAGGGGCGCCTATAGACGCACTCAGCCCAAGCCCAGGGTGTAACAGCCCATGCAGCAATGCTAATGGCCCAAGCTACAGCCCATAATATGGCAGTCTAACACGCCCCGCAGTCTGATCGTCGCCACCGCGCACGTTCAGGCTGGACCTGAACTCTGTGAAGACCGAAGATGGAAGACCTTTGGTGAAGATATCCGCATATTGGGATGAGGTTGGCACATGCAGGACATGAACATTACCAGCAGCAACCTTCTCCCGATCAAAATGGAGGTCAATCTCGATGTGTTTGGTGCGCTGATGCTGAACCGGGTTGGAAGACATGTAGATAGTGCTAATGTTGTCACTATAGACCAAAGTAGCACGCCGAAGAGGGGCACGGAGCTCGAGCAAGAGCTGACGCAGCCAAGAGGCCTCAGCAACACCGTTGGCCACTACGCGGTACTCAGCTTCAGCACTAGATCTGGAGACTGTATTCTGACGCTTGGAGGACCAGGAGACGAGATTATTTACGAGGAACACAGCGTAGCCCCGAGGTGGACTTGCATGTGTCCGGGCAACCAGCCCAATCAGCGTCAGTGTAGACCATAAGATCAGTGGTAGGAGATGGCCGCAACAGTAGACCCAAGTGGAGAGTGCCCCGAACATAGTGAAGGATGCACTTGAGTGCTGTCAAGTGTGGTTCGCGTGGGTCATGCATGTGAAGGCAGACTTGCTGGACTACATAGGCGATGTCAGGTCGTGTGAAGGTCAGATACTGTAATGCGCCAGCAAGACTTCGATAATCTGTTGCATCAGCCACAGGAGGACCATCAGCAGCTGCAACCTTGGGGTTTGTGTCGACTGGAGTAGAACACGGCTTACACTCAGCCATGCCAGCATGGTCCAAGATATCCATCATGTACTGCCGCTGCGAAAGGAAGAGACCGTCACCGCACTGTTGAACATGCATACCGAGAAAGTGATGCAGTTTGCCAAGATCCTTCATTGAGAACTCCTGTTGGAAGGCCGAAATGATCCGCCGAAGGAGACCCGTGGAGGAGGCTGTGAGGACGATGTCATCCACATACAGGAGGAGATAGGCAATATCTGAGCCGCGCCTGTAGATGAAGAGCGAGGTGTCTGACTTGGCTTCGACAAACCCAAGAGACAATAGAAAAGTGGCGAACCGACTGTACCAAGCGTGAGGAGCCTGCTTCAACCCATACAAGGACTTGTTGAGCAGACACACGAAGTCCGGGTGGGTGGGATCCTCAAAACCAGACGGCTGTACACAATACACTGTCTCTGACAAGGTGCCATGTAGGAAGGCATTCTTCACATCAAGCTGGTGCACGGGCCACTGGTGAGACAGGGCCAGAGAAAGCACGGTGCGAACTGTGGCAGGCTTCATAACTGGACTGAAAGTCTCTGAAAAATCCATGCCAGGCCGCTGAGTGAAGCCGTGAAGGACCCAGCATGCCTTGTACCGCTCAAGTGACCCGTCAGTGTTGAACTTGTGCTTGAAAATCCACTTCCGCCCAGAACGGTAAGGCCGAGCGTATCATTCGTTCCATTAACAATGTGATTCGCTCCCTACTGTTCCAGGCTTCCCTACCACCCTCATTCTGGGTCGAACCTATGCTGTCCAGCAAGTCTGCCTTCACATGCATGACCCACGGGAACCACACTTGGCAGCACTCAAGCGCATCCTTCGCTATGTTCGGGGCACTCTCCACTTGGGTCTGTTGTTGCGGCCATCTCCTGCCACTGATCTTGTGGTCTACACTGACGCTGATTGGGCTGGTTGCCCGGACACGCGTAAGTCCACCTCGGGCTACGCTGTGTTCCTCAGTGATAATCTCGTCTCCTGGTCCTCCAAGCGTCAGAATACAGTCTCTAGATCTAATGCTGAAGCTGAGTACCGCGCAGTGGCCAACGGTGTTGCTGAGGCCTCTTGGCTACGTCAGCTCTTGCTCGAGCTCCATGCCCCTCTTCGGCGTGCTACTTTGGTCTATTGTGACAACATTAGCACCGTCTACATGTCTTCCAACCTGGTTCAGCATCAGCGCACCAAACACATCGAGATTGACCTCCATTTTGTTCGGGAGAAGGTTGCTGCTGGTAATGTTCATGTCCTGCATGTGCCAACCTCATCCCAATATGCGGACATCTTCACCAAAGGTCTTCCATCTTCTGTCTTCACAGAGTTCAGGTCCAGCCTGAACGTGCGCGGTGGCGACGATCTAACTGCGGGGGCATGTTAGACTACCATATTATGGGCTGTAGCTTAGGCCATTAGCATTGATGTATGGGCTGTTACGCCCTGGGCTTGGGCTGAGTGCGCCTGTAGGCGCCCCTTGGGGTTTTATGGTAGATGATCTTGGTTTAGGCAAGGATCACCGTTGATTGGGTGTTTCTATAAACCCTTGACAATCCTTGCCTATATATATTGTACTCATTTGGTACCTCCATAATCAATCTACTGAGTTTTCCCGAGCCATCTCTTCTTTCAGCCCCGACGGTATAGACTGGTTGCAAAGGTGGTACTGAACCCAGACCCAGGAATGCTTATGAATGCAGAAGAACCACCAGTAAGATTGGTAATTATGCCTTTGGTTAGAACAGTAGGGTCCTTCTGACCAATGAAAGGTGTGCAAGGATGCTTCGGTTGGATTTATAGGAAAATCCTCAAACAGTATATGGCTGTGTTTACAGTATCATTAAAAACAAGGACTTGGTGAGCCATCATAGTTTTGTTCATCTACTGAGATTCTCCATTTGCTGTTTCCTTTGTGTAACATTCTCTTAAAATCAGATCTTGCAGCTGTTTCGGCCCTACCCCAATCTTCATCTGCATGCTCCCCACATGACTCTTGTCTTTTTTTCCCTGCCACTCAATCCTGCTCCAAGGATGCAAGTGGGTACCCAATGGTATTTTGTGGTCAGTTAGCTTAGTTAATTTCTCCACCTAATTAATTCTTTGGCATGCTAGTCTAATTGATTTTAACAAGTTGTGGGGTCGACTGAATGACCAAAAACCTGTGCTAGTCAAATTGGAGGAAGAATGGTAGATCGAAAACGTTTCCCAATTCTTATCTTACTACGTAAATCTAAATCTGCTCACCAAATCTGGGTTTCTCAAGCTAGCCCCTGGATTTTATAATAAAACTTATTCCTTACCTGGTTAGGCCTCAGTACTCCAGGAAAATCCAAAAACTGGTGAAATCACAGAGCAACATATGCTCAGTACAGGAGTTTCAGGTCCTTTGGATAAGAATCTGACTTTGGGGCTAAATCTGTACTAACATATGATATAGTGAAAGTAGGTATATGAACTATGATTTCAATTTCTCATGATTGCTTACACCAATGAGAGTGGTGTCTTACATAGAGTGCATTGTCAACTCAACAATATTGACAAAAGTAGGAGTAGCATAACACCCACAGATAAACTAATAAAGCAATGAACAGTAATAAGGGAATGTTCTTTACCCACCAGATTTCATAAATGAAAGGTATATGATAGTCTGAATGGTTGATGCAATTTCCACTTCAGCTTCAGTCTGACAATTCACAATTGTGAATGTGGCATTCATTTTAGCTCAGTCTGCTACTCTGTTTGGGATATTTATCTCGCAGTTTTATATCTTGTGGTGGCTTTGTGAATGCATATTTATATGCAGTGGTATGTTTTTTCTTCAGCCTTTGACTGGCTTGGTATATTTTTAATTCTTGTGATTGCTTACTGATTGTTAAACCAGCTAAACTTAGTCATTGGCCATAGATTGTTTACTGCTTGTATAGTTGTTTTATGCATGGAAAAACTGTGCATACAAGAAAGGATTAAGGGCCAGTAGTTTGTATCAGATCCTCTTTGTAACTCAAATCCATTTCATAATTAATTGTCTGACTGGACCCATATGGCACTACATATGCGTGTCATTCATTTCCCAAGGCTTATGAAAAACCAATTCTCTTAGCATGTTCAGAAAATTCTGATGAATTAATCGTATTATGATGAAGAGGGTGTCTACGAGGTGGTGAGCTGCAGTACGCTAATATGTGCTATTTTTGTTTCATCAGGACAATGATCTGCAGTGCCCATCATCATTTAACTCTGCTAGCAGTATGGTATGCTATCATTTTTCTTTTCCTAATAAACATGAACACATTGACATCGTGGCTTATTGCCTGTTTGGTGTTCTGCAGGGGCTTATCAGTGGTATGAGAAATGAGGGCAGCCATTTTGGCGACAACTATGAAACTAGGGATTTACGAAATAGGCTTCCTCGGGTTGCATCTGAGGTGAGAAACTTATGTAGTTATCTTCTCTTTTCTCTATCCTATTTTTCCATTTCACTTTCTGACGATGTTTTGTGTTGTTGATTCCTAACAGCGGTTGGCCAGCATTCCAGTAAATAATTCTGTTGCGAACAGGAAGAAGGTGATTTATCCTATTCTCTTTTACCCCTTTGTCTGCCATTCAAATGGACTAGAGCCATTAAAATGTGGTCAGATATCTAAGCCATCAAAATTTGTTATGCAACTTTTTTTTTTGACGCAGGGTTTACTTAGTTCCTTCTACACTATTGCGGAGAAACTGCTTGTGTTCTGTGGCAGTCTCGTCATTTTGTCATTGTCATACCCCCTTGCTGCAAATGCAAAAGAGACCTTTGAGGACCATGCGATGCAAGGCGTTATCATTGGAAGCGTCATATCATTCTTCATCAGCTGCCTTCTGACAGCTCTTGGGTCATACTTGAAAGACAGTGAGTCCATTGATGGTATTGGATTCCACATCTTCAAATGGCTCGTGCTTCTGGTGTTTCTATTTGTCAGTGCCGGATTATGTGTGATGCTACGTTTCTGCGCGCACACCCCCAAAGCAGTCCTGTGGTCCCTTGGAACTGTAGGATACAGCGTAATTCTGTCCATTTGGGTTTGGGTGTTCTACAGAGAGGTGCTGCAGGTACGGTGACTTTTGTCCAGAATAGTTGAATTTACATGAAAACCAATGCATTGGTAACACTCTGTGCTCTGTCTGCCTCTTCTCTTTTCAGATTCAGGAAGAAATGAAGAGACATTTTGAGATCGAAACTAGGCCACCGTCTGAGGGGCCTGACCGTGTGCCTACCTTGGCTGCTCCGGGATCACCAGTTTAGGAAAGGTAAGCAAACAATTTAGCTTTGCTTCTGTTTCCACGATGTGGAATGGCACTGAATTTATAGTGGATGTGTTGAGAGCGTGTGGTTGATCTGTCCTCTGTTGCTGCAGGAGAACTCACCTATTCTATTCTGTGGGAATGTTTCATCCATGAAGCATATCTGTGCAGACGAGGAAACATATATAGGAGCTTAGAATTTAGACCATTTTCCACCTGGGGTCGACATAATTACTTCAGTTGAACAACTCACGCTGAACGTGCATGTATGCGTGTATGTATTGTGCAGTGTTTGCTATAGGACCGAAGAGAAAAGGTTAATAGGGATGTAAGATACTCCTTGTCCTAAGCCTCTAACAGTAGGTGGGATGCCAATGAGTGATACTATGCATCTCCATGTAGAGTTCATGGAGGATGTAACATATTACCATGATGAGGACGGACCTGGATGATCTTTGAGTTTCTTGTCCCCTGCCTGGTAAGTGTAGCCCACTGAAACTTTTTGATGTGTTTGCAATTCGATCCTGCTGCCTACACAGCAACAGCAACGAAGTGCTTGCCCTTCATCATTTGGCACTTGGCAGCAGCGAAGTGCGTGCAGGCTCTGATCCATTTCTCACTTGGCTTGTTCTTGTTAAGCGGGGAGCTGATCGAACAGGGAACTTCAGTGTAAAGAGAAAGCATCAGTATACTATTTATCCAGAGGTAATCACTTCTTTCAGGTAGTGCGTGCGTTGACATGTCAGTGGCTGATGCGCGGCCTGATCTTTTGACGGAGTCACGCGGCCTGCCTTCCTCGCTTCTTTCTCAGTCTCTCTGCTTCTCTCAAATCCATATGTTTGCCAACGGCGAGATCCGGACAACCCTGAGCGGGGCTAGTGGTTAGGATTTCGAGGTCCGGGATTTCAGGTTTGGGGGTGGGTTTTCGGTGCTCTTCAAGCTGGCAGGACTTACCAGTTTTACCAGTACCGGTGTGTGCGGAGGGTGCACGGGAGTCGGGACGTGCTCGTGGGGAAGTCGCCGCGTTTCTGAAACGATAAGGCCAGCTTGTTAGAGTATATAATATATTGGAAGTATTGGAATGAGAACTGCTAACCCATAACCGGTTGTTTTGGGAGCCTGAGTGTTTTGGCCGTCGTATCGGGCGCGGATGGCGCGGCCAGCAGGGGGGCGTGGTCGGCGAGGCAGCAGGCAGCAGCGAAGCTAGAGCAAAATGACAGAGGTGCACCACTTAATTTATAACTACACTGACCGATATGATGTTCAATAAAAAATAGGATTAAGTCCACTTTTGACCCATCAACTCTCATGTCGGTCTAATTTTTACCCCAAAGTATAAAACCGTCTGATCTGGGCACCGGAACTTTGAAACCCGTTCAATTTAAGCCCCTCGACGCGTTTCAGGCCGTTTGCGGTGACGTGTTCCTAGTTTTGAGTGGCCACGCTGGCGTCGACGGACACGTTGGATCACCGCGCGGGTCAAAACCACGAGCCGCCCCGGTCAGCTCTCTCTCTCCCTCTCAGTTCCTCTCCCCCGAACCCTAGACGCCGCCGCCGCCTCCATCGCCGTAGCCGCTACCGCATCCTCTCCTCCGGTGCCTCCGCGTCCGCAGTCTCCCCTCCGCCTGGGAGTCCTCTGCCGTCGCCTTCGCAGTCATCTATGGCGACCTCAAGCGGATCCAGCCGAAGTTTGGGGACCCAAGAGTCGCGATGGCGTCGCCATGGCGATTCCCATGGCGATTCGTCCTCACCCATCCCCTATCGTGAAGGACCACTGGAGTATACCCCAGCTGTGCTATGCAAATGTGGTGCAAAAGCTGCTAGGTTCATATCTTGGAGTGATTTGAACTCAGGATTACGGTATCTGAAGTGTGCACGGGCTCGTGTAAGTTGTTCTCTTCGTGATTCATAGTCTGTAGATGCATCAGTGATTGAGTGTGTCTCTGATTTGTTGGTTATTGGTTTGTTTCATAGGATGGTGGTTGCAACTTTTATAATTGGGTGGATCCGCCAAACAGTAGCTTCAAGAAGCAACTTCTGCTTGATTTGCGAGATGCAGTGAAGTACTGGAAGCGTGCAACTGGAGTAGCTGAACAGAGTTTGGAAGATGCAAGAATGGAGACTGCAAGACTCTTGGAAGGTGCAACAAGGGAGAATCAAAGACTGCAGCTTCAGCTGGAAGGCACAACAAGGGAGAATCAAAGACTGCAGCTTGAGCTGGAAGGCGCTGTCAGGTACAATGAAGACAGAGGTGCCATGTTTGTTGCAGCCAGGACAGATGTGGCCATTATGCAAGCTGAATTGCAGTTGGGAGTTGAATCTAGAGTTGAGTTAGATGTGAGGATAGGGATATTAGAGAAGGAGAGGAAGTTCTTGTTTGGTGCTCTATTTGTTTGTGTAGGATTAGTGGCTGCTTCCTGGATGCCTTAGATCATGTAAGTCAATGTAGTGTTAGCCTTGGTGTAGTTGTAGTTGTAGTTAGTACGATCCATGTTGGTACTGAAAACCTGCTCAGGTTCTATTATGGGTTGTGTATCAGCTTAATGCATGAGCATAATGCTTAGGACCATGTATGAGTATCAGGATAATGCTCATGTCCTAATGTTTTAGTGAAATGTGGTTGCACGAATCCTTTTATATGTGAATCCTTTACCTTACTACATGAGTTAAAGATTCCAATATCAGTTTTTCAAACAAAACCAATATTTTTTCCCAGATCATATATATGAAAGAATTGGATGAGAAACCTTCTGTACAGGAGCCACTAATATTTTTTCTTCAGCCGAAATGCCCAATCTTTAACTCATTGAACAAATATACTTACCACTGCAGTAGATGACAAACACATGTCATTCAGTGATTAACATAGATCCAAGTTCATTACAATAGTTCAGGTTGCACACACACAGACTCATAAAATTTGACACATACATGAAGTCAGGTAAAAGACACAGACACAGATAAGACACAGTAGTTCATTACAACAGTTCCAGATAGCATAGATAAGACACAGACACAGACATGGGCTCAAGGATTAGATCCTATCAGCAGTAAGGTAGAAGGAGTGGCTCCCTTGTGATCAGCTGCACTTGGTCTTCCTTCCTCTGGATAAATCTGCTTGGCTGGTCCTGTAGCTGACGCAGCAAGCTTGGAGGTAGAAGCACCTGAAACTTGGAGGCTTGCTTTACTGTGATTTCCAGACATCCCTGGTACAGTGGCCTCTAGGGTGACCTTAGCCCGAGCCCCTTCCTTCTGCATTGTCTTCACTCTTGCTGATGACTTCATAGTTTTTTGCCCATCCTGCAAGACAAAGAAAGTATATAACTAAGACAAAGAAAATATATTACTAATAAGGATGAAGGGCATGGAATAAGCAGTTAAACTTATATTGCAGTGTCTTTTGGTACTAGCAGCAGTAGATGAAGGGCATGACTTCCTTTTTGATGAGCCTCCTCTACCAGACTGTGAAGCACCATCACCTACTCTAACAGACTGTGAAGCACCACCACCTGCATTACCAGAACCTGTCCTCCTGCTACAAGTTGTCCTGTTGTGTCCAATCCCTTTACATACTCTGCACCTTATAGCTGTTCCTTTCTTGGATAGCTTACCCTGAGGTGGCTTCTTCTTCTCCCCATCTTGCCTTTTCCTCTCCTTCTTTGGTCTTCTAGGCATCCTTACATACATGGAAGGCAATGTCTTTTCTCTATTTGATACTGGCCAGAAGGCCTTGCCTTCCACTGGTTGCAGGCAGTGTGCATATGTCTTGTTGTACTCCTCAACGGAATAACACTTGGCTATGAATTCTTCTATAGGCCTGGATGCATAGTAGATGTAGGAAATAGCATGAGGGCAGGGCAAACCTGACAACTGCCAGAACATATGCCATCAGTTTCTTGTAGGTGTTTGGACAGATGAAACTTGTCCACCTTTCTGCCTTGTTCCTGTTCTCATGGATTCTTAACATAACTTGGTGCCTTATACCTTCAAGCATACTTATGATTGGAAGGAACCTTGCTTTCAGAATCCAGTGGTTGAAGCACTCACACATGTTATTGTCCACAGAATCACAGAATGACCCAATTTTGAACCATGCTCTACTCCAATGCTCAGGATCAGTTCTCAAAATAGCATCAGCCCCCCTGCGGTGTCTCTGCCCTTAGCTTGTTTATGTTGTAGTTGAATAGATTCATTGATGAAGACTTTGCACATCTCCAAAAAAGCTTCTGATACTTCTTGTTAGTGAACTTCTTCCTCCAGTTAGCATAGATATGCCTGGCACACATCCTATGCTGCACCTTAGGTGCCCACTTGTTTACAGCATTGATGAGCCCCTTCTGTTGGTCAGAAATGAATACCCAGCCATCACCATCACCAAACTGCAGGTCAGTGCTCAGCAAAGATAAGAAAAAGTCCCAGGACTCCTTGGTCTCCCTCTCTACAACTACCCAAGCTATTGGGTACATTTGATTGTTGGCATCTCTACCTAGTGCACAAAGCAGTTCTCCATTGGTTAATCCCTTAAAAAAACAACCATCCAGTCCAATAACCTTCCTGCAACTAGCAAGGAACCCCTTCTTGCATGCATCAAAGCAGACATAAAACCTCATGAACAGACACTTCTTCTATACAGGAGCCTCTTCATGAACAAACACTTCTTCTTGCATAACAAACTTCTATACAGGAGCCTCTTTCTCTCTAACCCAATGCAAATACTTAGTAGCACCTACTAAGTCCTTCTTCAGTTGTTCTGGTGATGACATGTTCATTATAGCCAAATCCTCAACCACCACATTGTCTTCATGAGGTGTTTCCATCCTAGTGCTTTCATTGTCTGCTCTTTCACTCTCCATTTGAGCATCTTCCTCCCAGTCACTACACTAGTCCTTCCCATCCTCTTCCTCCTCAGTCTCCATGCCATCAGCTTTCACTTCAATAAGCTCAACAAATACATCTGCAACCCCTCCATCAGTAACACATTCAGACATGTCCAAACAAGCCTTGTCATCTACCAAAACTCTGAGCCCATTCAGTAAATCCTTGCCAGGGAACAACCAATGGAGAAGAACAGGCTCTGAAGCATTGTAATGGTCTTTAAGATGTCCAATTACTTTAGGCAAAGATATTTTGTCACGCTCGATGAATGACATCTCCTCATTTCCACCTAGATAATGAAGCTTCTTCCCATCATTGAAAAGCTCCCCACCAAAGTGAAATCGAACACAAAGAAATTCCAAAGGGTCCATTCCTACAATAGATAGTAGAGTCTTAGGACTATGGAACCGAGGTTACTAAGTACTTCTATCCCTACATCCAGAAATACAGAAGGATTCAATCGTACCTGAGAGTGTTCATTTCAATCCTCCAAGCCCATACGTCTGCGAAGGCGGCGGCGGAGGACTCCCAGGTGGAGGGGAGACTACGGACGCGGAGGCACCGGAGGAGAGGATGCGGTGGTGTCTACGGCGATGGAGGCGGCGGCGGCATCTAGGGTTCGGGGGAGAGGAACTAAGAGGGAGAGAGAGAGAGCTGACCGGGGCAGCTCATGTTTTTGACCCGCACGGTGATCCAGCGTGTCCATCAACGCCAGCGTGGCCACTCAAAACTGGGAACACGTCACTGCAAACCGCCTAAAACGCGTCGAGGGGCTTAAATTGAACGGGTTTCAAAGTTCCGGTGCCCAGACCAGACGGTTTTATACTTGGGGGTAAAAATTAGACCAACATGAGAGTTAAGGGGCCAAAAGTGGACTTAATCCTAAAAAATAACATAATTAATGTACAACTACAATATTTTAATATAAAATTCGACTTCTAGCAATAGAGATGAGATTTTGGTCGAAACATAACACTCACCATTTAACAAAAAGAAGTGTACCTACAAACGGCATCTTTCACCCTTCCCCCGAGCGCCCCCCTAATGGGCGACTCAGGGGCGACCACGCCAGCCACCGAGCTCGCCCCCTCCTGGCCTCCCCTCCGGTCGCTATCGCCGCCCTCCGGCGTGCGCGGGCTGCGGCCAGCGGCGGTCCCCAAAAAGGGCACCCGTCCACGGTTTCCGCTCACTCTCTCTCTCTTGCTCCTCTACCACCCCTCCACCCCCTTCACCTATGGCGGCGAACGGCGGCAGCCGGCCGGATCCGCACCTTTAGGGTCCGGATCTTTCGTCTGGTGGCACCTAGGCCATCCGCGCGTCCCTCCTCGTCGGCGGCCGACTAAGTTCATCCGGGCAGTCGGGGCGGGACTGGGTACGCACACATGGCGCCTGCTCTTGGTCGGTCCTAGCCGGTAGTCCTCTTCGGGCCTATGCTGGGGGCCGACGGTGGCTAGCTGAGGCGTGGTAGGGCCACCCCGACTGCGCTCCCTCCCCCTCCTCCACCGTTACCTTCCCTGGTGGATCTAGCGGTTTCAGTGGCCGGCGGGGCAGATCCGGGGGCCCCAGGGCTGGATCTAGCCTATCCTGCCATGGATCCAGTGGTGGCTGGTCGGGATGCTACAGGCTGGCCCAGCGTTCGGTGGCCTCAGGTAGGCTAGCGGCTCACCTACGGCAGTCGGCCAAGGCTACGGCTGCCTCCCGTGCCTGCCGACAACGGCGGGCAGGCAACGACGCCGTGGTGGCCAAGGCCACGCCTACCTTGGTCATGCCGGCAGTTCACGACTGTGGTGGCTAGGCTACGCTATGAGGGTCTAGGCACCTTTGGCGGGTGTCCATCGGATCTGCCCTGCCGTGGCCGGCGAACAGTCTTTGGATGAAAATCCCACCAGGCTTCTTGCCTTGGACCAACGACGGTGGCGCGCTAGTGTCATCACCTTCTTAGAGGCGTCGTCATTTTTCTGCTCATCACTGGGGGTTGCTGGGGCAAGTCTAGGGACGAAAGTCCATCTTGGGTGGCTCTCCCAACGAAGTTGGCGTCCGCAGATGTCATTCCCTTGTTGAAGGCTTCGTTGTTGCACTCTGCCTGCTCCTCCCATGCCGTTCGCCAGATGTCGCTCCTTACTGTATTTGTGCTTGCGTGTGCCTCATTCTACTCTTCGCATCGGTTTGCCCTGCCTCAGTTGATGTTGCAACTGTAGGTCATTCGGCTCGTCACAATGGCTACCTGGTCGCTATTGACGTTACAGCCGCAGTCGCGCGGTTCACAACAGGCTACCTGGTCGCTGTTGATGTTGCCGCTACAGTCGCTCAGTTCACAGTGGTTACCTAGTCATTGTTGGAGTTGCTGATGTAGTCGTTCGATTGACCACAATGGCTACCTGGTCGCTGTTGTCGCCGTTATCTGGGTTTTTTCGGCGGTTGATCACAGCGGCTACCTGGTCGCTGTTGTCGCCGTTATCTTGGTTCTTTCGGTGAATGCTTTGCCACTACGGCTTCGTTTTCTAAGTGGGAAGCCTTTGCGTTGAATTTTTTTCCTGCAGGTTCAGTCAGTTAGGTCTATGGTGAAGGGTCCTCTCCCTTCCGCCTTTCTTGGTGTTTTCTTGCTTTTTCTTGTATCGGGTGCTTGGGGTCTTGGTAATCTTGGGATTACCAAGATGCCTATTGTTGGAACTGTTTAACTATCTCTACTTCCTCGTGATGAAAAATGGGCTATATGCCCTATCGAGAAAAAAAAAACAAAAAGACGTGTATTCATTGATAGAATGCCAAAATCATGAACAAAACATGCCCCATATAGCAAAATATGTGATCCTGGAAACCATAATGAAGATCCCACTAGCCTAAAAGGAAAAAGGACAAATAGGTCAATTATTTAGCAAATAAATTATAGAATTATCCACTAAAAGTAGATACATTGCATTACCTATCAAAGATCATATTTACGCCCTTTTCCTTCCATGGTCATGAAAAGACGAACCATAGCCTCGTTGCTAACTTTCTTCATTTCTTCTTTCACTATCCCACATTTGTCAACATACCTCAAGACCACAGCCATTTGTTCTTTGCAAGAAACATCTCTTGACTCATCAACTAGCAAGCAAACACACATCATTGCCAAGTTCTTCAAGGATAAAGTGTACAATCTTGTTTGCAAAACATTCAACAATGTCCCTTTGAATTTCAGGAGCTAGCAAACAACTATTAGCTGCAACATTTGTACTCACCGCTTTGTGTAACTCTGGATCATGTTGTGCTAAGCAATCATAAAACTCCTTGAAGTTCCCTTTGTTGTTGGATTCTAGTGACTCATCATGGCCATGAAAAGACAATCCTTGCTTCAACAATAGCCTAGCAGTATCAATGAATCCATTCAACCGAGTAAAATAAGCCTTCTTAGCAGTCTCACTTATCTGATTGTAAGCAACATCTATGTGTTGTTTTCTTTGTAAGAAATCATCGCACTTCTTCATTGCATTATAGTGTAAGCCACCAACATCACCAACATGTGACTTTAGCCTTCATTTCCTATGATAACCATTCCAACCATTAACTACAAATGATTCATATCCTGCATCCTTCTTTTCTCTGAATAAGAAACAACAAAAGCAATATGCTCTATCCTTTGACTCACTATATTTAAGCCAACTTCCAAACTCATCAAACCATTCCGGGATAAATCTTCTCGGTTTGTCTCCAATATCTAAAACAGGAAAATTACATGTGCGGGGCTGGCAAGGTCCATTTTCTAAATATTTTCTTCTGACATTTTCTCTATGGTTAGGATGGTAAGCATCAATTTGTTTTCTCAAGCCTGGATCATATTTAATCTCCTCTTCCCAATTGAGATCATCTAGACATGAATTTCTGTTATTGTTGGCAGTGTCTGTCTTGAGCTTTCCGTTTATAAAACCTCTCCATGATTACCTATCATTTGCAAGCATAATCAAATTGCAGATCCATACTATCATAAACGTATATGCATATATTAAAAATAGAAAACCCCAATTAACACACTAACCCTAAACTGCAGGCTACTCAATTTCAACATATAACCAGGAAGAATCGAAATCAGATGTGAGGCTTAACTTTATTGAAATACAAGATAAATAAATTGAGGGTTTGATTCCTTGCCTTTTCTTTTGGACAAGAACAGAGAGAGGTCGTGTCCGTGAGGGTGAGGGCGCTCACATCCGGCTGTTGCCGTGGCCGTCAGGCGCTCGGCTCGGCTTGACGACAGGGAAGCCGGGAAGCGGAAGGGGCGCAGGCGTCAGCACTTAGCAGGGACGATCGTCGCCGGGGTCGGTGCCTTGCCGCCCTTGCGTCGCTGGCTGCCTGGCTCGCTGCGTCAGGCAAAACGCCGCGGCCTCCTCGCCCCTACCCGACTCGCACGCGGCCATGGCAAAATTTCCTGTGGAGACTCGATTGGCATCCTTCTCCTGGAAGCAACCTGTGACCTGGGCTTGGGCTGGTGGGGGTTGCCTTCTTTTGGGCCAAGGGGGGGTGCACAATGGGTGAAAATTTTCTCCTTATAAGGTAGTTTCAATTTTGGCCTAGGTGCCTAGGCATCTGTGGTCTCACCTAGGCTTCGCCCGTGGTAGCAGGCGCGGCCGTGAGGGGGTCGCGAGGCCGGGCTCAGAGCTTGCGGCTTCGGCCATGGCGGGCGCGGCGCGTGGCTGGCGGCCGGCCACGAGGAGGGCGAGGGCAGACCCGGTGGGCGCGGCGCGGGGTCGGCGGCCTCGAAAATAGACCATTTTTGGAGGCGGCTTGTTTTAAAATAACCGCCTCTCTTAATCCATTTTTGGAGACGGGCCTTTCCTTACCGTCTGCGTAAATAAAACGACCATCTCTATAAATTGATTTTGCGAAGCGGTTATTTTTTGGTGCCTTGGTAAATAAACGAGTGCCTCCGTTAATCGTTGGGCATTTTACAAGACGGTTGGATTTTGTGACCGTCTCGGTTAATAAAAGGGCACCGCCTCGCAAAATCATTTGTGTAATAGTGGTTATTACTGTGATTCCTTTTTATCCAATAATTAGATTGACTGGATGGAGGTTATACACCAAGGTGTAATTAAATTTTGTTCACATTTGCTTTGTAATATTTAGTATTTTGGTTTTTAGCCTTCTTTTGTATAATAAAATAAATGTTTGTTGGTTATTATCTACGCTTCCATTGTATATATATTTCATCATGTATGGTTGTCGTTGGCTTGAACAGCCGCCCTATGCTCAAATCCTAGCTCTGCCCTTTGGTTCTAGCACACCGCACAAACAGATCTTAAATGATAGCTAGATGCCACGTAAGCATATAAGTGAAAGAAAATATAGCTACCACAAGAATAATACAAAACTAATTAAGAAAGTGCAAAACCTCAATGATGTTTGTGATAGCAATATTCTTGTTCTTGATGTTGAGGACATTATTCATCTTTTGCTTGTTAGTGCTCTTTATGTTTTCCTTGGCCTCAAGGCGCTCCACTTCAGTCCCTCCACGATCTTTTTTTTTGTCGTAGGGGTAGGGGCTCTTTGTTGCTATCTTGTTCGATAGCCTTCATGCATGGCACCGCGCATGTATTTCTTGTTAGCTTTAACATTTTATCTATTTCTAATTAACTACTATGCATGGCCGGTTGGAGTGATATATATAGGCCACAAGTGGAGATATAACTGTTGGGGCCGAGCTCCATGTTTCTGCTTGGGCACTGGACATCGTGGTGCCAAGCACCGGACACGGCGGTGCTAGCCATGTCAGCTAGCCATTGATCACTAACAACCGACCGTTGGGGTACTGTTCACCGGGGCGGTGACCAAGGCGGTACCCAAGTCCCCAAGTCGCTGCCCTTTTCTTGTGGCACCTCCACCCCTAGGGTGGTGCCCACTCAGCCACCGTCCGCTTTTGTTTCTTCACATGGCTTTGTTCGGGCTTCGAAATCTTCGTGTCTTCGACTCCTTGCTTCACTTCTAGGCTGTCAACACCTCCTCCAATGTCTTCTTTTAAGTGTTGATCATTTTCCTCATGTTCCAAAGTTAATCCAAGTCTGTGTTGCATTCTATTGAACTATAAAATAGACACTAGCAAACACATTAGTCCAATTTGGTTGTGTTGATCATCAAACACCAAAATCCAAAGTAAATGGGCCTAGGGTCCATTTTCCTTACACCCATCCCATACGATCCGCTCGTTGCTCCAAGCTCTGTGAGAGAGCTTCGTCTATCCACCTCAGTAGTACAATCCATCTCTCGAGTCTTGACTCTCGACAGAGAGCAACAGGCGGCAAGAGAGACTGCCTGCCATTCCCATTCAGCCATCCCTGAACAGGCGACCAACCACTCCTCCAACTTGTCCCATCCAGTCGATGCCCTACGTCACCGATCCAGAACCCCGCCGCCCTCCCGATCCACCCCCTCCACGGCCACGCCATGGCTTTGGAGGCCCTCAGGTGCTCCTCTGTCCTCTCTTGTCGCTCCCGCTCAGCCTGCCCCTGCCCCATCTCCTTCCTCGGAATCATCACTTTCCTCAGCTGCTAGGCCTGCCTGCCTTCACCCTTTCTTCTCCCAGCCCCCCGATGGTGGTGCCGAAGGACGAAGTGGAGGCGGCAGAGATGTCGGGGAAGATGCCGAAGCTCAGCCCATGCTCGTGTCCAGCAAGGTAAGAGATCGAGTCATCGAGAACGAGTCGCATTGTTTCTCCGCCTCCTTTTGTTGATCAGAAGTGCTACGTGTCATGCATCCGATGGACCGCACAAATGTCTGGTGGCTTTTTCACCCCCACTACTTACTTCCGCCCGCATGTATATTAAAAAACCTATCCCTTCGCTTCCTCCTCCCCGTCCTTACCCCTTATGCACTTCTCATCCACTGCCGAAGCGCACCAATGCTCGGCGTCCTCCCCACCCCGGCGTCCTCATCGAGAGCCCCCAATACCCACAGATCTAGAGGCCCTCTCCCCCACCCTAGCGAGATCCATGGAGCACGAGCGAGATCCATGGAAGTGGCATGGTGGTGTTGTAGGGGAGTGGGCGGCTCGCCCTCACCCTAGCACGGCGCGCTCCCCACCCCGGCGGGGTCCTCCCTCACCCCGACGACCGAGCTCCCCTCACCCCGGCAGCCATGGCGCTCCTCACCCCCATCCCCCACCGTCACTGCCGAGCCAAGCCCCGGTGCTGGTGGCGCTGGTGGTCGAGGTGCTGGTGCTGGGTGGTGCTCGTGTGCAGCCACTCGACGCCGGCTCCCACCCCGTCGGCTAGAATTGACCGGCCTAGGCCTTTCTCCCCATATGTTGCAAATGTATGTTTCAATTGTTTCAAACGTTTCTATGGCATGTTGCAATTGTTTCATATAGATGTTGCGAAAGTAGATCAATGGATGTTGCACATGTTGCAAGTGTTTCAGAGGCATGTTGCAAGCGTTTGTTCAAACTATTTCATCTGTTTCGAGACGTATGTTGCAAGCCTTTTGATCTGGATGTTGCATATGTTTTCATACATATGTTGCAACAGTATGTTCCAAAATGTTTTATCTGTTTCAGTTTTATGTTGCAGCAAGTGTTTTCATGTTGCAAGTTGCAAGTGTTCGATCTGGATGTTAAATATGTTTTCACACATATGTTGCAATTGTATATTCTAGATGTTTTATCTATTTCAGACGTACGTTGCATTCAAGTGTTTCATGTTGCACGTGTTTCCTGCTGTTCAGAGAGTCATGGGGCGCGGCGAGCCGGTGGCCGGCGGATGTGGCATGCGGTGTGCTGGGGGCCAGCGGTCGGGGGCACAACGGGGCGGGGGTGCGCCTACGGGGGTGAGGTTGCGCCTGCAGGGGCAGGGTGAACAGATGGGGATGGGGGCGGGTCAGGCGTTGGGGTAGGATTGTCAGGCGGACGGGTGGGCGTCCGATGGAATTCATCCCCATCAGACGTCCGTGCGCTAGCATTTCTCTTTGTTGATTGGAATTTTGAAAGCAACTGCAATCCTCCCGGTGATCCATTTGATGCTGGATGGATAGCTCCGTCGCGTCCTGTGCCCGTGCCCGTGTCTTTGGAGTTACGGTTATGCTTGTATGGTTTCATTTCGATTAAAAAAATTAGCATAGGCCAATTTGTCAACACAAACTCTGTTTCTCTCTAAAAAAGAAAAAAACCCAGCAAAAAATTCTTTTCTGAGACCCTTTTGCCACTTTTAGCCTGCTTATTACTACATTTTTATTGCTTGTTGCCCTTTTGTCGCTGCACAGGGGGCTAATAATCAAGTGGGAGCTGAGCGAATCCATTCCAATGACAGCAAGAATGATCACATCGATAAGCTTATGCTTCTTTTGACAACAATACAGCATTCCCATCTTGAAAACAATAGTGAGCGGTGAGCCATCATGTTCTCCTCGATAATCGCCTAACAACAATGGAGAATCGCATACACTAGCCAGGGCCCTAGCATGCCACCTGTGGTGAGAAACTTTTGTGGTTTTGTCTCTCAACCTCTACGTTTTTCTACTTTTCATTTTATATATGGTGACGACATCAACTTGTTCATGCCTCCAATTAGCTGATCGATACTCCAACAAACAGAGATGCTGTGAACAGGACGAAGGTAATTTTAATTTACCCTAACGTCTTTCCCCTTTGCCTACCATTCAAGGGTACACCTAAACTATTTCTTTTTTATTGCAATGAAAAGTGGAACACTCTTGTGCCAAAAAGAACAAGAAAAAGAAAAAAAAAACAAACCTAAACCATCAAAACATGGTCAGATGTAAGATATCCTAGCAATTGATGTTCATGCAAATCTTTGTGGAATTCACTAGACCTTTTGTTTGTTTGTTCTTCAATTTGTACATACCTAAAGTGAACATACAAACACTTGAATCGTGAATATGTAAATGCTTGTTCATCTCACTTCATTGTTTCAATGCACTCTATTGCGGATAAGCTGCTTGTGTTCTGTACTGCTGTCTTGTCATGGTTACTGTCGAACGCCTCTGCCCCGAACTCCTCTGCCCCAAAGGCAGGACAGAACTTTGAGGACCTTGGGATGCAATTCCTTATCATGGGAACTCTCATACTATACCACATCAGCTTTTATATGTTGTTTCTCGCTTCAAAATTCAAGGACGGCGGGTCAATTGATGGTGTTCTAGTCAAGTTCAATATGTGGCTGTTGCCTCAAGGACGGCTTAGATTATTTTCATGAATTAATTAGGCTTAATACATTCGTCTCGCGAATTAGTCTTTACTTATATAATTAGTTTTATAATTAGTCAACGTTTAATACTCTTAATTAGTATCAAACATTCGATGTGATAGGGACTGTGAAAAAAAACTCAACCCGCGCGGGGTAAGACAGCTCCTGGGGATCGTGCTTAAGAAGAAGATCTTCTCACGCAGGTCGAGAAAATCCCCGAACCTCTGCCCCAACCATACACAGCAGCACCGTAGCTCCCGTGAGACTGGGCTGGTCTTAGACATGTGCTTTGGCATGGGACAGACGAGAGGATTTTTTTTCAACGTGTAGATAAACTACGCCTCCTCCGACCAACAAATCCGCCCCCGAGGGCTTTCGAACTCTGGCTGGCAGGGTGGAACCAAACACCCCCTAAGTTGCTTTTAGTACTGTACCTAACTTATACTGTATTATGGTTACATGTTCATATGCCACGTGAATGGGGCTTATTAGAGAGAGAGAGAGGCAGCATGGTGGAGTTGATAGGAGAGGTGGGATGCGAAGTTGCGGTACTTTTTAGAAATAGAGTTTAATATGATCGTGATCAAGACATGGTTTAGTGATCTTTGAGTTGTTTGTTTGCTGCCTGGTATATTCCACTAATAAATTTGTTAGTTCTTTGTGAGTTTACTGTGTGTTCATGTCCTGTGTGCATCAATAGTCATGTGGTACCTATTTCTAGCCTTGTGGTGAAATTGAGTTACCCAGTGGGCCAGTGTGCTCTCATCATGTATATGCTTCTCTCCCCAGACGCACGAGCAATATTTGAGCATGACGATGAACGTGTGAGTGCTCATGTGTGGTGCAAAGCTTCCCAGTGGGGCATAAATTGGCCTATTTTGTGGTATTGCTGCACTAGGCATATCAGGCTCTGATCCATCATCTAATGTGACTATAAGCTCTATACATTGCGGGGAGTATCGTAGATCTAAGCTAACAGTCCATATATTTTGGTAGTTTTGTTATTATCTCAGTGTCGGAGAAATTTACCACAACTATACTTTGGCATCTTAGCTAGGGTCCCTAACTGTTGGTCCTTCAAGCCCCTCCCTATTTGGTTGAAGGTGCCACCTGATCGGCTGCACTGAACAACAATGTAGCTGCTTGTTATCTAGTACAGTAAAAGCAGAGTGCAGCACAGCCGCAGTCTGCAGCAGCAGCAGCGGCTCTTTGAGAGTGATTCCGGGGAATGTTTCGTTTGGATGCCACATCAGAAGGACAGTTGAGGCACGTCCTCCCCAAGGGTGGGCACGTCTCTCCTAAGGATGGGCTGCCGACTGCCAAGGTTTGCCTCAAGCCCGCAATGGAATTCTTGTGTCGTTTAGACTTGAATGTTGTAGTGGATGGAGCATTTTGGCCTACGTGTCCTTTAACTTTGGCTTTGGTTAGCGCTCTGTCTGTGTTGAGATGGTCGGACATTATTTTTTCTCGTTGCGACGCACGAGTATGATCCTAGTGGTGGAAAAACACGGTCAATATAAACTGTCGTGATTTAGTTTTGCGTGGAAGCGGTGTGAAGAAGCGTGGCCTCAAAAAGATGTAGGAAGTCGTGCCATTTGATTTTAACTTACTTTAATCATGTACAGCTTAAAAGTTGCAGGAGACATAGTCCATACCGATAGCTAGAGTGAGCTGTGACGGCAAAGAGTGGATAAGAGCAAGGCCAATAGAAACGCCAACTGTGGGCTTCAAGCAGGCTGTGTGCGAGAGTATAAGCCATCATGTATACTAGGCAGGCTAAGGTTAGATGTAAAGGAAATTTAGTCATTTAATACTAGCAGGCTGGGTGGGGGTGGGTGGGGGGGGGGGGGGGGAGAAAGAGTCTTCTTTTGGCCCTCCCATGGCTGCATGTAGGCTGCATGCAAGCTATTTGTCTCATTACGCGCGCTGCGCCGGGCGGTAAGGCAAGCGCCCGCTTCATCTTCTTTCTTGTTTGGTTCTCTAGTCCTGGGACTAGAGACTAAAACAGGGATTAAACTGTAGTTCCTTACCCTGTTTGGTTCAAAGGACTAAAAAGGGATTACAAGCCATTCGAGCATATGAACAAAGTCCAAAACGCTCCTCCCTTCTATTCTCTCTCTCTCTCCTTCCTTCGTCCACTCGCCTCTCTCACCTGAAATCAACATCTGCGCCCGAGGAAGGGAGCTCACCGGGGATGGGGGCGCCGGCATGGGGCTAGGCGTGGGGCATGGTCGGCGGGGTGTGAGACGGCGCATCACCGGTGAAAGGTCCTTGTTTGGTTTTGGTAATTGAGTCACAACCTTAGGTGGACTAATATGTGTTTGAGTGAGATACATAGCTGATTAGTCCACAAGTATATCATGTGTGAGCAACCTATGCCACGGAGGTGAAATGGCTTGGATTTGTTGCAAGGCTCACATATATGATGAAGGAGCTCATTGCATATGAGATATGACATGGAGTCATGTGACCAAGGTGGAGAAGATCAAGACAATGCTTGGCTTGATGGACCGGTTGCAATTGTGAAGGGCAAGTTGAGTGATGACTTGGCGCCGATGGACTGTGGGGGTATTAACTCCTATACCCTTATGGCTAAGCTTGGGCCGGCCCGGATCGGTGGGTCCGGTCCACCAAAAGACGACGTGCGGCCCGGTTAACCTGATCGGAGTCCTGCGCAAGGAGTCAAGGCGGATTTGGCGATCAATCAAGATCCTGGTCGATTAGAATAGGAATCCTTATCCGGCCACATATGGCAATTGTAACTGGCTAGGATTAGTTTCCAGATCTGTAACCCTGCCCCCCGGACTATATAAGGCGGGCAGGGGACCCCTCTAAAAAACATCTCTCATTGACATACAGCAATACAAATCAGATGCAGGACGTAGGTATTACGCCTTCTTGGCGGCCGAACCTGGATAAAACCTTATGTCTGTCTTGCGTCACCGTCTTGTTTGTGGCTTGCGCATCTGTCTGCCGACAATCTACTACCTTGGGTATACCCCTAGGTAGACTGCCGATCATATTTCGTCGACAGTGGCGCGCCAGGTAGGGGGTGTGCGTACTGCTTTCCAAGCAAACAAGATGGTCATCATCTCTGGCTCCATGGCTACGCCGAACGGCCTCACGTTCACCGTTGGCCAGATCACCTGGACCACCGGCTCCGACGACTTCATCACCATGACCTCTGAGGAGGCGTGGATTCAGTCTGCGTCGACCACTGCCTCACCTACATTGGCTACGGCTCCGACCACGGTGGATACGGCTCTGACCACGATGGATACGGCTCCGACCACGATGGATGCGGCTCCGACCACGATGGATCTGGATCCGACCACGGTACATTTGGCTCCGACCACACCTGCATCACCTTCAGCCACGCTGACAACTCGTCATCCGCTTCCCTGCTACAAAGGGAAGCAGATCGACAACACCGACCTGCTCGACTCCATCGATCGGGTCGGCACCAAACTCGCTGAAACCCTAGCTCTGGTAAGTATGATTCAAAGTCAACCTAATGAGTAGGTAACCGCTCCCCACAACAGATCTACCCGACCAGCTCGGACCAGTCGTCCTGCATGACTTGGTACAGATCTCGTGGTCACATCTACTCCTCATGGGCGCTCTGCTTATCGCCGGCCAGCCTTCGCGATGGGTCTCCGGCTCTCCGAGTACGAAGCCTCGACGGAGAACTACCAGGTCCAGCCCTACGGCCTGCGAAACGCTGCCTCCAGCTACGCCTACAACCTACAACGCCGCTTGGATCTGTGTTTTATGCACCGACCTCAGCCGAAGCCACGCAACTTCGTCAACATGATCCAGATTGAAGATTATCAAGAAGGATCCATCCACACAGTCGAAGAGGGCGACTCCAGCTCCTCGTCTGGCACCGCATCTAATGCATCTGTCCACACCGAGCTTCAGCATCACAAAGATGAAGGCGTCAAGTACGATCTGGATATCCCAGACCATGCCCCGGGGTTCTCACAATTCCCGTCTTTCCTGCCAAGACGAGGGGATTTGATCCATGTTGTCAGCAATGATGAACCGCCGGCAGTTGGCGAAACAGAACAAGAAAGAACTGCACGCGAAGCACGTAATATTGACCGGTTTAATCGCCGACAAATCGAAGCCGAAGCAGACTAGGAGGCACGACGCATAAGGGTCCAGCCACGTGACCTGAACGATGCTTTCGACAGGGTGGGGGACAAACATGTCTTTAGAACTCCAAGTGCCAACGTAGCCGTCGCCATGGCGACAATGCAACGGCTACCCAACACCCCAGAAACCCAAGCAGTTTGGGATGAAATACAAGCCTATCTGACGGCTGCTATGGCCCAGACCGCGGAGATTGTAAACCAAGCTCGGGCTCCATCCGTCTCGGTCGAGTCAAGCCACAGCCGCCAGCACCCAAGTCGCTCACAGCCACTCAACCAACGTGGCTCGCGCAACAATGACCCATCAGACAACCATCAAGGTGGAAACGGTGGCCATGATGGTGGCTAGGATGACAACCGCCGTCGGGACGACAACCGCCGTGACGTCCGGGATGATAACCGCTGGGACAACCGCGATAATCGCCGCGATAACCACGGTCGCAGGGCTAATCCAGATGGCAATCGAGATCACCGCGATGGCAATACCGATCTCCGCCATTACCTTGGTGGACGCGATCTGCACGCTCGCATCAACCAGAGAGCCAACGATCGAGCATCCCACGAAAGTTATCGCCGTATG